>NC_083224.1:67407158-67707158 GCF_032191835.1 Heteronotia binoei
GGGGGGAAGTTTCAGGTCTAACCGGGCTTTCAGGGCATAATGATCTGACCACAAACTGGCTCTGCCATCACCAGATCTGGTAATATACTTGCCTCAAAGATCAAATCCAGCATGTGACTGGACTGATGCATGGGAGCTGATACAAATTGGCTGAGTCCTAGTGTCTCCATGGACGACACCAGGTCCTGTGCCTGCTGAGATGCTGCGTCATCAGCATGGACGTTGAAATCCCCCAGAACTAATAAGCTGGGGAAGTCCAATGCCCAGGTGGACACAGCATCCAGCAGGGCAGGCAGGCTTTCTGGTGGTGCAGTAGACAGTTGGTACACCACCCAGATTGTCAAACTCTCCTCAGCTTCCTACACTAGGCCAACACACTCAGTGCCGGCGATGTTTGGGACAGGAAGCACTCTGAAAGAAAAAGAGTCCCAGACAAACACAGCAACTCCCCCCCCCCACCCGGCCCATTTGTCTGAGACTGGTGGAGGACAGAGAACCCAGGCGGGATAATATTTAAGCTAAATATTGGGATGTTTGTGCACTGTTCCTCTGCTACTACATCTCATTTTTAAACAAATGAAAGTGGCAAGAATAAAGTACTTTGGCATATTATTTATTTATTTCCTTAACAAAGTTGTACTGAGGTGAGCCTTCATGATATCCCTGTGCCATAAAATAGCTACAATTCAGTTGAATGCCACCCAGAAGCAAGGGGGTACCTTCCCCATGCCTCCTAGAAACAATGGTAAACCTGGGGGTGTGGCCTAACATACAAATGAGTTTCTTCTGGGCTTTTTCTACAAAAAAAAGCCCTGCATATACTCCATTTCTTAGAACCTTACAGTCTACTCTAAGCAGGTCTATTTAACAAAATTTGAGTCCAGGTATTCAAGGCATAAGCTTTTGTGTGCATACACACCTCTTCAGATCTTAAGCCTTGAATAAAATGTTTTTGGTGTTAAAGATGTCACTTGACTCAAACTTTGTTCTGCTGCTTCAAACCAACCTGTATCAGGTCTGTTTAGATAAGCTTCCTGATATAGTATGAAGCAGGTGTAAAAAAGGATAATTAAAGACAGCCCCCCCCCCCCAAATCCTGTTTTGCTGATCATTGTATAAATGTGCCACTTGATGCAAAGTTTCAGTAGCAGAGCTAGCAAGTTTATTTTAATTTGGATGAAAAAGCCCTGAAGGCTTGCTTTGAAATATTTGCTTTATTTACAAATTGGGTTGCCAGGCATAGTCTGGCAATCAGAAGAAGATGTGAGAGGCAGACACCTTTGGAATGGAGGGGGGAAATCTGCATCCCCAGCACAATGAAGTTGCTACCAGGAAATGCCATATAACTCTAACATAGTCCAAGAACTTTAAAAACCAAAACTGTTCAACACTCTTGTGAGAGTCATTATTAGTCTTTCCACTGCTCACCCCTTCTATTATTGAATTGTTTTTATGAATAGTAAAACTTTCCTGTTTAAAAATAATTAGGCATTTAGTAGTTCCAGTTCTATGGAATATGACAGCTTTGCTCAATGGCCTTTTGATCAGTTTATTAATAGAAATCTTACCTCTTTTTGAAAAAAATATCCTCCCCATTATCAGTGTGTGGGGGGAAATTAATCTTTGGTCAAGGCAGTGACTTTTGTTTAGAAAAGCTTTGGAAAAGCTCTTCCTCTCCAGACCACACTTTCTACAATGGGTTACAAAACAAGATGGTCCTAATGTGGACTGCCAGTGAAACAGTCCTGATGTGAAAGGGCATTGTGTGATTGTTGTCTTATCTCAGGGGTGGCCAAGGGTAACTCTCCAGATGTTTTTTGCCTACAACTCCAATCAGCCCCAGCCATTGGCCATGCTGGCTGGGGCTGGTGGGAGTTGTAGGCAAAAAACATCTGGAGAGCTACCCTTGGCCACCCCTGCCTTATCTGTTGATCAAAATGTCTTTGATACAGGACTGATACATGAGATCTACAAACTGATTGTGTTGTCATGTTTGTTCACATATCTTCTGTGATAATTGGTTTATGGATTATTTGAAATCATTTGGAAGATGTTTCATGGACATCTAATTGTTGAGCATCTTAGTTCCTACATCTTTTTAATGAAAGCATCAAGTTGCAGTCAAGCAACATCATAAAAACATTTGGTCATAGTGATTATATAGTGAATACAATTTATAAATTTTATACCCTGAGTGGGAAGAGGAGAATGCTTTGCATACACATCTTTATATGGTACGTTATAGTTTGCACCCCCATTCAAAATAAAGAGGCAGACAAGAATGTTGGGAAAAACGGGCCACTTTATTAACTACAACTCAACATGGCAAGGTAACAGTAATAGGACGAGCCCTGAGGTCTTCTCCTGACCCCGCCAAGTCCTATGAAAGGGCGAGCCACTCTGCCCCCAGCCCTAGCCATACTAATGTGGCTAGAACCAGGCCGGCAGACCACACATGCCCTCCTCTTACCCCCGCCCTGATCACCAGAAGGAGGTGACCAAGGGGAGGCATGAAATCTGATCCGTATTCCATGACATTGAGCCGTAAAGTCCATCTGCCTTTCCTACGGATTGCCTGCACAACACAGGTGCTAGGCCTGGGTGCTCACCGGCAAGGTCTAAACCCCTTGTTCATTCCGCCAGGTGACCAAATTACCTACCTCCCTAACTGCCGCACCACTACTTGCAGTACAAGGTAGGCGAAAAACACCCCACCAGCGGCCAATCAGGTGAGAGTGAAAAAATTCCTACCTGGCCCCTAATAAGGCGACCGGTGGAAACCTGTACTAGTGCAGGGTGGGTGGGCCAAAAGCTCCCTGGAACTGCGCAGGGAGAGGTGGGGTGAGGCTATTTATAGCCCCAGCCCTGCCCAACAAGAACACCCAGATGCCCGGGAATGAGGCCTCTGCATCCTGCCGGGGCTGCAAAACGCGGCCCCACGGTGCACAGCCGCTTTCACAGCGCGGCCAGGGTGGGGCCGAATTTCTTGAGTTATCTAGCTGAGGACTATAAATTCAAAAACATAGTTTCACCTGCGAATGTACTCAGGTCAGGTCACAGACATGTTCTGGGAGCTCCACACTCCCTAGATGCATGGGGACCAAATTCAGATTGGGACCATGGGATATGGGAAGAAAGGCTTAGATCCCCCTTCCAAACACTAATTTCCTGACCTGAAATGACCCTTAAGATCTGCTATTTGCCCTATTAGGGGGTGGGCACATGTTGCTGCATGTCAGTTTCCCCATTAAAGTGTATAGCAGCTACCTGGGGCCCTTTCAGGTTACCAAAATGGTGCAGGGGGAGATTTAAGGCTCCTTTTCCTGCTCACAATGTTCTTGATTTGAACTGGAGCCCCATGCCACTGAGAAGCATAGAGCCCACAGAACACAACTGTGAACAGGACATGTGGACAAAATTGGCTTCAGCTTTCTTCTCCATCCTGTTTTCTCCTCCTTAAACCACTTATAGAACAACTATTGTGAAATCTATGTGCAGTCAGGTAAGTAATATGATTTTACAAACAAAACCAGCAGCATCTCCACAGGGAAGTTTCAGGCAGAAAAAAACAGCATGGAAGCAGACAGTGTGCATCCCATGCATGAGGAGAAAATGGCACATGTAAGTCTGAAAGGCAGAAAATTCTAATTGAACATCTAATTCAAAGTCCTTGCATCATCACTCAACAAAACAATGACTTTGTAATGTGAAGACTGACCCAACTTTTTTTTTAAAAAAAAATCACAACACAATATGTCGTTTGCTGTACCACTGATGCACTTTCAAAAGCAGATTAATGTTTATAATACATTAAATCATGCTGCAGATAATCAAAGGACTTTGCAGAGGTGCGAAGTGCTTTACTTCATTTAAAGTCAAGTAATACATACCAAATATGTTTGTAAAATTGTGTTCTCCTTTCAAGCTGTTTAAAAATGCAGCACTTTTTTTTTCTTCTGCACTTTTAAAATGAACAGGAGAGACTCCTTTGCAAAATGGCCTTGTTTATTTGCATGTCATCATTCCAGCTAACAATTTGCTGCTGTTTGATATTCAGGAGTAAATGTAATGAATGCAACAAATTAACTACTTAGCCAATGGACAGAGTCCAGTTTTGGAATTTTTAAGACAATTGCTGTGCTTAATTGTTATTCACTGGATCTTTTCTATTCCCTTGAACGGATCTGTCACTGAGTGATAAAATATCACATGATGGCTATTATCCTGAAGCAATTACAAGCTGCATGCACAATGGGGGAAGTAAGAGCGCACAATATCAAAACTTCTAAATTGTTAAGTTTTGTTCCCTTTAGGGGAACCAGCTCGGATTCATGTTGTAAAAAGGAATTCAGTGAGTGGGACCAAAATCATATGCAGTAGCCCAAGAAATACATTAATCTTGAAGGAGAACTAACAAGAAGTCTAGCACATAGTGCTGTATCATGTGCTGAATCGAAGCCTACCATGTTAAAAGGAGTAATGTCAAGAGTTTCAACAAAAAGTATAATCATAAGTTGGCCTTCAAACTTGGCACACTGAGATACATACTGAGATGGGCAGGAGAGGACTGCACACATGTCATTTATCTCTGTCCAGAGGGTATTAGGAAGAATGGGAAGGGCTGAATTGATCTATGTCAGGGGTCTCAAATCTAGTATCCATTCACACCTTTCCTAGGATCTATCAAGTATTTTTAGAGACAAGGTGAGGTGAACCTTCCTAGCAGGGCTTCTGGGTTGCCACTGGAGATCTGATGGGCTGTGAAGATTAAAATAATGTTTCAGCAGCAGCTTCCACCACAGTGTTGGTTACTCTCTCTCATTGCCAGCATATATTTTTTAGAATTAATCCTCTTGTAGGGCTTCCTCTGCATCCTTGTGTGTGGCTACTATAGCTCCTCCAGCAGCCACTTTGTGGCTGGCTCTACCTCCTAAAGCAGCCATTTTGTCGCTGTGCCCACCATCCTATGTCAGAATTCCAGAGGTGCCCACAGGCTCAAAATGGTTGGGGATGCCTGATCTATGTGGTTGGATAAGAATTGGCCACATTTTTTTTCATCTTCATTGCTAACCTGCACAGCAACCCACTCTGTCACAGCATGACAATATGATCAACTGCCACTGGAGGAAGGGCTCATAACATTTCAGAACCAAATTGGATTTTCCCCTCATATGACCCAAAGAAAAAGTATTATTTAAGAAGAATAGATTGGATTTATATCCCACCCTCCACTCTGAATCTCAGAGTCTCGGAGTGACTCACAATCTCCTTTATCTTCCTTCCCCACAACAGACACCCTGTGAGGTAGGTGGGGCTGAGAGAGCTCTCCCAGAAGCTGCCCTTTCAAGGACAAGCTCTGTGAGAGCTATGGCTGACCCAAGGTCATTCCAGTAGCTGCAAGTGGAGGAGTAGGGAATCAAACCTGGTTCTCCCAGATAAGAGACCATGCACTTAACCACTATACCAAACTGGCTCCAGAGATTTTTTCATCACATGGATGCTGACCTGTTGCCACTGCCTTGTCTGACTCTCTAGAACTCTGATCCTCTGACCTCAGACTGAACAACTTTGCCTTGCTTACTTCCTATTCCTTGGACTGAGCAACCTTGCCTTGCTTTACACTATGCTCTCCTGACCTTGGACTGAGCAACACCGGACTTTGGATCTTGCCAGAAAATACAAGTGCAGATATGACCAGTACCTAAAGCAGAGTTAATAAAACAGATAAAACTGTAATATCTCTCTTAATGGGATCTTACATCATCAAATATATGTTTACATACACCTTTGCAAGTCAATTGTTTTCTAATTCTTTAGATATTTTAAAATGGAGAAATATAGAAAATAATGCCACAGCAGCTGGGACCTGGTCTTCAGTTATATTTCCCAGGATAATGGTGAGATACTGTGATGCTGATCTCTCTGGCTATTGTATTATATAGACTGTGTTTTAAAATATCTGGAATCTGTACATTCTTGTATGTGGCTGGTTGCAAAATCAGTACAACCCTTTTGGAACAATTTGTACAACTGTGCCCAAAGAACTGGGGAAAGAGAATCACCTTCTTGGCTAATTTTATGGCTTGCTTTATGAACTCTTACACAAACCTGGATGACCATTTTCTCCACTGAATAGTGGCTTCTGCAATATACTTGAAAGCTTCGATGCTCTTGCTTTCAGGCATGTGCTTGGATGTTCTTGCAAGTTGTAGATATTTCGGCCCCACTCAGGCCGCGCCGCAAAGCGGCTGCGCGCCGCAGGGCCGCTCTTTGCTGCCCGGGAAGGATGGGAGGCTGTGAAAAGCTGCTTCTCGCCCATCATAAGAACATAAGAACATAAGAGAAGCCATGCTGGATCAGGCCAATGGCCCATCAAGTCCAACACTCTGTGTCACACAGTGGCAAAAAATTTTATATACACACATACACTGTGGCTAATACCCACTGATGGACCTGTGCTCCATATTTTTATCTAAACCCCTCTTGAAGGTGGCTATACTTGTGGCCACCACCACCTCCTGTGGCAGTGAATTCCACATGTTAATCACCCTTTGGGTGAAGAAGTACTTCCTTTTATCCATTTTAACCTTTCTGCTCAGCAATTTCATCGAATGCCCACGAGTTCTTGTATTGTGAGAATGGGAGAAAAGTACTTCTTTCTCTACTTTCTCCATCCCATGCATTATCTTGTAAACCTCTATCATGTCACCCCACAGTCGACGTTTCTCCAAGCTAAAGAGTCCCAAGCGTTTCAACCTTTCTTCATAGGGAAAGTGCTCCAGGAGTTGCAGGCGGGCGGAGCGTTGTGGCTATTTGTAGCCTCGACCCCGCCCTCCCAACGCAGTCTTTATGCTGCTCTCGGCTCACCCACCCACCCTGTGTAGTACAGGTTCGACCGGTCGACTTATTAGAGGCCAGGTAGGAATTTTTCATCTCACCTGATTGGCCTGCGGTGGGGTGTTTTTTCGCCTACCTTGTACTGCTGACAGTGGTGTGGAAGTTAGGTAAGGGGGTTTTTATTTTGGTCACTTGGGTGAAGGAGCAAGGGGTTTATACCTTGCAGGTGAGCACCCAGGCATCTGCACCTCTTAGTGCAGTTGATACGCAGGAGCAGCAGATGGGCTTTATGGCTCAATGCTGTATAATGCGGATCGTATTCATGCCTCCTCCTAAATTCGCCTCCTTCTGGGTATCGGGGCTGAAGTTTAGGGGAGGGTTTTGCCTGGCCAGCCTGGCATTAGCCATAATCTTATGGCTCGTGCTGAGGGCAGGGTGACTCGCCCTCCGTGGGACTTGGCGGGGTCTGAGGAAGACCCCAGGGCTTGTCCTACTGCAGGTTGCCCTTGCCGTGTTAGTTGTGTTAATTAAATAAAGTGGCCCGTTTCCCAATATTCTGTGTCAGCCTCTTTATTCCGACTTGAGGGGCAACTTGCTTTCTCAAAACATGACACAAAACAGTCGTAGTTGGGAGGGGCTGCATGAGAGGGTGGGAGTAAGTGTCATAACATTGTAGACCACCATATTTTGATTTAAGCCCATGTTTCCAAGCATTTCAGATGTCTAGCTGTATACTGACTATGCAGGCTTCCACCCAAGTTCAACACACAATCCCCATCTTTGATAGTTACAACTAAAGATATTGGTTGTTATTCACTGAAATAATCTTTGTTCTTCCTTATCCTCTATCATCCACATTGCTTGTCCAAGGCATTGACATCAGAACTGTCCCTCTTTCTCATCATACCTTCATGAGATGCTGAAGCCCAATTATCATGCTGGAAGCCAAGGATTTTGAAGTCAGCTGGAGAAAAAACAGCAGGAAGGGCTCATAGCAAGAAACTGATAGAACAAAACATTGCCCTTCCAGCAAATGACTACAGTTACAGATAATGAGGCTCAACAGGCATAAGAGAGTAACAGAAGCACCTCTAAAAAAGAGGCTTTGAAGGATGCTCCATGAGGCATTCACAGATGGCTCTGTAAATTCATTTATTTGAAACCTTTGAGGGCAATTTCTTTTCTTTTTTAAAAAAAATGCCTGTATGGCATTTTTAGACATAGGGAATGCCAGATGGAAGTAAAAGCAGCATCTAGAGAAGTTTGCTTGACTTACAAGTAACTCAAAAGTATGAGATGGGCAGGCCAAGGCAGAAGTGGATGATTGCCAGAGCAGGTGTGAGGTTTTTCTGGACTCCTACTAGTGAGCATCAGGACATAAATCAGTTAGGAGTAGCTCCCTTTCTACTATTATTGGCCTGGCACCTTCTCCATTAAATTTTAGGCACCAGCTAAAAACATTTCTTTCTCTCCACCCCCACCCCCAGCATTTGGTGATTAAAGTTCTCCTCAACTCTTCCTGCTACTCTTCACAGTCCTGTTTTTAACCACATGCCTGGTTCAACTTGTGCTGCTGTTAACTCTTGTTTTATCTGCTGTTATACGGTTTAAATTTTTCTAATTCACAGCTGCTTAATTGGGATGCTTTTAAGTAATTTTATTCCCTCTTTGCCACCTCTACCAATTGAGATTTTTTATTTTTTGAAATCTTACCCCCTTATCCAGTTGTCTCTCTCTTATGATGTTGTGCTGGTAGTTATGGAGGGGATAACCTCTAATAAACAACAGATAAATAATAATAATTTTATTTGCTTCTGATTTGCATTTTAATGGCTGTTGTACTGATTTTGTTGTTTTTACATTATTTATTGCTTTTTCACTGCCTTGACAGCTAATTGCTGAGTCCGCATCAAGGAAATAATTTGAATAAGTAAATAAAATGTGCTGGGAGCTACCTAAGTATCATAAAACTGCCAAAGTGTGGCAAGAGTCAGAGAGTTACCATAACAATACTTATGCATTTGATGGCTGTGAAAATGTAGTGCTTTCAAAATAGAAGTGAAATCACAAGGGAAAGTATTTGAAGCTGGACTACATGCCATAAATGAAAAACTGCTGTATATTTATTGCACAAAATCACTGACTGAGTGGAAAGATCCTTGTGTATAATTCCCAGTTGGAAATAAAGTCTTTGAAGATAGGAATAAACCATATTACAGCAGTCTAAATATCCAGCTAAAGCTGTAAGAATAGAAGCATCACTAGAATGAGTTTGATGGCTGGCTGAAGTATATAGATTTTATTATGTTTGCATGATGAATATCTATAGCAGATAATTTATGAGCATTTTAAGAGAAAGCCTATGCACAAAATATTGGTAGTTCCATTTTGTCTATAGCACACTGAAATGTGTGGAACTATTTTATACTAAGTGGCCTGTCCACTGCACCTTTAATTTTTCTGGCTTCAAAATCCTAAACAGAGCTTTACCTTTATAATTCTATTGAAGACAATGGGCTTAGAAACGTGTGACTATTTTTTTAGGATTGCACTGAGTCTCTGGTTTTGATGTACAAAATATAATATACTTTATCAGCTATATGACTGGCGTGGGACTATGATAATTATGATATCAGAAGCCAGAAAAACCTCTTGAATACCCAGTAACAACTCTGGATATCTACCTGAATGTCCACACTTGTATAACACAGACAACTCCTGATGGGCTTTCCTTGTACCACTCTCAGCAGATGACACTGAACTAGGCTGTTTGCAACACTAATGAACTCATCATCAGATTACCTCAATGGAGAAAAAAGAAGGCAGAAGAGAAAACTTCCTTCCTTATTGGAATGCAAGTGGTAGCTCGTGACCATGGCTTCATGCAGTGATGGATGAGTCACTGCCACTCTCCTTCATTAGCCACGCAAGGTGAATTGGACTTTTTGGAAAGAGATTGTGGACATGCATTACCTAGTAGGTGGTAGGCATGATTTTAACTGTTCTGTAGAATAATCTGGCTGTAGGAATTGCTGCAGAAAACAGAGAAACAAAACAGCCATTATTAAAATTAAGCCCATAAACTTCATTATCTTCAGTGGTTACCAAGTACATCTAACTTTTTCCAGTCACAATCCACACATTGTTAGTAAGTACATCTAACTTTCTCTGGATTGTGTCCAGTAGATTAAGTTTGTAACATCCAACTAGACATTCTGTCAAGCATCGATATTTCCCAATAATCAGTCTTTTGTTGTTAAATCAAAAGTTGCTTTATTTAAGAAACTCAAAAGCTTTGCCAAGGACACATGCCTTGGAAGTAATGACATACACAGTCTTACACAGCTGCTATATAGGATAATTTCAAAGGGTATCATACAGATGCAGCTTGAGTCAAGGGTTCAAAAGTTACTACATACTATCTCTTTTATTGCTAAGGAATTTAGGCTATTGAAAACATCTCCCTTTCTCACACTTCTCTTAGCTCAGATAAGACTGTTTCTATAATGACCAAACCATAGACAGCATAATCTCAAAAATATCTCTTAACGTTCTCTCTCTCTCTTTTGTATTTTGTGTGTGTGCTCATGTGCACCTAGAAGTCATGTCAATTTCTGTTGTCTGACCCCTACTGGGGGTCTGGAGGATATTTAGAGAGGTGACTGTATAAAGCCTGCCCCTGCCTCCCAACTGCTGGTGTTCCACAGAGGTCTCCCATCCAAGTCCTTGCTAGAGTTGACCCTGCTTAGCTTCTGAGATCTGACAGGAACTACCCAGGTCAGGGCAATATTTCTTAACTTTTTCATCTGTCAGCCAGTCAAGCAGAATCTCTGTTTATAGGCTGATAAGAACAAAGACATGAGGGAAATATGGAGGGTTGCATTGACTTGTTATGAAGTTCTCAATTCAACTTTTCAGGGTGTTTTTTTTTTAAAAAATGAATTTCAGCAGGCTTGGGCATACTCAGATGATTCCACCCCTCAGTATTAACCAATAGTATATACATCAGGGAACAATAGTATATGCATCAGGAAATAGTATATACATCAGGAAACAATGTAAGGCAAATTAGATAACCAAAGAAATTGAACCTTTTATTACCAGATTTTCCTCCTACTTATATTTCATATCACATCATACATATTGACATAAAAGTGTACAAGGGAGCAAAAAGCCCATAACACCTATGCTCCTTAAATGTACACCCTATGAGGGAATGGCTACGTAGATCATTCAGATCCAAACCCAAACACTTAACTCCCAGTTCATAACACTTGTTGATTTCTTTGCTGCCCCACCTAATGTGAGCTGTGGCTTAATTGTCTTAATTTTAAACTGTTTTAATTGTTTAAATTGTTTTGATTGTTTTATTGCGTTGGAAGCCACCCTGAGCCCACTATGGGAAAGGGCGGCCTATAAATCTACAAAAATAAACAAATAAGCAAACAAATAAATAAATAGTGGGATTACACATCAAAATCAGATTGATCTATGTAAGAAAAAAATGAAATAAAAACAATGCCAGACAAGAAATCAGTCTGATACAAGGGCGAAAAAAACTTACGGTTCTAAAACAAACAAAAACCCCAAGCCACCAAAATTTTATTATCCAACTCCGCATATCAAGCTTTTATGACATTTCCAAAGTGAGATGATAAATGGGATGGAGTTGGGTGGGAAGAATAAAAGTGTATTTTAAAGTATTTTTTCTTACCTAAGATGTTTTGGGTAGAAGGGGGAAACAACATTAAATGTTAGAATTGAGAACATGGAGAAATTTTCCTTTTTATCTTACACTGAAAGCAAAAAATGCTTATGGCTATGCTACTGGTAGAAGTGCACCTCTCTCCTCCTTTGCAGACATACTTGGTACAAGAGCCTTCCCCTCTGATGCTTTCATCATCAGCAGTACTTTCTCCGCATCTCTGTAGGCAGAACTACAGTAAACATAAGGCTGCAGACAAAAATGGCACTGCTGTGTGATCAGTTTTCCCCTCCTTCTGTAACATGAAGCAAAACATATCTGTGGCTTGATGTCTTCAAGCTGTATATGTGACATTTGACGACATTAAGAGATGGGTACACTTACTGCACAGTACAGGAGAGAACTCTACAGCAGAGTGTCAGTTTGGGTGGCAGCCCAGTGTTTATCATAGCATCACCTTCTCCTTCCATCACCCTCTCCCTTTAGCAATACTTCTCAGCCAGAAACCTCCATCGTATTTTCTATCTTGTTTGTGCCTGATTTAATTTTTTACTCCTGTTGTGATAGCTGAATTATATAAACTACCTTAAGGCCATATTTGAATGTATGATGTGAAAGTACAAAAGCATGTCATTTGGATATTGCAGTGAGGGTGACAATTGACACCTGCTGGAGAGCTAATCCCAGGCACTACTTAAATATAAGATTTTTCTTGGAAACTCAGTGAGAAAAAAGATCCTGTCTCTCATCAAACACATTGCATGTTCAAGGATGCAGCAAAAGGAAAGATGCAAATGTGATTGTCATCATTCTGGGAAATAAGCCATTTAGAGAAAAGCCTAATAATAACAGCTTGATCTAAGAAGTCAATGCTCTGTGTTGGAGAAGCTGCTGGGTTTTGACTTGGTTGAATATTTTTAAATTTTGTTTGATTGTTATAAATATTTTTTATAGCACCTTTAGAGAGGTAAGCTAGTGTAATGGCTGACAGCCATCATGTGGAAAGTCTCTGGTTTACATGTTGTCTTTGCTATGCACTTACAGACCTGCCAAATGCAAGCCACTCAGTTCTCACTCAGCCCAGCCCTGTTTTTTTCAATACTGGGATAACAAGACTAAATTTTCAGTTTGCAGAATAAGTTGCAGCCTTCTTGTATCTGCTTCCACAATCTTTTCTCTCCCAGTCCATCTCTTGTTCCAAGGGTAAAGATCAATTTTTCTACTAACCAGGTGAACAATAAGACAACAATGCCCACCCTCCAAGTAGTATATATGAGGACAGAAGTAGAAGGGAAGTTCAGTTTTGCCCTCATAATGTCCACGTGGAGTGGGGGCGGGGGTTCAGTTGCAAAAAGGCTAAACATTCTATTTTCTGTCCTGTAGAAATTTTAATTTTTCCTTCAACCAGGCTCAAAAATGGAAAGTGAGTTGAGCTAGAGGAAAAAATGGCATTAGAAAAGAGCATTGCAGGGAATAATTGAGACACACAGGAGGGACAGCCCTCCCTCCTGCTCATCATTCTTCCCTTCCCCTGAAAGCAGTAGAAAAAAACCCGGTAAAGGTAGTCACCTGTGCAAGCACCAGTTGCTTCCAACTCTGGGGTAACGTCGCATCACAGCATTTTCATGGCAGACTTTATATGGGGTGGTTTGCCATTGCCTTCCCCAGTCATCTACACTTTCCCGCCAGCAAGCTGGGTACTCATTTTACCAACCTTGGAAGGATGGAAGGCTGAGTCAGCCTTGAGCCAGCTACCTGAAACCAGTTTCAACCAGGATCGAACTCAGGTCATGAGCAGAGAGCTTGGACTGCAGTACTGCAGCTTTTACCACTCTGCCCCATGGGGCTCGTCATTCCCCTGAAAGCAGTTTCCCACCACCATATTCCCCATTATTTAAGCAAAGAAGTGATTAAAACTACCTATTTGCCAAGGAAGTTCTAGATTGACTTCAATGTATGCCTAAAGGATATCAAATATAAAATGTTTACTTGTACTCCCTGATACCACTGTGACCATTCTTAAGGAATGATTCTGCAGTGCAGCTCTAAGCACTGGGGAGGGACGGTGGCTCAGTGGTAGAGCATCTGCTTGGGAAGCAGAAGGTCCCAGGTTCAATCCCTGGCATCTCCAAAAAAGGGTCCAGGCAAATAGGTGTGAAAAACCTCAGCTTGAGACCCTGGAGAGCCGCTGCCAGTCTGAGAAGACAATACTGACTTTGATGGACCAAGGGTCTGATTCAGTATAAGGCAGCTTCATATGTTCATATGTTCAAGCACTGAATTCAGTTCTTTTGTGCCAGTTGACTTCAATGGATTTAGAAGGGTGCACTGTTCTTTGCAGCGTTACTCTGGGCCCCATTAGGGTCACCACAAGACTTATGGTGCTCCATTGTGGAGCACCACTATCACAGGGTGAGAAGAGAAAGTGTACACAAGCAGGAAACAAGGGCTTTCCTTCAAGAATGGTTCATTCTAGCATTCATTATCTTTAAGTGTTTCTGGTTTTATGGTTGAAAGTTTGAGGACAAAACACATCCAAGGATGGATGACAAACAAGGAAACAGGTAAAATTAAGATACATTTACTGTTTCTTCTGTGGTTTCCATTTCCTCTTTTCATAATATTTTATTGTTGTGATTAGAAGGATAGTGATTCAGCTGCTATTCTGAAGCTACACAGCTCTGAGTTATGTCAGTGCCTAGATGGAAAATGTCTTGGGAGCCCAAAGCTTAAGTTCCATGATAGAAGAAAGGTGAGCCATAATAACTGTAGCTATTTATTACTTTAAAAGTGGTCATCTGCAGGGTTTTTTTTTTAGACAAAGACCAGCAGGAACTCATTTGCATATTAGACTACACCCCCTAGCATCGCCATTGCTTCACATAGAGCTTTTTTTGTAGGAAAAGCTTAGCAGGAGCTCATTTGCATATTAGGCCACACCCCTGACACCAAGCCAGCCAGAACTGCGTTCCTGTGCATTCTTGCTCAAAAAAAGCCCTGGTTATCTGTATTCATCTAATTTTAGGATAAGATTGGTATCAAATAGCACAACAGGGCCACCAACTACTTTAGCAGAAAGATAGAATTGTAAAAATGTAATTCAACTTGCATTGTTTATAAAATTTTGGATTACCTTTATGGTGTGAGTTTTCCTCAAAAAGAAAATCTCTTATGGAGCTATCATTGCTGATTGATCAGATGCCCAAAGGCTCAAAGTAGGTTGCATAGGAGTCAGCCACAGGGTTCTTTCCCACTTAAACAGCAGTGAATTTGGTCAGAGAAGGGACTGCAGGTAATTCAGGACAGGAAGCAGAAGTCTCTCAATTGACTCCTCTCAACAGACCGCACCACCTTTACCAGTGGGCATTCAGCCAGCGCTCCGCAGTCTGCACTGGCTGCCCATTGAGTACCGGATCTGATTCAAGGTCTTTATTCTAATGTTTAAAGCCTTACGCAGCCTGGGACCAACATGCCTGTGGGACTGTCTTCTTCCATATATGCCCAGAAGGTCGTTACGTTCGGCCTCCCAACATCTGTTGGCCATCCCTGGCCCAAGAGATGCCCATCTCACCTCAACTTGGGCCAGGGCTTTTTCAGTCCTGGCCCCGATCTGGTGGAATCAGCTCCCTATTGAGATCTGGGCCCTACCTGGCTTATTAGCCTTCCATAGGGCCTGTAAAATGGAGCTGCTCCGCCTTCCACCCCCCCCCCCCTTTGTCCCGCCGGCTTGCCTAGCTGGATCATGCTACAGGTAAGGGCAGAAGACTGTGCGGCACGTATCTAAACCTCTGAGTGGCTCTCCACCAGCTGCTGGAAGAGTGGTGGAAAAGGATCACCTTGGGGCAGTTGTGGGAAGGGGGGAGGCTGTATGGCAGTGAGCTGGCAGCTTTCCTCCTCAGAGGTGGTAGGAAAGAAGGCCATGGAGGTTGGAGCCACTATGTGCCCCGATTCTTCAAATCCTGGCTACGGGGCTGGTTTTTATTGTATTTTATTGTTTTATCATATGTTGTACTCCGCCCTGAGCCCTATGGGGAATGGGCAGAATAGAAATATACTAAAATAAATTTTAAAAAGTCCTATTAGGAAGACCCAAGATCCCCTATAAACACTAAGGCCTTTTGTTCCCAAACTGGACCCAAAGAAGGGGAAATTAGCTTTAAAAGGGTTCCAAAAAGGAATGACGCAAGACCTTGTAAATCTGTGTATACCAGGGTGAATCTCATCTCAGTAGGGGTACCCTACAACAAAATTATGAAGAAAGAGAGTGAGAGAGTGTTTGTAAACACAAATATTTTTATTGTATGCAACATAAAATAAAATAAATAAAATGTAAACAACCTACACTAAGTACTTGAGGATGAATTCACTAAGTAATCAAGCATGCATGTGTGCAGGCACACACACACACACACACACACACCAGCAAGAGGGTGCACTTAATTAAAAGGAAAGGGAGGAAATTGAGAAGTTTTAGGGAAGGGACATACAACCTGATATCCTGGGCTTGAGGTATGGAGAGGAGCTGCAGTGCAATTGCAGGGGTGTTCAGGTAGTAGTGGGAAACCTGACACACTTTTCATTGACCTGGAATGGCCTTTTCAGGGTGTGAACAGCACTGCTTTTTTGAATGTAAGCAGGGACAGATAGATATGAAAGGGCAAAACATTTCATCCACATATATAATCAAATTTGGAGAGCTGGCGATAAGTCATTTTTGGACTGCAATCCCTGGCTGGATTTTTGATGCATTGATGAGGTTGGTCTTACAGCTTCATCCTGGACAGCTGACCTGCTCCACCAGGTTTAGCCCAGTGCTTTCAAGGTCCTTCATGGTGGTAAGATTGAAATCTTGCAGGAAGTGCATGTATCTTCACTATGGTTTAGTCAGTGACATGGGAGGCAAACACTTCAGAATATGAATTTTGGCAACCCATCAACCATCCTAGAGACTCACTTCTATATTTTTGTAGGATGTTATTACTGCTAGGCTATGATACCATTTCAGGTTCAGGAAGAAGAAGGAGGAGGAGGAGGAGTTGGTTTTATACCTTACTCATCACTGCCCAAAGAAGAAGAATTGCAGATTTATACCCCGCCCTTCTTTCTGAATCAGAGACTCACAGCGGCTCAGAATCTCCTATATCTTCTCCCCCCACAATAGACACCCTGTGAGGTGGGTGGGGCTGAGAGGGCTCTCACAGCAGCTGCCCTTTTAAGGACAATCTCTGCCAGAGCTAATGGCTAACCCAAGGCCATTTCAGCAGGTGCAAGTGGAGGAGTGGAGATTCAAACCCGGTTCTTCCAGATAAGAGTCCACGCACTTAACCAAAGGAGTCTCAGAGCAGTTTACAATTGCCTTGTTTTCATCTCCCCACAACATACACCC
The DNA here is from genome assembly GCF_032191835.1 of Heteronotia binoei. Taxonomy (NCBI): domain Eukaryota; kingdom Metazoa; phylum Chordata; class Lepidosauria; order Squamata; family Gekkonidae; genus Heteronotia; species Heteronotia binoei. The sequence continues at coordinate 67,424,087 of NC_083224.1, forward strand.
TGTGTGGTAGGTGGGTTGAGAGAGCTGTGACTGACCCAAGATCACCCAGCTGGCTTTATGTGGAGGAGTGAAGAATCAAACCCAGTTCTCCAGATTAGAGTTTGCCACTCTTAACCATTACACCAAACAGGCTCTCAACATTTTATTTCTTTTGTGGTATATAGGCTATTAGAAATGGCAGATAAGTTATGGATGACTGTTTCACATTGACTGTTGATGCTTTTAGGCTGACTTCATCTCTTGTTCTGCAGAACAGGCCATACTTTGAACAAGAGCAACACAAGGGAGCACTATTGTTCTACTTTTCTGGTCAGTACCCTTCCTCTTTGTAGTGCTATGAAGGATGACTTAAGTTCGCTGGGTTTAGTAAATTACTCCCAAGACTTCAGTTATGTACCTCTGCTCTGATCAATTATGCTTTTTGTTTAATATGGAATAAAGCTCTTATAAAATACTTCAGTAAGGAGACAACTGATTATCACAGCACCCAAGCAGTTTTAGCACCAGTGAGCCTGCAATTCCATGAATGCTATACAGAGACACCAATTGGTACCTGAGAGAAAAAGATGGTTTCTGAGAATTATGAGGCTGGCTCCACTAGAAAGTTTCAACATATGCTAGGTCCTTGTACAAGAGGATGGGTGGGAAAAAACATCACACTAACCTCTTGCACTAATTTAAACATAGCACATCCCAGGGTTTGTTTTTTTGTGCTTGCACAAGCAATTTGTGTAAAACAATTTAATTGTGCAAGCAATTTCTGGTCACTATAAATTGGAAGCAGTGTATACTGCACAAGACCTTGTACTGGCAGAACCAAGCTAAGTCTATGTCTTCACTTGTACATGGTTGGATCGAAGCCATGGTCTCCCAGCTTGCCATTGACTTTTGGGGTGGCTCTATGGCATAACATTTGCTTTTCAATTACTCAGAGAAAAAATAGTAATAGATAGTTTAGACCAGGGCTGTTTTTGAGCAGGAACGCAGTTATGGCTGGCTTGATGTCAGGGGGTGTAATTTAATAATTAAATGAGTTCCTGATGAGCTTTTTCTAAAAAAAAAAAAAGCCCTGTGAGAAACAACGGTGATGTCCTAATATGCAAATGAATTCCTGCTGGGTTTTTTCTACGAAAAAAGCCCTGGTTTAGACACATGCACACGCTACTCAAGGTATTTGGGTAGAACCTAATCAAAATCTGAATTAACCGAACCCATTCTTTAATACTGTTATTGTAATTAATTAAAACTGGAAAATTATCAATATCTGGTTATAATGGGGGGATCATTAATCTTTGGTATTCTGTAGTCTTTCTGACTTTGTTCTTGTTCAATGAGAATAGCAGGACTGGAAGAACAATAGAGAGGGGGGAAATGAGTCAGCAGAAAATGGAAGAGACAGATGAGTACAGTGATTACCTGGCAAGGGTGTATGTTGATCAGACTACTAAAGAAAGATGCACTGATAGGTTTCTATGCACGGTGTTTCTGCCACTTATTGTACTTTAACTTCAATGGGTTTATAAGGATGTAGCTCTGTTTAGGATTGCATGGTAATCCCACAAAAGCACACAATATGATCACTTCCCTGCTTGTGCTGAGTACTTTGTCTGAGAAACTTTGTGTTTATGGATTTCCTGTCGCTTGCTTTGCAGTTCTATTGCATTGCAATAGCTGCACTGTGCATGAGAGAGTGTGATTCAGTGCCTGCTTGTTTGAGGTGCCAAATACCTCCTGTGCCTTCTTAGAGAGGAGGAAAAATAATGGCCCATCAGATGAGGACATTGTCTCCTATCTGCTTGAAATTAGGCAAGAATAATACTGACACGAATTTGAGCAGACTTTGGAGAATGGTGGAAAACAGGAGGGCCTGGCATGACTTGGCCCATGGGGTCGCAAAGAGTCGGACTCGATTGAGTGACTGAACAACAACAACAAATATATCAGGTGAGGGACACAATCTGTGGACTTTCATCCCAAATGTCAGGAGGAGGGGGCTAGAAATACTTTGTACCTCTAATTACCTATAAGGTAGAAAGGATTTATCCTATCTGCCTGAAATCTAGCAGAACAATGGTTCAGAGATAAAACTTCTAGGAATTTTATCCCTGTTTAGGGGGGAAAATTAAAAGAAGTTACCGTCAAAATCCGGCCCCTTCCCGCCCGTGCCGGCTTTAGCCGGCTTTAGGGCGGGGGCCGAGTTTGCCTCCCTGGATGGAGCGAGACAAACGACCCTTTCATCCGGGGATGCTGGGGGGCGTGGTCGCTGGGGCCTTTTAGCCCGACCGCGCCTCCGGCCACGCACTTCGCTGGCCGTTCTCGGCCCACCCTCCCACCCGGCAATAGTACAGGCTTCTCCGGTCGCCGTTTTTATCGGGGCCAGGTAGGAATTTTTTCATCCCATCTGATTGGCCTGAGCTGGGATGTTTTTCGCCTACCTTGTACTGCTGTCTTGAGGTTGGGCTTATAGTTAGGTAACTTTATGGGGCGGGACTTGAAGGCAGGTTTGTTTTGGTGAGCACCCATGGTTTTCCCCGTTAAGGGAAGTAGCGGGGGATGGACGGCAGCTGGGTTAAAATGGCCCTCTGCTGTCTTTCTCGCTACAGGGTTACCTCATTTAGCGAGCCGTCCCTGGGAGGGCGGCTGCGCCATTTGGAGGTTACACCCGACCATGCCGGCCTGGCAGCAGCTAGTTTACCTGGCTGCTGCTGGGGGCTGGGTGGCTCGCCCCATCGGATCTGGGAAGGGTTTTGGAGTTCCCTTCGCCTGCCCGGTTAGTTTAGGTTGCCCCAGGCTGTTGGTTCAATAAAGTTGCCCTGTTTTACACCCATACACCGTGTTCTCGTTCTTCCGACTGGGGGGGGGGGGCAAATGTGTTTTCCATTGAAAAAAAAATGGAAAATGAATAAAAGTGTAAAGAATCTGAAGACATGCACTAATTCTAATAAAAATAGGGACGGGGGAGAATAAAATGAAGAGAGTATGGATGCAAATAAAATGTTGGTGCATGCTCAGGGGCCACCTAGAGAGTTGCCAAGATGTCAAGTGCACATAGTTTTAAGGAAATAAATCAAAGACGAAAACAGAATGTGCTCGTTAATTTCCAGGCAAGTAAACAATCTCTCTAAAATGTAAATTATTTTCAGAGGATATCCATGTTGGTCAGCAGAAGAACATTAGGTTCGAGTTCAGTAGCACCTTAGGGACCAAACCAACAAGATTTTCAGGGTATAAGCATTCAAGACTCAAAACTCCCTTCGTCAAACATGAGTTGGAATGAAGATGAGTCTAATGACTCTTGAAATTTTCTGCCCTGAAAATCTTGTTGATCTCTCAGGTGCTAACTGTAGATACATTATGGAAGTCATGATATAAGACAGTACCCAAACTGTTATACACCAATGATATTCAAGGGTATTTCACTCCTCAGATTCACAAGTTCACTCACTTGGGAGGTGGTAGACTCTGCTTCCATGGAGGTTTTTAAACAGAGGCTAGATGGCCATCTTATAGCGATGTGGATCTTGTGAATTTAGGGGGAGGTATTTGCGAATTTCCTGCATTGTGCAGGGAGTTGGACTAAATGACCCTGGAGGTGCCTTCCAACTCTATGATTCTAAATGGGCAAAATGAACCTATTTCAAAGAGGTCTTTCAAAGAGTGCATACCTCAGTTTCCCAGACTCATTACAGAGAATAGAAGGGGAGATAAAGTGACTTCAGACTTTTGTAGCGTTGCTTTACAGATAATACCAGGAGGTTTACAGAGATGTCATATTAATGAATGACAAAAGGGCAGCAAAGAATGCTGCAGCATTTTGGACATCTCATTTATTACTTTGCAGTTGTTCTTATATATAATGTGGTTTCCTCAAGGTGACAATGACATCTCTACAAATGGAGGAAACAGATTGAAAGGGTTTATTTTTCTGGTCTATGGTTGCCATCATTTTTTCCGGACATAAACTCCATGGCTACAACAGCTGCACAATTGTGCCACATTCCAAAACTATGTTTTCCATTCAAGCCAGGAAGAGTGACCCCTGATGAACTCTTGCCTCTGGGAATTTGGAAACACCACAGAAAGAGGTAAAGAGTGTAAATCTTGGGCTAGGAATGGAGCTTCATGGGTGGATGGGAACTTGAACACAATTCTGCACAAGCTGCTCTCAGCTTAATCTACTTCACAGTGAAGAAAAAATGAAAAGGGTAGGCTTTTCTTTTTCTTTTTAACCAGTGAATACTCAGAAATATGCTTTAAATTGGAAATAGGGTAAGTATCAACCATCTCTTGAAAAACTGGATATGTTAAGATTTTACTGTATTCTAAAGTTATAATAGATGTATACCTTCCTTCCCATCTCTATGTAGATTCATAGAGTTGGAAGAGGCCATACAGGTCATTCAGTCCAACCCCCTGCTCAATGCAGGATCAGCGTACAGCTTCTCTGACAAGTCTTTGTCCAGCCACTACTTAAAGACTGCCAATGAAGGAGAGCTCATCACCTTCCTTAGTAGCTGATTCTACCATTGAACAACTTTTACTGTAAAAAGGTTTTTCCTGATATCCAGTCAATGCCTTCGCACACTTTGTTTAAATCCGTTGTTACAAATCCTCTCCTATGTTGCCAAGTCCCTTACCTTCTCCTCATAGGACTTGGTTTCCAGGCCTCTGATCATCCTTGTCACTCTCCTCTGCACTTGCTTCACTTTGTCCACATCCTTCTTGATTTCACATCCTTCTGTTCACATCCACATCCTTCTGTTCACATCTTTTTGCCATATTTCTTCCTATTTAGTAATATATTGATACTGATATTGCATATATTGATATATAAAGTATACTGCAGCAGGTGGAAAAAGAAAAGAGACTCCAGAGAAAAGGTGATGGATAAAGTATATAAGGAATAATTGCTGTCTCTAATGGTAGTTTGCATCTTTTGTAAGCCACTTTGGGTCCCTACTTGTATATATGCACATATATATGTACTTAGAACCTGCTTGCAACCCGCCCTGAGCATGCTTTGGTGGGATTGGTGGGATAGAAATCCCATAAATAAAATAAAAATAAAATTAAGGAGTAGGTGAAACTTAGGCCTTTAGAGCCAAATGAGTTTACAGTCCAGGAGATCAAACATATTTGTACTGACCCTGGGAGAATAACTACAAAATGTATTTACAAAGTTTAAAAAGATATTCTTAGCGTGATTTTAAAAAAGAAAAGAAATGTGATAGTAATTGCTGGACATGAAGTCTTGACAGAGGACCCTTTTCCCTCCCTCCCTCCATTTTAAAATCTCAGAATCTGTAAATTAAAGCTGATCAAGAATGAGTCTTCTAAATGTCTCACTACCATGAGTCCAGGATTGTTTTGTTCTATAGACTATTGTGCCATCTCATCTTCACCAAAGGTAAGCAAATTAATCCCCATAGATTTACATCAGAGAATGTACACAGTCCAGTAAAACTGAGAATCTAAGAGAAACATTAACTTACAGATAGATCCAGGTGGGTAGCCATGTTGGTCTGTAGCAACAGAATAAAGTAAGAGTCCAGTAGCACCTTTAAGACCAACAAAGTTTTATTCAAAGTATTTAACACATGAAAGCTTATACCTTGAATAAAATTTTGTTAGTCTTAAAGGTGCTACTGGACTCTTACTTTATTCACTTACAGAAACACTCTTGAGTGAAAATAGTGGACTCAAAAGTAGATTTAACTCTGGGAATTTGTTATCACCTACCAGAGCAAAGATTAGTGCATGATTCAAAAATAACAACAGAATTAAGGATAGCAGCTAGATGGAACAACTGTGTCCATAATGTCCAGCAGTGACCATAATGCTAGGGAGTTGCCAAAAAAATGAATACAACCACAGTTAACTTTAGAAGAGGTAACTTCTCTCAAATGAGGGGGCTTGTGAAAAAGAAGCTGAAAGGAAAGGTAACAAGGGTCAAACCCCTTCAGGAAGCTTGGAGACTATTTAAAACTACAATGCTAGAAGCTCAGCTAAAGTATGTACCGCAGGTTCGGAAAGGTACAAGCAGGTATTTTAAAAGGCCTGCATTATTAACAAACAAAGTAGTGGAAGCAGTAAAAGATAAAAAGGATTCCTTTAAGTGGTGGAAGTCTAGTCCGAGTTGGGTAAATAAAAGGGAGCTCAGACAATGGTAAATAAAATGCAATATGTTGTCGAAGGCTTTTACAGCCAGAGTTCATTAGTTGTTGTAGACTGTATGTGACTGCGGCCATACAGCCTGGAAAATCTACAACAACTAAATAAAATGCAAGGCAGTGATCAGACAGGCAAAAAGGGAGCATGAGGAACATACTGTAAAAAAACCATCAATACCAACTATAAAAAATTCTTCAAATACATTAATAGCAGAAAAACATCCAGGGAGGCAGTGGTGCCCTTTGATGACCAAGGGGTAAAAGGATTGCTAAAGTGTGATAGGGAAATGACAGAGAAGCTGAATGCATTATCACCTTCTTTACTGTGAAAGATGGGAGGTGCTTGTCCACATCAAAACTATCGATTTCAGGAGGGGTGTTGAAAGAACTGAGTTGGATTGAGGTGACAAGAGAGGAAGTCCTATAACTTCAAGAGGGAATTAGATAAACATATGAAGCAAAAGTCCATCAATGTATAGATGGAACAGTATGTCTGGGGCAGTGATGCTCTGTAATCTTGAAGCTTGGGAGGCAACAGTGGGAGGGCTTTTGAAGTTCTGGCCCTGCTGATGGACCTCCAGATGGTACATGGATTTTGGCCACTGTGTGACACATAATGTTAGACTGGTTGGGTCATTGACCTGATCCAGCATGGCTTCTTTAATGTTCTTATAGTTTAGCTGAAAATTAACTGTATATTATTCTTGAATCACAGTTGCTGTACTGAGTCCTCTGGGCCTGGGTTAATGGAAGCCCAGACACATCTATAAAACCAATGAGTGTCAATAACTAGACAATGGATGCTAACTCACTGTTTTATCTCTTCCCAGAAGTCAAAAATTGTACACAGAGCAGGAATAAAACAAATTTGGTCATTTAAATGATATTCACATAGCACGTTCAGGGACTTCACAAAGCCATATAAGCCTCACCCTGAGATAAAGAGCACTTTATAGCTTCTAATTGCATCCCAACCTTTTGTTAATTGGACTCTTTGTAACAAACAGCATCGCAATAATAGGTCTGCATCCTCTATACAGAATGCAAATGGGCAGAAATCAAGAGAAAGCTACCTGGAAATGATGGAGTAGTCTTCTTGGCAGGAGCTAATGGGATTGTTGAGGACAATGGATGGTCTCTAATTATCAAGAGGCCCCTTTTTGTTTCATTGGAATTAATTCAGAAACAAGTGACCCATGAAAATCACACAGCTCTGGTTTTTTGGCACCTGCATTTTTGGCCACTGTATGACAGAGTGTTGGACTGGATGGGCCATTGGTCTGATCCAACATGGCTTCTCTTATGTTCTCTCCCCAAAGCACTGCAGCTTTGGGTATCTACATTAAGACCAGGGCAGGAAAAACAAAAACAACAACAAAACATTATGACATGTAAAATCTTGACATTTATCATTATCTGTAACGTTGTTGCAACTCTTAATAAACTTTTTATTTTGGAAAAAAAAACCCACCAAAAAGTGCTCATAGGAAAGAGTAATCCAGGAAGGAAATAAAGATTTGCCCCCCAAGTCAGAATAAAGAGGCAGACACAGAATATTGGGAAACGGGCCACTTTATTTAATTAACACAACTAACACGGCATGGGCAACCTGCAGTAGGATAAGCCCTGGGGTCTTCCTCAGACCCCGCCAAGTCCCATGAAGGGCGAGTCACCCTGCCCCGAGCACGAGCCATAAGATTATGGTTAATGCCGGGCTGGCCAGGCCAAAACCCTCCCCTAAACTTCCGCCCCGATACCCAGAAGGAGGCGAATTTAGGAGGAGGCATGAATACGATCCACATTATACAGCATTGAGCCATAAAGCCCATCTGCTGCTCCTGCGTATCAACTGCACTAACAGGTGCAGATGCCTGGGTGCTTACCTGCAAGGTATAAACCCCTTGCTCCTTCTGCCACCGCCAATGCCAAGCTTCTGCTTAGGCATTAGCGCCCCACCAAGCAGCCTAGGCCACCCGAAGCCCTTGCTGAATGTCATGGGAGAAGGCCCGATTACCCACATTGGCAGATGAATCACATCTGGCCAGTATTGCTCCCCCATGCCCTTCCTACCTCCAGGATGAAGAAGAAAGGTACCCAGACCATCCGCCAAGGCCGCCACAGGGCCAGATTCACCTTCTGTCTGGCCCGCTCGACCCAACCGAGTCCCGAGCAGCCAGCCAGACCTGCATAATAGGATGGAGGCCCGGTTAGTCGGACTCTAGGCTACCCCCACACGATGGCCCAGAGCTCCGCCACTGGCTTTAATGAAAAGGGGGGCTATCCCTCCAACCCCGATCATTCCCACCAAGGTGAATGCTGACAGAGGAAGGTACCCAGACCATCCACCAAGGCCACTGCAGGGCCAGATAAGCCTTCGGTCTGGCCCACTCGACCCAAACCAGGCCCAAGCAGACAGCCAGACTCTACACGATAAGATGGTGGCCAGATGAGTCGGACTCCAGGCCACCCCCACACGATGGCCCAGAGCTCTGCTACCGCCTTCAATAAAGGGGGCCCCATACACAGCCCCAAACATTCCCACCAAGGTGAATGACAACATTGGGATGGTGAAATGGCCTACTGGAAACAACAATGGTGGGAGCCATGGCCCCCTTAGCCCCAGGCGCCCCTGACATTCCACCACAGCCCACACACTCAGCACCAAGGATGCCGCTGGCGATCTCCTTGCATAGTGGGCCGCCCATAATCATACTGAGCCCGCAGATGAGTCAGCCTCCCTTGGCGAGACACCGCACCTTTGGATGGTCGGACCTGGAAAGCCCATGGTGCAGCAGTGGACGCGGCCCCAACTCGAAAGAATGGTTGACGAACTTATACAAAGTCCATCCCCGCTTAACCAGGGCCAGACCCATAACTGCCCCAAATAATCTTAGTGAGGGGGGCCCACCCTGTGGCCCCACAAGGGTCTCTGGACACTCCCCCTTCCTACACGTAGTGCTGAACGCTTACACCGGCGCAAACCGGCCCTGCTAAGGGACCGATTATGAAACAAGTGCCCATAACCACTGATCCGTTTGGATTGCCATACATGCAGACCTACTTCTCCCAAAATTTGACATCACCAGCGCGACACCCTGTCCTACTAATTGTTCCGGACAGCCAAATCGGCCTCTACCCAAAGGGTGCCGAAAACAGGAGTCAGTGCGCCTGCATGAAATAGTGCCATCTCCTAGCCCTAGCCGCATCAGGCAAAACACGGCCCAACCCCCTAGTATGGACGGCAAGATGGCTTGCCATGCACATCCAGCGCACCCCGCTCACGCAACCAACCTTTCAGCATCTTAGGACTCTAAATCCCCAACTGCAGTTGAAAAGCCAAGCGCCTTGCTACGAAGCTAAGGCGGCCAACTGCACCCGGATAGGCTTAACCCTTAGGCCCCGTATCTTTCTGATGCACACAAACGGCATCCATGCCACTGCAAAAATGGGCCAGCTATCCCCAAAGCAGCATATGTCTACACATCCCAAATTGTCGAGCAACAAGCTCATCACTTTCCGTGTACCTGGGCACAAGGCTAACACAATTGCCCTGCCACTACCGCCTAGCAAGCTGCAATGACTCCTAGAGAATTTGTTCCAGCAGAAAGTCTGCCTCCGAGCCACCGGCAGAACGTTCATCCATCCTCTAGACAATGCGTCCGCTGCCCAGTTACAAACCCGCGGTACCCGCTTATCCAAAAAACAACACATTTACTGAGGCACCGTAGAGTAAAAGCCATTACCACGTTCATTACTGGCATGGACTTAGATATCAATGAGTTAACAAAGTGCACCACCGGCCAGTTATCGCACCCACACGTATGACTTATTAGCCAGCTGCACCCCCAGATCCCTACTGCCACAACAATAGGAAAACACAAAATTGTTGGGTTCCCATAAAGCCCCTGTACTGCTAATGCCGGTGCTACCAACCAGCACTCTGGTGCCCCCGGCAAAGAATCCAAAACCGAACGACCCAGCCGCTTCTGAGGATATCAGAAGGACACTTCACTTTCATGCCCTTGCACCAAACAAAACAGCATCCAACAACTCCAAGAAGGTGACCATACCTTCAGTCACTGCGCAAACCAGCCGTTAACGCGCACAATGATGGGAGGGGGACCGGAGGGACTATATGGCGCCGAAAGACGCCACAGACCTGCTCTCCCCGGGGCCACCATTATATTGGCAAAATTGAGCTCCCAACAAGCTTATGAAACCCCACTGCACACCATGTATTTTGGTTTAATGGCTGCAAGTCGCTACCAAGCTGTTGTCCATCCTTCGGGATTTGCGAAGCCAACTATACCGCGTCCAGTTCAATCCCCAATGTCAGGCATGTACCAGACCCTCCGTCTTGTCGTATGCCAAAGGACCATGCCATTCCAAGATAAGAACTGAATCTCACAAAGGCTGCACAGGAAACCAAGCGCCCACTGGATAGAGCTCAATCCATATAATATTTCCCTAAAATAGAACCAACAACTCAAAGTCTTAAGGGTGTACTAATAACAAGCGAAACGCCAACTTACTGTCGCATTTGTCCATTTCTGCACCCAGCTCGAGCGCCCGCATCACTTTGACTGCTTGGTCACGGAAGTGTACCCAACTGACACAGATGGTCAAAAATTCCATCCACACCAGTCCTCCGCTATGATAAGACGATAATGCACCAGCCTATATTCACCAGCTGCATACCTGGGTGCCCACCAAGAGGGGAAAACACGTAAACATAGAACTGAGAGGGGGGGTCATGAAAGGACCAGTGACCCATCCCCCCAAACCTCTTTTACTATCTTTGCCAAACGACCTGATTGGGTTCTACAATAGGCCAGAGGCTGGGAACCCTCCAAGGTGCCCAAAGCCCTTGAAAAGGTATCCTGAACCCCAGGGTGAACCCTTCCCCATAATCCGGCCCGACCGTCTCCTTGGGGAAACCCTCCAGAAACACTCAAGCATGCTCAGCTGGATGGGACAAGAACCCACCTTTAGGCGTCTGTAGATTGCCCAGGCCCCCGGGGCACTAAGCCCCCCCTTTTTGACTACGTTTGCTGCATGCCGAAAATGTGTGGGGGCCGCCACACCACGGGCATTCATGCCTAAATTTTCAAACTTTTCAATAGAAAAACCCCTTAGAAAGAGAACTGCCCCCACAGCAACCGGGGCTGAACTGACCCGCTCGCTGAGGAGCGGGTAACTGAGACAGCCGCTTAACTGTATGCCAGGTGCCACTGACAGCCCTATACAAATTACGTTTTGCAGGCGCTACCAGCTGTAACCACAGTTGTATGATTGATTGTATGTATGATCCACAAACAAAGCCGAATTAATCGTTACCCTCCCACGAAATGTTTCCTCCTATTGTACCGTGCTGTCAAGTTTTGAATAAGTCCTGTGTATCATCAGCCTACACTTCCAAGCCCTCGCTGCTGTCCCCAGACACGGGGTCCTTGCTCATCCCCAGCATCTTGACTCCGGCAGGGCCTTCGACTGATTACCTACCATTCCACGACACAGACAGTCTCGACACTACCTACCCGCCCTAATGCAAAAGGGGGAGTGGGGGGGCTGGCCGCCCTGGAACCCAATAGCGACCTAACCGGGATATGGAGCGCCAACCACACCTCATTCCCTATTCTATGCCCCCGCTTGTCATAATAGTCTGCCTCAACTCAGACCCGACCAACTACTCCTCAGGCAGATTGCCCGGGAAAACCCAATTAACAGGGCCATTGGCCGGCTGCTTCCCAATGGAAGGAACTTGCCCCTTTTTAGACCCAAACTGAAAGAAAAAACTAACCATTCCGATCGGAATTACCGTCATCGCACCTTTTCAGAAAATTACCATATAACAAATAAAGCTGCCTTATACCGCATTGGACCAACAGTCCACCACAGTCAGCAGTGTCCATCCAGACCGATAGCGGCTCACCGGATCTAAAGCAGAGATCCTTCATGAAGACAAAAGCAGAAACCAGGCAGAAGGCCAGCAGTACCCCGTCTCCAGTCAAAGAAACAGTCAGCCTGGCACTGGCGCCCTTTGCCTGGGTGGACAGGAGACCGCAGCCACCAACCTGAGTGCACCCCTGAGTAATCATTCCCAAGAACCACCAGAGAGGTTTCCACTGACTACCTCCCCAGAGTGACCTCTGTCTTCCTTGGAGGTCTCCCGTCCAAGCACTAACCATGGCAAGCCATGCCTAGCAACCACAACCCAACAAGAGCAGGGTAGCCTGTGCCATCATTGAGATCTCCCACCCAATACTAACCATGGACAACCCTGTCCAGCCACCAGGATCTGACAAGACTAAGCCAGCCTGGACTATCCAGCTCAGGGGAACTTCGTCGCAGCTGGGAAGACCCGGCCTTTCCTAATGCATTTCCCCCACCAGCAAATGACCCCGGAGAGTGCAGCCCCCTCCTCCAATAAACCCCCTTTTCCCAAAATATCCACCTCCTAAAGGAGGGAGGTGTGTGGGGGGGCAAACAGTCTCCGACAAGCCACGGCCCCAAAGCTGCGGCTACTTGCATGTGGTGAGCAGGGCGGGGGATGAGCAGCTTAAACCCTGCCTGCCCCCCCCCCCTGCACGAAGGATAGTCTAATCGGCTCCTTCCCGCTCCCTCAGAGGCCCCCAGCAATGCCGCACACTCTGCTCACTGGCAAGGCTCGCTGCCCCGATCCTCTTCCCGGTCCGCCGCGGCGCCAGCCTGCCAAACGAGGCCCTCCTCCACTTTTCCGCTCTCAGCCTCGGATGCCAGTAAGCCTCCGACCTGGCCGAGAGCAGCAACAAGACTGCGTTAGGAGGGCGGGGTCAAGGCTACAAATAGCCCTGATGCTCTGCCCGCAACTCCCGGATGGGCGGGAAGCTCTAAAGCAGCCTCCCATCCTTCCAGGGAGGCAAAGAGCGGCCCTGCGGCACGGCCTGTAAATGTCATGAGAACATTAAATTAATTCTAGCTCAATCCCATCATGCGCTAAAATCTGAAAATTAGTTTCATGGGCTCAGAGTGGGTTTAGATTGCATTTCCTTGAATAGCAACCACACTACAGCAAACTAAACTGCAACTAAAGAGCAGCCCATGATGTAGCTTGGAGAATTGCTGTTCAGGGAAGAAAGGTCAGCTATTGCACCAAGCTAATGCAAACCTTTGTGCCCCTGGCATAGGTTCTTAACTGTGTGAATAAGTATTTATATTAATGACCATTTTAATATAAAAACGATTTCCTTCCTTGGAGGTTTTTAAACAGAGTTTAGATGGCCATCTAACAGTAATAAAGATCCTGTGAATTTAGGGGGAGGTATTTTCAGTGTAAAAAGTAAGGTTTGTCATCTCTTACACTTTATAAGCTTCTCAATCTTCTTGAAGCATCTGAAAAAGAGATGGTACATTTTTAATGCAAAGTTTTGTAGGTAGCAGTCTATTTGAAACCTACCTGACTTATTACCTCACTGAACAGAATGCCACCCTCTGAGTAGTCTATTCATGTCAGTGGATTTTGAAGAGTGTAACCCTGCATAAGACTGCATGGCAGATCAAGACCCATCAACCAACTGGGACAAACCCTTTTGTGGGGTATTTTTTATGTCCTTTGTTTTATACTACTATATAGATTTTGGTTATGGTTTGCTTTGTTTAGTGGTTTGTTTTGCTCCTGATGTTTTTTTGTTGTTTGCTGTTGCTGGTCTTGGGTTGTTTTATGATTAACTGGTAATTTATTTTTAATTGTTGAGTGATTGTTTGATGATTTTATCTAGCATGAGACTGTGCAAATAAATTTCCACTGTAACACCGACCTGAACCAATCAAATGGATTCTGATGGGGCTATTTTTTGTATTAAAAAAGCCCAGCAGGAGCTCATTTGCATATTAGGCCACACTTCCTGGTACCTAGCCAACCAGAACTGCATTCCTGTGCATTCCTGCTAAACAAACAAACAAACAAAAAACCCTGGACTCTGAAGCCCTCACTCAGAGAATTCTGAGCTAATAACTGTACAGAGCAGGCACATTGCTAGTCATTTGTGATCTCATAGAAAGAGCTTTCAGTTTGTTCCAAATAGAAAGGAGCACCATTCTAAACCTGCTAGTTAATTTTGAAAGTTCTCAGTGGGTAGGGTTCCCAGCCTCTGGGTGGGGCCTGAAGATCGCCTGATATTGCAATTCATCTCCAGACAATAAAGATCAGTTCCCTTGAAGATAATGGCTGATTTGGAGGGTGGATTCTACAGCATTGTACACTGAGGATGTCCATTCCTTAACCCTACCCTTTCCAGGTTCCACCCCCAAAATATCCCAGTGTAACCAAGGCTGACCCACTCTTGCCTATCACAAATAGTAGTTCTCTGCATTTGTCAAGAGCTTTCACCCCAACACACACACACATACTTCATAGCTAACAGTCACAAATGACACTCATCTAAGTCCTTTTAAGTCAGTGGGTTTAGACGGGTGTAACTGTTTATGTTTGCACTGTTGCTCTCCCATAGCATCCCACAGGATGGTGATTATGGTCCATGACTTCAATATAGTCAACAATTATGTTCTCCTCAGAGATGTCAGCATCCCCTCCAAATTCAATGGAACTTAAACACAGATAACTGGCCTATCTTGCAACCTAGTGAAGCAATGTGGCCTGAAAAACAAACATCAGCTAGTATGGCTCTATTTCTCTATTGTCCAGATAACTTGCAGAGTATTTTTTCCCCCCCAGCAGATGCCTGTTGTCATTGGTGAATACAATGCCATTTGTTCTAATTCTTGTTGACATTTCATTTCACACACTATTAAATGAACCCCTTCAGAAAGATGGAACAAAATTTGCTTTAAAGGAGAGAAAAGTAATGTGTGCTTTGGTGTAAAACAAGCTCTTGATTTATTCTTCTGATATAGTGAATATATATGAGGCAAAGTTTCCAGCCTGCGTGGCTGTGCTTGATGTAATATTGGCCTAGGTAACTATGACAGTGAAATCACTTATATAATTTGATGCTTGCAGTTTCTTCTCTTATTATTATTGGTTTCTTGACTTAGCACACAGTGGTATTTCTAATCTGCTCTTACTAACCTTTCCACTTTATTGGATAACTGGATATAGAGCATACCTTCTGTAAACATCCAGTTGTGTTGGCCTTTGTAATTTGAAAGAACAAATATAAAAAGAGATAAAATGAATCACTTTTTATTTGCCGAGTTTACCGTTAAATATTACGTCAGTGACTGCCCTTGGGAAAGTTTTTTTTTTTTAAAGCACATATACCCTAGCAGTTCTAACATTTTTGAAATTCAGCATTTTAAAGAAATGGAATACAAGAAACTTATGGAATCCCCTGCAGCAGTAACACCAATAATTAGGACTTAGTTCTAAAAAAGATCAATGAAAGTACTTCCATCCTCTAGAGGACATGTGAAAAAGGATGTGTTCCTTCAGAATGCGGGCAATGTTGATTTATGAAGCATTGCCTCTCACTCTGAATTGGCTTTCTAGCTTTGATGCAACTATGCTATGGAGGGGTAACATTATTAAAACATACGAGGCGCTCTTGAAAGGACAAGAGGAGGGAGAGGAAATGGTATCTCAGCAATTAGAAGAGAATCCAACACAGGAGGGGGGTTCCTGGAAAAATGTAACTTGAAGGAGAAAGAAAATCAGGAGATGTTCTGAGCCCCTGCTGCTGAGCAATAGGTTCCAGGATCTCCCCACAATAACTGATTCTGAACCATTGGAACAAGGGCTACTTCCCCAGCCTCCACGAAGCGTGAAGAAAGTTTCTCAAGATCCTGTGGATAAGAAGCCTAGAGCTTCTGCTCCTCAATACAGGAAGAGGAAGGTGGTGGTGACTGCCGGGTGCACGCATACTGTCTGCCGGGTGCACGCATTCAGCACGTGACAGAAAGGATTGGAAGACTTATCAAGGCCATGGATTACTATTCTTTCTTGTTGATCTACGTGGGAATGAACGATACTGCCCGTCATAGCCCTTAACGTATTAAAAAGACTATGTGGCTCTGGGTCAGAAGGTGAAGGAGCTGGGCGCACAGGTTGTGTTCTCATCAGTGCTTCCTGTTGAAGGCCATGGCTTAGGATGATAAAGAAGAATACTTCAAATAAATGACTGGCTACGTCGATGGTGTCGTCAGGAAATATTCAGATTTTAGGACCATGGCTTACGCTTTCAAGATGGTGGTCTTCTATCAGGAGATGGTTTGTACCTTACAGCGGTAGGGAAAAGGGTGTTTGGTAACAGCCTTGCTAACCTAATAAGGAGGGCTTTAAACTAAATTGTATGGGAGAGCAAGACAGTAATTCAAAGCCTCATATAATGCCAGAAACTGGGGATAAGAATATTAAAGATTTGCAAAGAGTGGCACATATGCTAGGTAACTAAACCCTAAGGATGCATAAAACATGGATTCCAATGTCTCTACACTAATGCACTGAGTATGGGAAACAAACAGGAGGAACTGGAAGTCCTAATAAAGGAAGGAGACTATGACATAATAGGCCTTACTGAAACTTGGTGGGATGACACTCATAACTGGAATATTAGGATTCAGAGGTACAACTTATTTAAAAGGGACAGGCGAATGAGAAAGGGCGGAGATGTAGCAGTATATGTGAAGGAGGCATATACTTGTGAGGAAATATGTCAATTTGAGCATGGCAGTTCAGTGTCTCTGGGTAAAAATAAAAGGAGTAAGAAAAAACAGTGATATTATTGTGGGGGTCTACTATAGACCACCAAGTCCGGCAGAGGACTTGGATGAGATACTTCTACAGCAGATTGCAAAGTTCTCCAAGAGAAAATCATGGGAGATTTCAATTACTAGACATCTGTTGGAAGTCCAACTCTGCTAAAAATGAAAAGTCAAATAGATTCCTGACTTGTCTTGCTGGTAACTTTCTTTTCCAGAAAGTGAAGAAGGAAACAAGGGGATCTGCTATCTTGGATTTGATTCTCATCAACAAGGAAGAATTGATTGAAGAAGTGGAAATAGTGGACACCCTGGGCAGTAGTGACCACGTGATTTTGGAATTTACAGTCTTAGGGAAGGGGAAAGCTATACGTAGTCAGACTTATAGGTTGAACTTCAGAAAGGCAAACTTTGATAAACTTAGAACTATGATGGGTTCAAGAGGGGTGGGAATATCTTAAAAGCGAAATACTGAAAGTTCAATCACAGACAATTCCTATGAGAAGAAAAAATGGAAAAAGCCTAAAGAAGCCGAAGTGGCTCCATAAACAGCTCTCTAAAGACTTGAGAAATAAAAAAGACTCCTTTAGGAATTGGAAGGAGGGCCTTATAACCAAGGATGAATTTAAACAAATCACCACTGCTTGTAGAAAAAAAGTTAGGAAAGTTAAAGCTCAGTATGAGCTTAGGCTGGCCAAAGATGCTAAAAACAACAACAAAAGGGTTCTTTTCTTATGTTCAGAGTAAGAAAAAGAGTAAGGACATGGTAGGCCCATTGCAAGGGCAAGATAGTGAAATTGTAACGGGTAATGAAGAGAGGGCGGAACTGCTCAATTCATACTTTTCCTCAGTCTTCTCTTCTGAGGGAAACGGTGCTCAACATGGCAAAAACAGAACATATGAGGGTTTGAAGTTCCAACCTAGGATAAGCATTGGGGTAGTATATAAACATCTAGTTTCTTTAAATGAAACTAAGTCCTCAGGGCCAGATGAATTGCATCCAAGGGTTCTAAAAGGGCTTGCGGATGTAATTTCTGAGCCTCTGGCTATTATTTTTGAGAATTCTTGAAGAACAGGAGAGGTGCCGGAAGATTGG
This sequence comes from Heteronotia binoei, assembly GCF_032191835.1. Lineage (NCBI taxonomy): Eukaryota > Metazoa > Chordata > Lepidosauria > Squamata > Gekkonidae > Heteronotia > Heteronotia binoei. The sequence continues at coordinate 67,442,048 of NC_083224.1, forward strand.
AGATGGGCAAATGTTGTCCCCATCTTCAAGAAGGGCAAAAAAGATGATCCGGGTAACTACCGACCCATCAGCTTGACGTCGGTACCTGGAAAAGTTTTAGAACAAATCATCAAACAGTCGGTCCTGGAACAGTTAGAAATAATGGATGTGATTACTAAGAGCCAGCATGGTTTTCTCAAGAACAAGTCATATCAGACTAACTATCTTTTTTTGAGAAAGTGACTACCTTTCTGGATCAGGGGAATGCTGTAGACATTGTTTATCTTGATTTCAGTAAGGCTTTTGATAAGGTTTCACATACTATCCTTGTTGACAAGTTAGTAACATGTGGTTTGGATCCTGTTACCATTAGGTGGGCCTGTAACTGGTTGACAGATCGCACCCAAAGAGTGCTTGTGAATGGTTCCTCATCCTCTTGGAGAGGAGTGACAAGTGGAGTGCCTCAAGGATCTGTCCTGGGACCTGTTTTGTTCAACATCTTTATCAATGATTTGGATGAGGAATAGAGGGAATGCTTATTCAATTTGCAGATGATACTAAATTGGGAGGGGTTGCAAACACAGAAGAAGACAGAAACAGGATACAGGATGACCTTGACAGGCTGGAAAACTGGGCTAAAATCAATACAATGATTTTTAATGGGGATAAATGTACAGTTCTGCATTTAGGTAGGAAAATCCAATGCATGGTTATAGGATGGGTGAGACTTGTCTTAGCAGTAGTATGTGTGAAAAAGATCCAGGGGTCTTAGTAGATCATATGCTGAAAATGAGTCAACAGTGTGATGCGGTGGCTAAAAAGGCAAATGCAGTTTTGGGCTGTATCAACAGAAGTATAGTGTCCAGATCATGTGATGTGATGGTATCGCTTTACTCTCCTCTGTTAAGACCTCACCTGGAGTATTGTGTTCAGTTTTGGGCACCACATTTTAAGGAGGATATAGACAAGCTAGAACGAGTCCAGAGGAGGTCAATGAAGATGGTGAGGGGCCTGGTGACCAAGTCCTATGAGGAAAGGTTGAAGGAGCTAGGGGTGTTTAACCTGGAGAGGAGACGACTGAGAGGTGATATGATCACCATCTTCAAGTATTTGAAGGGCTGTCATATAGAGGGTGGTGTGGAATTGTTTTCTGTCGCCCCTGAAGGTAGGACCAGAACCAATGGGTTGAAATTAAATCAAAAGAGTTTCCGGCTCAACATTAAGAAGAACTTCCTGACCATTAGACAGATTCCTCAGTGGAACAGGCTTTCTCGGGAGGTGGTGGGCTCTCCTTACTTGGAGGTTTTTAAACAGACTAGATGGTCATCTGACAGCAATGAAGATCCTGTGAATTTAAGGGGGAGGTGTTTGTGAGTTTCCTGCATTGTGCAGGGGGTTGGACTAGATGACCCTAGAGGTCCCTTTCAACTCTATGATTCTACTAAACCAAAGGAGACTATAAAAATGGCAGACAAGCAACATCTAATTATGGAAATAATAGCATATTGCAGGGGTAGCCAACGGTAGCTCTCCATATGTTTTTTTTTGCCTACAACTCCCATCAGCCCCAGCCAGCATGGCCTATGGCTGGGGCTGATGGGAGTTGTAGGCAAAAACATCTGGAGAGCTACCATTGGCCAACCCTGGCATATTGTTTAGCAAAAACACATCAAACCAAGTGAGAAAGGGTAGTCAGGAAATATTCCCTTGAAAGCTTCTCTCACCTTGAAAAACGATACTTGGAGCAACCCTGATACTGAGAGCACATTCTCACAGGCAGACAACTTCCAAATAATCCATGCCAACAGTCTCAGCATGGGAAGATCCCATTAATAAGTATGTTGGGTGATCATATGCTTCACAAACATACTGCAGCTGTGATGCTGGTCATGCCGAAATGCTTGTTCTGTGATTGCACACTTCATAGCGAGAATGTATAATGGATCCACAGTTTCTTGCAATCCATGTGCTTAGAGGTACTTAAGAGGGATCAGAGACTGTACACCTCTGGGAGCCAGACCCGAGTTTCCAGTCTCATGAATGTATGCTGACTATGGAACTCCAGTATAAGTGCTTGTCCCCATCACATTTAGCCTCATGCCAAGAATTCTAGGATTTGAACCGGGAACAGAGCAATGTTCCCTCTAAACTGCAGAGTCTTGTGGGCAAAAATTCTGCTTTGTGAGCTACTGACATTAAAGTTGTGAGCTGCTGGAATTAAAGCTGTGAATTACTGCATAAATTATTGTGCTCTGGGGCCATTTTTCCTGAGCTAAGACAAAAATGTGTGAGCTGGAGGCTTAAAATCTGTGAGCTAGCTCAAGCTAACTCAGTTTAGAGGGAACACTGGAACAGAGTAATACCCAACAATTCTAATACTTCTTAATACAAACATCCATGATGTATTTCTGCAATTCCTATTAATGGTTGCAGTTTTACTTGTTCATTACCATTACTCTACTATTTATTGGCTTTGGTACATATTGGCTTTGGTACGTTGCACAAATAATTTGGACTGATTTTTTTATATGTTTGGCTATTGGGAAAGCAGAACTTAAATATTTTGGAAAATCTCTTGTTTCCCGTAATTAGGGCTGGCCCAAGGGCTTTTGACACCCTAGACATTTACCCCATGACACCATTTATCCCATGTAGGGTTGCCAAGTCCAATTCAAGAAATATCTGGAGACTTTGGGGATGGAGCCAGGAGACTTTGGGGGTGGAACCAGGAGACATTGGGGGTGGAGCCAGGATCAAGGGTGTGAGAAGCATAATTGAACTCCAAAGAGAGTTCTGGCCATCACATTTAAAGGGACCGCACACCTTTTTAAATGCCTTCCCTCCACAGGAAATAATGGAAGGAGGGCATCCAAACTGGGGATGCCCTGTCCCCACCTGGGAATTGGCAACCCTAACCCCATGTTCCCACACACGTCCCTTGGTGTTTCCCCATGTTGTAAGCTCCAGATCGGGAAAGTCCTGGAAATTTGGGGATGAAGGCTAGGGAGGGCTGGGTTAAGGAGGGTCGTCGGGTATAATGCTAGAGAATCCACACTCCAGAGGAGCCATTTTCTCCAGGGAATTGATCTCTACACTTTGGAAATCAGGTTGCAGGAGATCTTCAGGCTCCAGCTGGAGGCTGGGAACTTTTCTCATTAGACATGAGCTGCCATAACCCAGATCAGGGTGCAGCAGACCCCAGTGCAGCAAAGCATGTAGCTGCGTGCTCTTCCTTCCTCCTTCCCTCATGGGGACAGGTATGCACAAGGAAGGCCAGGATGCCTCTGTGAAGGAAGGAGGGAGGGAAGGCAGGCTTTGTGGAGGAGGGAGAAGGCAGGCTGATACAGCTACTATACCCACTGCAAAGGAAGGAGGTGGGGAATGTGCTTTCCATTTCTCCTTTACTGTGGCAGGGGAAACAAGCAGTGCAGTGGTACTGGGGCCAGGAATGCTGTTCAGGGCTGTTGGATGCTTTGGCAACCCTCTTTTGCTATCCTGCATGCCTCCCTGTCCTCTGGCACCCTTGGCAATTGTGCAGGGCTGCCTAGGCCACCCCTATTTTTATCTAGCTGTTTTGAATAACTGCTTCTCATCATTGTTCTCTGGGACTTTAAAAATGTTTATGTGGAAAATGAATGGTATCTTCTTTCCCAAGTCCAGTACCTCTACACCAGCACACCTGCTTGTCTGTAATGGTTGTAGATGTGGAACTGTAACCAAGGCTTCCAAGAACCACTAGCGGTTCTGGGACAATTCCCCATACCTCATCTGCTCACACCATCCAGAGCCATTCCAGTCACCTCAGAAAAACAGAATGGATTACTTCCCCAGATCCGTGGGCCCCAGGGAGACTCCTGCCCCTGGATTGTCTCTTCTCCTCCTTCCCTCTTGATGACCCTGGTTGTAAATGCAGGTGGCAAGGGAAAAAGACCTCTTGGTTTTGTACATAAATTAACCTGAGTGGGATGACAATATGTTGACCCCCACCCTTTTTATAGGTTAGAGCAATTATTTACTCTAAGCTGTTTATTGTCACAATAAAATGAAGACCATGCATGATTGGAGGTCACTTAACTGTGTTTGACTTGTTTTTGGTGTTTGCATGGATATAGTAGGGACATAAATGAGATGTGTTATGAAATAGAAAATGAAACCCACAGAAATTTAAAAAGGCTTCTGTTAACTTGTTTTGCTAGACTTGCCAGCCCCCAGGTCCTAGAAGAGGATCCCCCAGTTTTGTAGGCTCCACCCCATCACCCGCCATCTGGCCAGCAGGGAAAAGCCCTGCCCCAACAACCAGGATGCATCTTTAGATCTGGGCAGGTTTAGAAGAAGCTTGCAAATGCCTTTTTTTTTTTTAATGTGTGTGTGCTTTTAAATCTCAACAGGAGGCAAAAGCTGCATGCGGTGAACAAATAGAGCCATGTGGCTCTTCCCAATAAGTATGAGGGAGAGAAGAAGAGAGCGCAATCCCTGCATTGATTTCAGAAGTTAAATGGACAGTAAAGACTTAACTAGAACCTGATTTGGGGATAGAAGGAAACTCCTCCCCTTAGACCTCTCTCTCCTGTACTTTTGTTTTCCTTGGTTAGTCTGAAAAACTTGATGGATATGCTGTAGATTGTTACATTCAGCAACTCTCATGAGTAAAGGGATTATTGCCCCAGTGAAATCATAAAAGTGTGGGCTTGCAAACTGTTTATTTTGGCTGCTTTGTGAATGTGTGTGTTCACATTTATTTAGTTAAATTGCAGCTACTGGAGGACAAGGAAATGAAGACTGTATTCAGAGGAACCACACTGCTGTATTTTATTTATTTATTTTAAGAAATGGGAAAGTCTCCAGACTCTACCCCCAAAGTCCCCAGATATTTGCTGAGTTGGACCTGGTACCCCTATTTTGCTCCAGTTTTGATAAATGGAGCTCCTGGGACAACCTTGGCCTTTTTAGGGGTGGGGTAGAGCTTGATTAATTTATAAGCATCTAGAGTTGCCAGACAGTGCCTGGCAGCTTGCACAATGATTGCGGGGGGGGGGGGGGCAGCTTTCTGGTAGAAAAATTAAAAGAAAAATAAGGACTTGTCTACTTAGGCAGTTCTTAACATAGAGTTCCTGGCAATTCCTAGAGCTACCCAGAAGCAGCAAAACATAGCCTTAGGAAGAGCTGGAAACTTTATGGTAAGAACTACTGGTTCCTGGAAAAAACTTCCTGCCTGAACCAGGTCAGAGCAGCTCAGAACATGCCTGGCAAAGTGAGTGGTCTCTGGTGGTGGGGACACCAAGTGAACAGCAAGCTTAAGATGTCAACATCCAGTGACTAGGCTTCCCAATCCCTAGGTCCCAGAGGGGGATCCCCTGGTTTTACAGGCTTCCCCCCTCCCCCAGCCAGCTGGCCGGCGAGGGAAGCCCCGCCCCCAGAGCCATTATGCACCTCTATGAACGATTCCCATAGGGAATGATGGGGAATTGATCCGTGGGTATCGGGGGCTCTGGGGGGGGCTGTTTTTTGAGATAGAGGTACCAAATTTTCAGTATAGCATCTAGTGCCTCTCCCCAAAATACCTCCCAAGTTTCAAAAAGATTGGACCAGGGGGTCCAATTCTATGATCCCCAAAAGAAGGTGCCCCTATCCTTCATTATTTCCTATGGAAGGAAGGCATTTAAAAATTTGTGCAGTCCCTTTAAATGTGATGGCCAGAACTCCCTTGAAGTTCAATTATGCTTGTCACACCCTTGCTCTTGGCTCCTCCCCCAATGTCTCCTGGCTCCACCCCAAAGACTCCTGGCTCCACCCCCAAAGTCCCCAGATATTTCTTAAATTGGACTTGGCAACCCTACCAGTGACCCAACTTCTTGTGAGCAGACAAGGCCTTACTTTAAAAAGAAATTGGCAGCCCCAATAATCAGGAACAAAATAGTTCCCTTTTGTATGCTGATCTATGTCACTGCTAGTTTTCTGTGGGAATGTAATACAAGAATCATGCTATACATTAGCAGATTTCTTCGGGAATGATCTTTTTCATACTAGGTGACCACTTTGTCAGATGATTCTCATGTGATGAAATGAGCCATTGTTCACAAACGTTTATGCCTCAGTGTATCTGACAATATATAAGGTGCCACTGAAATGCTTTGTTATTTTTGCAGCAGTAGACTAAGGCAGCAGACCCCTGGAAAATACACAGGCAGCCGTGCCAGTGATTGTATATAGCAATTGCATTTTAGAGTCATATATCGGAATCCACTCAGGACCATTTCATAGTACTTAAAATCAAGGTGAAATGGTGGGTGTACTTTTTAGCTGTGCTGCCATGCATAGGTTGTAAATCATTAACTAACCTTCAAACCCTGGGTGGAGCATGAAATTTTGAGCAGCTATGACTGATGAAGACGTGTCAGAACATGGTTCATTTGGATTGATCTTTGGTCAGATAGAGCAGGAGCCAGGCCAAGGTACTGTGGATTCTGGGGTGATTTATCAAGTCACCACACACATACAATTCTAGTTTGAACCAGCCTGATGAAGCCACCTTTTATAGCTGTGCTGACAAGTGACATTTTGTATTTCTTTCTCTTTTTACACTCCAGTATCTTCATTTTCATTCAGCATATTTCACTTTGTCAGAGTGGGCTTTTTTCATTTTCATCCACTGGAACTTGGAGTCCTGTCAGGTTCTTTTTCCTTTTCAATTAACATCTTAAAAAGAAAAAGATTGTTCTCCCAAATGAATGGATGTGTTGAGCCTGTACTACCATCAGTTGGTAGCAAGACAGTCCATTACTTTCACTGGGCTGTGCATTAAGCATCTCTCAGTATGCAAGTGGAATGCCATTAGCTACTGTTTATAAGGCGTCACTTGTGCACAACCCCTGGGGGAGACAAAGAATGCACAGAAGCATGCTACACAGCAGAGGCTGTGTCAGACTCCAGAATGGCAGAGATACACTGGAAGGCTTTTCAGAAGGAGGAAAAGGGCAAAATGAACCCACAAGAAGCACCAAGCAGGTGTTCCCATTACAGGCTAGGAGGGCTTTATGTGTCTCAGTTAAGCATTTTCTGTGGAAAGACAGACCAGAGCAAGGACAGCAAATTTCACATGGGAACCTCACAAAGGCATAACTTCTCTCTGGAATGTCAAAACATATTAGCCCAACAAGTCCCCTCACCATAAGTACATAAATGACACCACCTCCTCCCTAACTCAGCAGCATGTATGTGAATTTGGAATGAATGGTTCAAGCTTTTGACAATGGTCACCATGACAAAATAACATCAGCCAAGAAAGAGCCATGGTACTCTGGAGATGACTTGTCTGTCTCATTGCCAGTTTGCTTATATGCAGTGCTAGCAGAATTGTATATCTGTTTTATGAATTTTAATAAATGCCATCTAATTTTAGACTTACAAATAATTTACTCCCATGTGTAGCTGCATTGATTGCAAGAGGTACAGGAATGAAGAGCTACAGCCTCGTGTAGTGTCTTACAATTATTGTAACAAAATGCCCTGGTAAAAGAAGTTTACTTGCCTATACCAGGGGTCCTCAAACTTTTTAAATAGGGGGCCAGTTCACTGTCCCTCAGACTGTTGGAGGGCCGGACTGCCGTTACTGTACAAGGCCGCGGGCCATCAGTTCTCCGTCTTCTGCATCTCTCTCCCTTCCCCACACCACACACCCCGGCCTGGGAACTCGCCTCACCTCGGTATCACCTCACACTCTGTCTCCGCCGCCTCAGCCCAGTGCCGGAAGTGTGCGTTGCTAACGCGAGTTTAGGTCGAACGTCACTTCCGGTCTGATTTTGCCATAACCCGGCGGGCCGCATAAACGTCCTCAGCGGGCCGCATCTGGCCCGCGGGCCGTAGTTTGAGGACCCTTGGCCTATACTAATCTGCATAGAACGTGTTCCTGATGGAGAAAGGATTATAGCTTGAAGTCTAGCATGTTGTACTGAGAGCCATATAGGGTTGCTGACTCTGGCTTGGGAAATTCCTAGAAATTGGACAGTGGTACCTGGAGAGATGGAGGAATTTGGGGAGGGAGGAAGTTCAGCACTTATGTGATGCCATAGTGTCTGCCCTCTGCTACTGCCATTTCCTCCAGGGAACTGTAATCTTGAGACTGATTCAGGTAGAACTCCAGGCCCCATCTTGGGGTTAGTAAGCGCTACAGTAGTTCCTGGTGGATATTTTCATGGAAAAGCCTCGAGAAGGCTAGAATATTGAATGGAAAAGAGGGGGAGAGGGTGGAGAAATTTAACCTTTTCCTTGTCAGCTATTATTTATGCTGAAAAGTATGTTTTTTTCTTATCCTGGAGCAAATTATAGACAATAACAGTCTTTTCTCCTGCTGAAAGAAGGGTGTTTGATTTTGACTGGATAACAGACACCCAGCAAGGAAAGAGTTAAGGATGCTTTGATGATGATTTACTCAAGATTTCAGCCTCCTGGCAGTGCATTGTCTGGGGTGGAGGGGGAGGGGGTTGGAAACAGAAAACGCAGTAAATCCTACTGATTTCAGTGGAGTTTTGTTAAAACTCAGCAAGCAGGATATACAAAAAAGCAGCCTTAAAAAAACTGGGGCAAAAATACCTCCTGACCCTTGGTGTTGGGGGGAAAACTCACAGGGGACAAGATAAAGACTTACCATTTTGAATGGTTTGGAGCAAGCGAGTGGAGGCAAATTATTTTCTCTCACAGTCCACAAACACTAAAATTCAGGTCACCCAAGGAAAATGAGGTTGAAGGCAATTCTTTTTCATGCCAAGAAAGAAAATGTCTTAACACAATTCTTAATTAAGTTTTAGAATGTATTTGCTGCAGGACGTTGTGCAAGCTACTTGCACAGATAGCTTTATAAACAAGAGAGATTTATCAATAGCCTTATATAGGAGAAAACAAAAAAGGGGTCTTCTGGTACCTTAAAGACTAAAAACATGTTTATATTGTAATAAGGTTCCATGGGCTTAATTGAGCCCACTATACCAAATTAAGTGAATTCTCAGTCAAGGAACAACTTTGCCATTTACTGTCTGGCACTCCAGAGGCTAGGGAGAAGAGGAAAAAAACCCAATCACCATCAACTAGCAGCATTACATCACTTCCTGGGAAAATCTAGAAGTGATATCACACCTGTCTAGGAATCACTGGAAACTCTGTAGTTTTACCTCTCTAGCTTTTAACATAGTTTTTGAAGATTCTTAGAGAAGTGTGACCTCACCTCATTTTCAACTTTTCCCTGGAAGTGGTAATGTCATTGCCCAGGGGATCTCCCATGCTCCTGCTCCACTGAATTCCAAGGGTTACAAAGTGCTGGCTGGCAGACCTAGAACAAAAACCTCCACATTCAGAAGCCACCCAAAGAAAATGAGAAGCTTGAAGGCAATTCTTTTTCATGCCAAGAAGGAAAATGTCTTAACACCATTCTTAATTATGTTTTAGAATGTATTTGCTGTAGGATGTTGTGCAAGCTACTTGTTAGGAAGGAGAAAAGAGAGGAAACTGTTGTTAGTTTTTAAAGTATTGCTTGACTTATGGTTAACAAAATAGGACACATATCTTGCTTTTTGTGAGAACAGCTTCCCTCAGGCATCCACCTGGCCAGTGTTCTAGTCAGTTCGGTATCAAGATGGCTTCAACAATGTCAAAGGTGCCTGCTCACAACTCCCCCCCCACACACACACACACCTATACATACATACATACATACACTCAATGGGTACATTCACACATTAAATAACACACTTTGCAACTGGATTTTTAATGTGTACAAATAGCTAAATCCATTTGCAAACAGTTACTGTGTGACAGCACCCAATGAGTGCCTGTGGTTAATCTTTGAGGCATGGTTAAAAATTGCTAAACCCACATGCAGTCTAGTTGAAGAGCTCACACAGTTTTGCCACATCACTAAGGTAAGGTGTGAAGTTTGACTTTGTTCTCATCCAACATGTCAGACCCTCTGTTCAAGCAAAAAGGGACCATTTCACTTATAGAGAAAAGGGTGAATTTAAGCACCTCAAAATGGTCCTTTGGCAAAGAATAGCTGATTTATTCTCTAAATCAAGATAATTACATGCAGCATAGAGGCACAACATATACTGAAAACTAATCCATTCTTTTGGCCCCTACATCAAGCTTTTTTTTCCCAAAGTATAACAGCAAATTGCCCATTTCTTTTCTTGTAGCATGGTACCCTCCTTCTAAATTTGTCTACTTAATTAGCTCTTTTTTTCAGAACACAATATGATTAAAAGCTCCTAGGGCAGGCACACCTGAGTGTTTGCTAAATTTAGCAGAGGACAATATCTAATGGGTTATTTTAAATGAATGCAGGAATTGTTGCATAAATGAATTTTGATTTGAATTTCCAGAGTCTCTTGACAGGGTCCTCCCCCCACTTCTCCAGATCCCTTAAACTGTATATCAAGCAGATTAGAGAGAAAAATAGGCAAATCTACCTGCTACCATCGATCAAACGTATTTCAGAACTACGCTAACAATGAACTCTTCATGAGAAAGTAGCAGGGAGCGAGCTTCTTTATGCTCACCTCCATCATTTCATGATGTGTCAGAATAGAAACCAACATAATACAGCTTTTGAAAAGGTGGTTTTAGACAATGCAGGAGCAGGAGTTGGATAATACTTTGTGTTAATTTCCACAGGGAGCAGCTGATCTGCATTTTGAGAAGAGATTGCTTTAATGGATTAGGTGTCACTACAAGGCCTACATTTTTCAGGATTATAAACTCTGATTCTAAGCATAAGACTCTGACCTACTTAGGAAGAGAAGCTTGTGACTATATGTAGGATGCTACCTACATCTCTAGCAACAGCCTACTACAACAGATGCATGAATGCTGCTGTGAAGGTTTGTCAACTCTGACTTGAGAAATCCTGGAGATTTGGGAGTGATGCTTGGGAGGGCAGTCAGTGAGGGTGTGAAACCATAGAGCCCACCCCCCCCCAAAGGTGCCATTTCCTAGAGGGAAAGGGACCTCTGTGATCTGGAGAGCAAGAGTAATTCCAGGAGAAATCCAAGCCTCCCCTGGAGGCTGGTAACCACAGAGTACCAGAGAAGGTTAAAATTTGCAGGCAATTGGACTGGACCCTTAGGGGAAAAAATCCAAAAGCGGCAGTACTTTTTACTGGAGTCAAAGTTCTTTTTAAAAAAAAAACAATTTTATTGGTAACATATGGTAATAAATCTATATCTTACATCTTTTTTAAAAAAACTTTTATCTACCCCATATATTACTTTCTACCCACCTCTCCCCCCGTTACTTGACCCCCGCCAGTGTTATTTACTTAATATGCAAACATTTAAAGGTACCCTTAACTATTAAAACAAAAATTTATATTCTTCTTCTTTTTAAAACTTAATCATTATCAAAGATTGTCCAATGTCCTTTTATTTTCCACTCTTTTTCTACATATCTTCTAAACTTTTTCCATTCCGTCTTAAAATCTTCTAAATCATAGTCTCTTAATATTCTTGTTAATTTGTCCATTTCACTCCATGTCATAACTTTTATAATCCAATCCCATTTCTCTGGTATTTTTTCTTGCTTCCACAACTGCGCATACAATGTCCTAGCAGCTGAGAGCAAGTACCAGATTAAAGTTCTATCTTCTTTTGGAAATTTTTCCATTTGTAGTCCCAACAGAAAAGTCTCTGCAACTTTGTTAAACTCATATCCCAAGATCTTAGAAATCTCTTGCTGAATCATCTGCCAAAACATTTTAGCTCTTTCACAAGTCCACCACATATGGTAGAAAGAACCTTCATGCTTTTTACATTTCCAACATCTGTCTGGCATCTTATTATTCATCTTTGCCAATTTTTAGGAGTTATATACCATCTATACAGCATCTTAAAACAGTTTTCTTTAATACTTTGACATGTTGAAAGTTTCATAGAGTTCTTCCACAAATATTCCCAAGTTTCCATCTGTATTTCTTTATTTACATTAATTGCCCATTTAATCATTTGCGATTTCACTACTGTAGACCATTGTAGAAGTAATTTATATACTGTTGAAATTAATTTATCATTGTCTCCAAGCAGAACTTTTTTTAGTTCTGTTTCCTCTTTCCTTATTCCTTCAGTTTTAATGTCATTCTCCACCAAGCTCTTTATTTGTTGCATATGAAACCAATCATAATGATTCAACTCTTCAGCAGTTTTCAGTTCTATTTTTCCACTTTGTATTTTTAATAATTGATTATAGGACAACCACTTTTCTTCACCTATCTCAGCTGTTATTTTTATTACTTCAGCTGGCACTATCCATAATGGTCTTCTCATCTCCATATTTCTTGTATTTAATCCATGTATTTAGCAAATTATTTCTTATATGTTCTTATGAGAAAAAAAGTCCATCTTCTTTTTTCCATAATACAAATACGCATGCCAGCCAAATTTATTTCCACTGGAGTCAAAGTTTTGATCTCTCATGATTTGGTATTGGCGGTTTTGGTTACTGTGGATAACTACTCTTTGATTTTTTTGTCTGTTAACTACCCTTTGATTTTTGTTTCAATCTATTTACCTCTTGCTGCTAGCTGAGCAACCATGAATGAAAACTGGAATACAATGAATGGTTTATACGATCAATTAATAGAGTCTTTTTTAGACTTTCTTAGCTGGTGACTTCAATGCCAGAACTGATAGTTATAATAAAGTCTTGCTAGCCACTTGGTTGGGGTTTAGCCCTGAGGATACCCTTTTCCCTTTGATGACTTTTAGATGATCAAACAATAGTTTTAATAGAGCAGGCCTGAGACTCTATTTTTTTTTTTAATGAAAGGGACATGCCATATTAAATGGATGCAAAGAGATTGATCATAGCAGAGATTTTATATTTTTTTTTAATGCCAGAGCAAATGCTATTGATTACTTTCTGGTGGCTTTTGACTTTCTAAACTTGATAAAGAGTCTTTCTGTACAGGACTTTATGGATGGAAATCATTTACCCATTTCTCTCATTTTGATGTCTCAAGTTGAGAGTTGCCTTCCCGTAAACAGACAAGGGCAATTGCTGCGGCAGGGTAATGAAATATGCTGAGTTTCCTGGCCCCAGCAATTGGAAGAGAACATTCATCGTATGCTGCAGTCAACTGAAGTCTGCTCTATCAAGGATAAAATTTTTAGATCTTAATCAGTTATGTCCTCATTAGAGCTACTATAAGATCTTTTTACCTTATTTGAGCCTTCCTGCCTATGCCCATTTAAACCCACTAATATGTCTGAATCCCAGAACAGAAATAAGTGGTTTAATTCTGAGAGCAAAACTATGAAAAGAAGGATTTGGCATAGGGAATTTATATGTTCTAGGGAAATTTCTGGACCTCAAAGATACAAAAAATTAATTCAGGAGAGAAAGAGAAAAGAAACACAGAAAGCTAGAGCCTTCTTATTACATCACTTAACAATGATTTATGAAGTTTTTGGACAGCTGTTTTTATGGTTATTAATTTGAGAACCAGCTTGTCATCATGTACCACTGCTTCCAGCTGGATATTTCAAGGAGCAGTTCTAGTTCCTCCAACAATACTTGGGAAAGGGGCAGAATGCTAGATGATTCCCACCCACCCACCCCCCCCCCCCAAAAAAAAACCTGGGCCCCTGTACTGGAGAAAGATGTATGCAACAAGATCTGTCAAATGAGATCCAGCAAGGCTCCTGGCCCAGATAGGGTCCAGACTGAGCTTGTCAAACTAAATTCATTGTGGTGGGAAGAATTTTAGCATCTGTTTTCTATCAGATAAATCAGATGGGAGAAATCCCCCCAGTTTGGAAGCATTCTATAATAGTTCCATTTTTTAAAAAGGGCAGCAACCTGTCAGCCAATTAGCCATCTATCATCTGTTGGGAAATTATATTCTTCCCTTTTGCATCAAAGATTAGTGAAATGGATCAGGACCAATACAATCCTGGGCTGGGAACGAATTGTCTTTAGTGACCACTATTGGTTACTTTTTAAGTCTCTTTCATCTAGCAGAAAAAATATACAGCTAGTCCTGTAGAGAAACTTTATGTGGCCTTTCTTGATCTTAAGGGAGCATTTGATTTAGTCAGCCAAAGCAAGCTATGGGAGAAACAGGTGGGCCTATCCATCGATAAAAGACTACTATGGTTAATTAAGACCCTATACACCAATACTACTACCCAGGTCCATTGTGGAGGTGATGGACAACTTTTTAGAGGATTTCGCCATCAATAGGGGAGTGACACAAGGTTGTCTGCTCATTCCCTTCTTTTTAGTTTATGTCTAAATGAGCTCATGTTGAATCTTTTTTTCTCCAGAGTTTCATGCCCCCAGATTATCTTTGAAAGAAATATCCATGCTGCTGTATGCTGATGGTTCATTTCTTATCTCCCATACCAAGATTGGCCTGAAGAGACTTCTGAAATTTCTCAAACTATTGCCTGATTGAGGAGTTACAAATATAATATAATACATCTAAAATCTTGCCTGTCCCCCTTCCCTAAAAATAGCACCCTGGGTTTATCCAAATGGACATTAGCAAACTCAGATATTGAACAAGTCAGGAATTTCTGTTACCTGGGGATTGTTTTTTCTTCAGACTTCTATTGGTCTCACCAGCATACATTTGCTCTGAATAAGATTAAGCATGTGTCTGGAGCAATATCTCATGTCTTATAGGAGGAGGAAGATATATCCCTGGTGCAATTCAGGTGTTCAATTCTAAAATAATACCCTGGTTACTATATGGGGTCACTGTCTTGATTTTGGTGATCTCAGAATCTTTTGGCCATTCATTAAATAATAATAATAATAATAATAATAATAATAATAATAATAATAATAATAATAATAATAATAATAATAATAATAATAATAATAATAATAATAATACTTTTTATTTGTATCCCGCCCTCCCCGCCAGGGCAGGCTCAGGGCGGCTCACAACATACGAATGTAATATACAATAAAACCATACATAATAATTACAATTATAAAATCATCATTAAATCATTAACAGCTTGTATTAAAATTAATATTGTGGTGCTATAACTTAGATCTTTAATAAGATTCAGTGGCTAAAACATGTCCAGCAAGACTTTCTTGGCTCGGTATTAGGTGAAGGCTATTTTGAAGAGATAGGTCTTACAGGCCCTGCGGAATTGGTCTAAACATCGCAGGGCCTGTACCTCCTCCGGGAGTTGACTCCACAGCAGTGGAACTGCAATGGAGAAGGCCCGATCCCAAGTGGTCTTCAATCTGGCCTCCCTTGGCCCAGGGATATTCAGCTGGTTCTTTCCAGCTGACCTCAGTGCTCTCTGGGGTTCATATGGGGAGAGATGGTCCCTCAAGTAGGCAGGTCCTCGGCCATATAGGGCTTTAAAGGTGATAACCAGCACTTTGTAATGGACTCGGTACACCACTGGCAGCCAGTGCAGTCCGTGCAGCCCCGGCTGTATGTGCTCCCATCTTGGGAGTCCCAACAGCAGCCTAGCCGCCGCGTTCTGCACCAGCTGCAGCTGCCGGGTTCGGCATAAGGGCAGCCCCATGTAGAGGGCGTTACAGTAGTCCAGTCTCGAGGTGACCATAGCATGGATCACCGTTGCTAGGTCCAGGCGCTCCAGGAAGGGGGCCAGCTGCTTCGCCCGTTGAAGGTGAAAAAATGCGGACTTGGCAGTGGCCACTATCTGTGCCTCCATTGATCATGAAGGCTCCAGAAGAACCCCCAAGCTCTTGACCCTATGGGCCGCTTTCAGCGGCACACCGTCAAGAACCGGAGGGGGGATTTCCCTTCCCAGGGCACCGCGGCCCAAGCAAAGGACCTCTGTCTTCATTGGATTCAACTTCAGCCCACTCAGCCTGAGCCAACCTGCCACGGCCTGCAATGCTAGGTCCAGGTTTTCTGGGACGCAGTCAGGTCAGCTGTCCATTAGTAGATAGAGCTGGGTGTCATCTGCATATTGGGGGCACCCAAGCCCAAACCTCCGAGCAATCTGGGCAAGGGGGCGCATGTAGATGTTAAATAACATCGGAGAGAGAACTGCACCTTGTGGCACCCCACACACTAGTGGGTGCCTCCGGGACAGTTATCCCCCAATTGCCACCCTTTGTCCCTGTCCATCAAGGAAGGAGGAAAGCCACTGTAAGGCCGACCCCCTAATCCCTGCGTCGGTGAGCCGGCGGGCCAGTAGCTGATGGTCGACCTTGTCAAATGCAGCCGACAGGTCTAACAGCATCAGCACCGCCATGCCGCCTCGATCCAGATGCCGCTGGAGGTCACCCACCAAGGCGACCAGCACTGTCTCCATCCCATGGCCTGGACGAAAGCCAGACTGGTGGGAGTCTAAGGCGGAAGTGTCATCCAAAAAACTCTGCAACTGTAGCGCCACTGCTCTCTCAATAACTTTACCTAAAAATGGTAAATTGGAGACCAGTCAGTAATTCGCCAATTCGGCCGGATCTGCTGTGCTTTTTTTCAAGAGAGGGCGGACCATAGCCTCTTTCAAGGATGTTGGAAATTGCCCTTCCAAGAGGGATCTATTTATGATATCCCGTACAGGATATCTAAGCTCCCTCTGGCAAGATTTAATTAGCCAGGAGGGACATGGGTCAAGATCGCAAGTTGTAGGGCGCACAGTAGAGAGAATTCCATCAACTTCCCCTAGGCTAAGTGCGTCGAAGTGGTCCAAGATAAAATCAGAAGACAGGCACGGAGCCTCGGGTTCTTGTACTGTATCCAATGTGGCGGGAAGGTCCTGGCGGAGCGACGAGATTTTATCTGCAAAAAATTTCGCAAAAGCCTCACAGCCTACTTCCAATTCTCTCATGTTTGGTCTGCCTTGAGGCAGAGTAGTCAAATTCTCAATTATCTTAAATAATTGTGCCGGGCACGAATTTGCAGACGCAATCCTAGCCGCAAAGTAATCTTTCTTTGCGGCTTTGACTGCCATCTCATAAGACTTCATAAACGTTCTGTAGGATATTCTTGTTGCTTCGTCACGAGTATGCCGCCACTGCCTCTCTAGTCGCCTGAGATCAGTTTAGATCAGTTTATATGTAGGATAATGAGGGTCCCTCATTGCATAACAGATGTATCTCTCAAAGCTGGACTTGGCCAAAAGTCATTGGAAGCTAGAGCATGGCTCAGTGATTTCAAGCTAAAACTAAAGATTATTTTTGCTTCAAAAGCTGAAGGTCTGCTGTTCTTTCTTAAACAATATGTTTACCATTCTTGATGGATTGAGACTATAGATGCTAGATTAAGGCAGCTAAGGGTAATAACTGAAGGTATCTTCTCACTAGGTAAGGCAAAGGCCCTTTTACTTGTCCAGCATCTCCTTATATAGCTTGATTACAACAGTATGGTGATTCGCTCTTGCAGTTAATGTTTTTGTATTTTATCTCCTCAGACTCTGCAATTATACATGAGACACCTAATGGCCCCCCGCACTTTGTTAGGGCATTCACTTTACCTCACCTTAATCCTATCCCCTCTGAAGTATTACAGGGCAGATTTCATGTTCAGATAATCTCTGCCTTTGTGGTCAGGGAAAAATCAACACTCTGTTTCACAAAATATTGGAATGTCAATTTTTTATCACTTTTAAGAACTGCTGGATTTTAATCACTTTTAACACACTCTTCATTGAATAAACTCCAAGGGGTAATATTCCCTTTCTGAGACTAGCCAGTGACCCAAACACAACCAACTTGGTTGCCAAATTTCTGTCTAGCATACTTTCTTTTTAGCATATTTCCTGTGTTATTATTTTAGTCATTGTTCAAGATCATCTGATCATAGGAACTCTGAAAAGGAAAGTAAGTAAGATATGCATCAAACAAGTATCAGGAAAAGAGGGGAAGTCAATTCTAATTTGAAATGCCACAATAACGTGATTGTCCTGATTTCTAACATAGATATTGTAGGTCCACTGGTACAGAATATTATCCTGAACCGTTATTATGTCTGATCCTTTCCATCTTATTTTCTGTTAGGAGCAAAATTATTGGCAGCCCGAAACTATTGTACAAGCTTGATCTAAATGGTAGCTGGATGTGCAAGCACTTGCTCGAGATAGGGGGAATTTAGGAATTATTATAGAAAATACATTCTAATGCACTACTTTTTTTGAAGTGGGGAATGCAGAATCTCCAGATATGTTCATCATACTGTGCATTTGGATACACATTCAATTTATCCCTGTAGTTCTTGGAACAAGGACAGGTGAGACACTACAGAGAGCTCTCACAGTAACTGAAACCAGCAGCAAAAGAAAAAACCTTGGAAAAAAGAGATGGATTTAAAACATGCTTAATTCTTAATCAAGTTTCCCATTAATGCATGCTTGAAATGCCAATAATCTTTTATTTGATATTAAAGTCTACATACAGAATAGAGCCCATACTTGTTCAATATGCCAAAAATAACCATATTCCACAATAAGTTTTTTAAATTCCATTCCTGATTGCAATAATCATGCTTGCCTACTCAAGAGAAAATAAAGAATGCAAATTTTGTCACTAAGGTGAAAATGCAGAATCTGCCCCCACTTAGCTATGCACCATCCCCTTTCATTATAGTCCATTTGCAAAAAAGAAAACCAATTCCATTTTCATAATTACAATGATGTCCACCACTGGAGACATTAAGGTGGGTTCTTACTGAGGATTTGAATTACTTCAATTATGGTCTCTGAAGTCCTCCATTCTGGAAAGTGTAAGGGCCAAGAATACATTAAAGTAATCAATTCTGCCTGATTGATTGTTTTCAATAAAATTAGAGGGGTCAGTCTCTTCCTCTCTTTCTCTCTTTAGCTGATGCCAGAGGCTGGTAAGAGTCCTATATCCTTTTTGAAGGAAGCTATTTCAGCCCAACAGATACCCAAGAAAGGCCATTTTGAGGCAACACTTTAAATAGAACTTCTGGCTATAAAATGACAGTTAAAATTACATTAGATGCAGAAAGGTTCTTTGCATGAGTTCAACAGTGAAATAACATTTTTCAGTCTTTAAAAAAAGCTCCATTTTTCAGTCAGAGTTTTTTTGTCACAGAGGAAAGTACAGTTGTTCCTAGGTTACTGTTAAGAACATTAAAACAAAGACTGAACAGTGAGAGAGATGGAACACAGCTTATATTCTCTCTAATTCTAATAAGAATTGTCCAGATGGTGCCATGGTGGGAATACTGTTGCAGGTTTACATCACTGTATATATTGTGTGTTTCTGTTTCAATATTTTCCCATTGTGAGTGGCCATACATGCCAATCAACTGACATGTAGCAATCCCTGTATTTGGCTTGTGACTCTTTAGAGTCATCTATAAAATAATAGAAGCCCTATCGCCTTGGCAAAATTGAGCAATCTGATTAGTTGGGACTGGGTGGAACTATGATGCATCAACCTTTGGCCCATCAAACTATCAATCAAGAGTACTTGTGTGTCATTGGTTGAGTCTGCTCCTCCCACCCAAGTAGCTGTTGCTAGCCAGCAAAGCTGATTCTGTCAGTAAAAAGCAACCAACTTTAGTTCCAGTAGTTACTGGCTCTCCTTACCCACCCACTGGCTGAGCTGCCTGATGTACTGATTCACAGAGGAGAGAAAGAAACCCTTTCCTCAATTTGCAGAAGGAGGAGAGGAACAGCCAGAGAAAGCCTTCCCTTGATTAGCTGAGGACTCCTCCCTGTCCTCCTCTGGAAAGAAAAAAATGACATATTGTGGCAAGAGACAATATACACAGAGAGATACAGAGGGAAAGTGAGACAGACACAGAGAGATTGAAGTCCTGTGTTTAAGACCAACAATGGTATTAGAGAGTATGTTGGTCTGAAAGGTATCTCTAAAGACTTCTGAGGCAGAACTCATTGGGGCCAGTCCTGACTACAGCTGCCAGTTCCAGGTTGGTGGGAAATTCCTGTGGTGGAGTTTGAGAAGGGCATAGGAGATGGGGCTTCAAAGCAGCGTCTGCCAGACATAGGTTCTTGCTATGAAAGCTGACTGGGTGATTTTGGACCTGTCACAGACTTCCAGCCTAACATGCCTCACAGGGTTGTTGTTCAGATCAAAGGAAGGAGAGAAGAATGATGTTAGCTGCTTTGGTTCCCCCACACACTGTGAAGAAAGACTGTGCTTTTCCTATGTAGAGGCTGCAGGGAGGGAGAAAGTAATGGACAGCTAAAGTCAGAGGGGCAGATAAAGGGAAAGAGATAGGATGGCAACTCCAAGTTGGGAAATTGCTGGAGATTTCAGGAGTGGAGCCTGGAGAGGGTGGGGTTTTTAGAGGGGTGGGACCTTATACAGGTACAATGACATTTCCTTCTGAGCCACTCTGAGCCTGTTTCAGTGGGGACAGCAGGATAAAAATCAAATAAACTAAACTAAACTCCTGGGGAACCATTGTTGCTAATTTCCAGGTGAGGGCTGGAGATCACTCAGAATTACAACTGCTCTCCAAATGGAGAGATCAGCTCCTCTTGAGGTGGGGGGGGAGTGAATACCTTCACTTGGGTGGGTGGGAAGACAGCAAGGGGGGCACTCACCCAAAGCCTCTTTCTAGAGCCCATTTTTTTTTCTTCACAATGGGCCTTTTTCCTAGTCAGATCATATTGCTCCTACTGTTTCTTTTTTTAGGTCTGTCCTTCCCAATTTGCACAGACAGCTACAATCAGGGGTCATTTTGTAGAAAAATAGGTGGCAGAGCTCATTAGCATAATCATTAGCATATGCCAACACCCCACCCACCCCCACAGCCAAAAGTAACCATATGCAAGAAAGGAGAGTCCCAGGTGAGTGAGGCCTGCTTGGGCTAGCTAGAGATCCAGCCAGCCTAAGCAGGTTTTGCTCACCTGGGGCACTCCTGGGCCACCCCTCCCCCCTGTCAAAAGGCCAGCAAGCCACCCACCACCCAAAATCACATAAGTGGAGAAAGGGTGACATGGGCTTCTTCAGGGGTTAATGAGGGCTGCTGGGGGCATGGCAAAGTCCCTGCTGGCTGGCTGGCTGCTCTCCTAATCCAGGGATTGTTATACAGCTGTACCTACTATTCAGTGGACAAAGTAGGTGGGGAGGAAGAGGGGGAACCCTCAGAAAGGTTCAGGAGCTATGCTCCTGTGAGCTCCTTCTGAATCTGAGGCCTGGCTACAATATTTATCCCTATGCAAGATTAGTATCCCCTTGATATGCCATCAAAAATTGGGGGTTGTCCTACATTTGTATACAAGTTGCAGCTATGCCCATTTAAAATGTGCTATTTTAAGGGGGTCATTTTACATTCGAAGTCACATTCCTTTCAAGCAAATGTAACATAACAAAATTCTAAAACAAATTAAAAGCCTATAATACCAGTAACTTATTAGTAACATGCCTATGGTGATACACTTTGAGGCAAGTGCGAAGGCACTTCTATTATCACCCCTACGGGTTCCAACAATTGTAGTGACATGTGGTTAATAGCAACAAGAACTTCAGCTATGAAGAGGTGAGAAGTAATAACTGGGTTCCAAGGTCTGAGGCCTTTTGTGCTTGTTGGTAAGAAGTAAGAATGCAATGATTGCAGAGACTTCTTCCCAAGCCTCTCTTAACACAGCCTATAAACAAAGTATTAGAGTTGCCAGCAAGAGAAAAATTGCAGGAGTTAGGGATGGGGACCTGAGGGGCACTGTCAGGAAAAAGACGAAGACAATGACATTGGATTTATATTCCATTCTCCACTCCGAATTGAGTCTCAAATTGGCTCTCAATCTCCTTTACCTTCGACTCCAACAACAGACATCCTGTGAGGTGGGTAGGACTGAGAGAGCTCTTACACCTGCTGCCCTTTAAAAGACAACCTCTGCAAGAGCTATGGCTGACTGAAGGCCATTCCAGCAGCTGCAAGTGGAGGAGTGGGGAATTAAATCCGGTTCTCCCAGGTAAGAGTCCGCACACTTAACTCCTACACCAAACTGGCTTTATTCAAGGTTTAAGCTTTCACGTGCATGCACACTTCCTCAGAGGCATTGAAATGGGAGTTTCCAGGCTTCCATTTCAATGTCCCATTTATCAGGGATTACAGGATGCTCAACTGCACTCTTTTCTTTATTATTCTTTCATACTGTTAAGTGCTTTCCCACAAGCATAAGCAGCTAGAAGTTCAAGAACTGCTCCACAGGATATAATTTATTTTGGATGACAGAGCATTAGAGATGTATGGGGTCTTTGTAATAGCTTGTTTCATTCACATATATAAAAGCAAAACATAGTGGAATGTGATGGTGTTATGCCACTTCTGGGGGAAACCTGGATGTGATGTCAGGCCTCTCTAGGAATCACTGGAAACCCTATTTCTGGTAATTTCTGGAGAAACATGACATTACTTCTGGGTTTTTCACAGAAATGATGGGTGCGTTCACAGGTACCATTAGTGGCGACACAGCTCCATCTCACTGATGGATTAAATATGTTTGTCCAGACATCCACATCTGGCAATCGAGCATCATCTGGGGTCATCCCGGCTTGCTCCAGATCAATGTCACGTTAATTTGATAGCACAGAAAGTCCGGCCCTTTTTCACAGAAGCAGCACACAATCATTTTTTTCCTGTTTGAACAGCTCACATGTTTACCGCCCCTCCCACTTTTTTTTTTAAAGCCCCGGCAGACATGCACATCCAGGAATCTGAGGTGATCATCCAGGAATCTGAGGTGACGCTTCTGCTTCTTCAATCAACACAGGATCGGAAGGGGGGGATGTTATCCCACTATTCAGAACAGGAAAAAAAAAATTTTTTTTTCAATGTGGAGGATTTCCAGATATCATTGTTACTGCCAATTTCCAGGAAAGTAGTTCCTGGCAGTCCACTGGTTTGAATCGGCAATGTTAATTCCGGAAACTTTCCCCCCTCCTCCCCCCGCCTCTGAAGCAATGTTTGATTTCCCACCTCCAAACAGCTGGACACATGTTCAATGGACCCCCCCTCCCCACCCCCCATCCCAGGAATCACCATCTGATCACGCATGCTCCAAGAAAAGAGCGTGATAGTATTGGATGTCTGATCACTCAACAACAGGATGAGTCATATTCTTGGATGCTCATCTGATCAGCCCTACATTGAATCAATATTCAGCAGTTCAAATTTGAGCACTACACACCCGCTTTTAAAGTGACGCGTGACTGCACCCGATGTGACATCATTGTGCCAACAATATTTTTTTTAATTTGTTTTTTCTCCTGCCAGCCAACACAATAGTGGTGGGTAGTGTGAGTTGTCAACTGGAGGTGATCTCCCATAGCAGGAGACATGGCAACTTTAGCTTTAGCCAGGTAGCAGGACTACATGAAGTTCTTTTGCCCAACTTCATCAGTCCCTGATGGTGCTCTCCCTGCACTCACAAGCCTGTTCCTGGGTATAGTTCTCCTTCAGAGTAGACTTCTAGTTCAACTTTTCCCTTTCTTTCTAGCCCCTTTCTCTCCTCTTCCCCTCATCCCCTTGGGAAAAAGGCAACTCTTGTTATTTCAGGATAACAGCTGTAAGAACATGCAATCCCTCAGAAATTCCATTACAGATTTGTTATAAATCTGTTGACTTGAATGTACTTAGAAGGATGAGATTAGGATCCCACCGTTCCTTTTTATTCTGTGTAAACTTAGTCCCAATGATAACAAAGTGGACTTTGTTTCAAGACATGTGCATAGGACTGCACTGTTTGTATATTTATTGAATACATTAGTCTCCTTCCCCTCTTCTGAGGAGCTCAGAGGAGGATATATATGTTCCCCACCTCATTTTTATCCTCACAACAGCAGGAAAATTTGAACCTAGCTCATGAGTCCCAACACTTTATTCACCATCCTGGTTCAATGAGTGGGTGAAAGATTTATTCTGGAACTGTGCATTCTGGCTAAACCCCAGCTGATTTAGTTCTGGTACCAGTTTTAGTGCCAGATTTCAGGTTTGAGGTATTTCAAATGATACTGATAAGTAGCAGTGCCAGCTCTGGGTTAGGAAATAGCTGGAGCTTTGGAGATGTATCCTGGGGAGAGCATTGTTTGGGGAGGGGAGGGGAGGGGGAACTCATCAGGCATGTGATCTCATAAAGTTTGCCCTCAGAAACTGTCATTTCCTCCAGGGAATCTGACTTCTCTAGTCAGCAGATCAGATTCTGGAAGTACTCCAGGCTCCAGCTGGAGATTGGCAGCCATACAAATAATATTTTAGGACATAGATATCCCTGCCATTGTACACTGGCATCCTTACATCCTTACATCCTTTTAAGCTTATCAACTTTAATTGATTGGGAAAGGGAAAGCTCTGCATAGGATGGTGCTGATACTTTACTGATGAACCAAAGTCTGTCCTGTTTATCAGGGATTACAGGATGCTCAACTGCATTCTTTTCTTTATTATTCTTTCATACTGTTAAGTGCTTTCCCACAAGCATAAGCAGCTAGAAGTTCAAGAACTGCTCCACAGGATTTAGTTTCTTTTGGATGACAGAGCATTAGAGATGTATGGGGTGTTTGTAATAGCTTGTTTTATTCACATATATAAAAGCAAAACATAGTGGAACTAAATAGACCCTTTTGGCAGGCAAAAATGAATTTTGCTCCCCAAAGCAATAGACAGCCTCTAGTCCATATAAAATTCAGACTGCCATTTCCCCCAAAAAATTCTGATGAGTTTCACACTCCCAAAGCCAGAAAGACATTTCAGGAATGTTAAGACCATTTTGCTTGAGAAACTTGATGTCTCTGATCGCCCATCTCCAGCAAACCCAGCTCTAGTTACACTGAGACTGAATTCAGATATCACAACAAGCCAACATAAACCAGGAAGTGCTCAAACCTCACTTGTGGCTGAGCTCCTAAATATTTCATCAACATCATCACTTTATTACAGTACATAACCAGCACAAAACAGTCCAGACTTTGAAAACCAATATAAAAATATAACCATAATAGTATGAAACTTAGATACCAGTGTAAAAGTGGAACAATAATGAAGCAATTACAATAATTAAAAAAAAACTTAGAATCCATATCACACGTTTACATACTGTTTACGGATTCTGTAGGTTGCTGCTAGATATTTGGCACACGCCACTGTGACCTCTGGGTTAGAATCTGAAAGAAGGATGTTTCATTCCTGCCCATTCCCTTTTCATAAAGAGAATTTCAGACTCATGATGTTCAAATGCAGGTGTGTGGATTAACCAGAGTTAGTTTTATCTACAACCAGGATTCTAAACCATAGCCTTTAGAATCCTGGTTTGTGAGAAGAAATTGGTTAACAGAGGTTTAGGAGTGAGTAAATGACTGAGGTTCAGGAGTGTATAGAACATATCCTGTGCAAGCTGGAGACATCAGAGTTGCAGCAGATCTCCCTGGATGCTCCTCTACATGCCCTCCAAGTTGTTGCTTTGAAGTTCTACAAACATTTATTATTTATTTTAATTTATTTCTTTGATTTATATTCCACCCTCCCCGCGAGCAGGTTCAGGACAGCTTACAAAATCATATAAATAGTGACAAAAAGGCAATATAAAATCCACAATTAAAATTTAAGATATTAAAATTTCAGAAACTCATAAAGAATAAAAACCAGAGTAAAAGTTGCCTCCAATTATGGCAGATGGAAACCTTCTGAGTGATGCCATGGAAAACTGAGCCACTGGCCACCTGACTAGGGTTGGTAGCTGGGGAGACCAAGAATGGAATTTGGATGCCTGCTTCCTCAACTAAAAGCCTGGTGAAATAGCTTCATTTGCAGGCCCTGCAGAATTGTGATAAATCCTGCAGGGCCCTGATCTCAGATCAGAGTTTATTCCACCAGGCTGATGTATGGTTGCCAGCCTCCAGGTGAGGCCTGAAGATCTACTGCTTTTACAACTGCTCTCCAGCTGGTAAAGATCAGCTCCCATGTAGAAAACAGCTGCTTTGAAGGATGGACTCCATGGCACTGTAGCATGCTAAGGTTCCAGCCCTCCCCAAACCCCGCCCTTTCTCAGATCCACCCCCAAAGTCTCCAGGTATTTTCCAACAGATACTTGGCAACCCTAGGCTGGGGCCAGGGTCAAAAAGGCCCTAGTCTTAGTTGAGACGAGCCAGACATCCTTTGTGCCAGGGACAGCCAGAAGATGTTGATCAGATGAGCACTAGGTTCTGCAGGGCACATACAGGGAGAGAAGGTCCCTGAGATGTGCAGGTCCCTGGCCACATGGGGCTTTGAAAGTCAGCACTAAAACCATGAACTGGTTCTGGTGCTTTACAGGCAGCCAGTGCAGTTGACGGAGCACCAGCTGAATGTGTGCCCACACGGCCACATCTGTCAGCACACATGCTGCAGCATTCTGTACCAACTGCAGTTTCCAAATCAAGTTCAAGGGCAGCCCTGCACAGAGCAAGTTACAATAATCAAGGTGGAAGTGACCATTGCATGGATCACTGTAGCCCAGACCTAGGAAGTGAGATAGGGAACCAATTGCTTGATCAGCTGGTCATGATAAAAGGTCGATTTAGCAATGGTGGCAACCTGGGCCTCCATAAAAAGGGTGGGGTCCAGGATAACCCCCAGACTCTTCACCCTCAGTGCTGGCACCAGAGGTACCCCACTGAAGATTGGGAGCTGAATTTCTTATTCCAGATTTCCCTGACCCAAATGCAAGACCTCTTTGTTGAATTAACGTTTTGTTTGAGGGGAGACTGTCTGGGAATGTCTCTTCTCATGAACCAGCACGAACTTCCACAAACAGCTTGAAAGGTCATGGAAAGTTTGTGTGGAGTGACCTGCCATGAACTTGACATCACAAAGCATGAACCAGGCAAAATTAATCACCAACTTTAGTTCATGAGGTGGTTCATGCCCATCCTTATCTACAAGTCAGCCATCCAGGCTTTTCTACAAGTTTTCCCAAAATTTTGCAGCAAAACAGGTTTTAAAAAGATTGGAGAACAGCCAGTTAACCCCAGGAAGTACACAAATGTACCATGATGTTGTGGGGAAGCATGGGGGGAAATTTTCTAACAGGCATTTGTTCATAAGAATCTGGATAATAACAAGTAAGAGGCAATACAATTATATTATAAAAGAAAATGCCATTTAGATCTACAAACATCTAAAATTTAGTAAAAGCATCACACTTGAAGCAACTAACCCATGTGTTAGCCAAATTGCCTTTTTGAATAAATTTGGGGAATTTTAGTTAGGTGGCAAGATGGCAAAAATAGCATGGGAGCAGTAATTTGTGTTTACCAGAGTCAGCGTTTCCCAACAGTCTATTAATCAATGATGAGAGTTTAAAAACTAAAGCAAATCATATTTATTTGGGGAAAACTTCAAGCATACAAGATGAAAACACAGATTCAACACAAGCAATTCAGAACTAAGAAAAATAGGCATGAAAAGAAGATGTTTGCATTAGCAGGAGATATCATTGAGGGGTTATACTTTACCTTCCCTGGAAAGAAGCAGAGATTCCACAGTGAAGATGGGGGAAGGGAAAGCTTGAGACAACTAGCATCACCTGCAATAATGGGCCCAAACTGATCAGGAAATGGGATGGCTCTTCCAGCAAGGTGGGTACTGGAAAGAGTCACACCTGAATAGCAGAGGGGTTTGCCTTAAGAACCCAATTTTGTGACCTGAGGCAGGGTCTCATGATGAGATTCACCCGACTGGTCAATAGTTCCCAGGGAGTTTGGAAAAAAGTACTCTGAGGCTGGGTACAGAGTGGCAGCTTGGGGCACACAGGAGGCATCCCAAATCAGGCCAACTCAAAATGGAATGGTGGAAGCCTGTCCACACAGTCCCCCACAAAGCACCAGTATCTCACCCAGATCAGATGACTGTCCCACACCATCCCTGTAGCTTGGTTTGGATTTCTTTTTTCCCATTCATTTATTGGTCATGCGTATATGCACCCATGCTCTTGGAATCAATGCATTTTTTAAAAAGCCAGAAGTGGCTTGGGGCAGCCTGGCAGGTTTACACAACCAATGCACCTTGCATGTGCACCCCGGTGTTCAGATGCCTGCTGAGGCAGATGCCATATGGCACAAAAAATTGCTATTACTTCCAAAATGGTAGCTTTTTGAGCTGCGACTGGAATGCCTACGGACAGGGTGAGTGCGGAGCAGGATGGTAGGCAGATGTGTGCATTTGGTCACACTTTTTTGGTCCACCTTCATCCCTTCCCTGCGTCAACTCAAAATGCTGATCTGGACCCAGACTGAGTTACTTCTCTAAATGGATCAAATATTAAGACAAAGAAAACTACACTGGGCAATTTAGAGTCTGATATTTGCTATTATGATGCCTCCTGGGAAACATAGGGAAAACAAAGGAACTGGGAAGAGAAGAGATGGGTGACAGGATCTGAATGATGGTGAAAGATCAGTCCAACAATGATCTATTGACAGAAGTAACCTCCTGAATAGTTGGCAGGAAGAGTCTTTTGTTCATCTGCAAATGCTGCAGACGCTCTTTGTTTAAGCAGGGTAGCTCACATTTACATAACTAAAACTTAGGCAAGAGAACTAGAATGTGGGACATGGTGTAAGGGCAGCTTCTTCATGGCTGCCACAGAAGAATATATTATCCTTTTTGAAATCTCCAGGAGCATGGCTTCCCCTTGGTCTGTAGCCATTTGTGTCTCCATGAAGACAGGGTTGCAATTTGTCTGCAGTGACTATGCAGCCAAGGAGGTAAAGCACTATCTGCGTCTTCAGGATTTTGTGAACAGGAGCCACCCACACTGTAGTAATCCAAGCAGGGATGCCCTGAAGTTGACTTGGCTCAGCATGGCAACAGTTAGGGTTGCCAAGTCTAATTCAGAAAATATCTGGGGACTTTGGGGGTGGAGCCAGGAGACTTTGGGGTGGAGTCAGACTTTCCCATTTCCAAAATAAATGCATAAAAATACAGCAGTGCAGTTCACCTGAATAGTCGTCATTTCCTCATCCCCCAATAGCTGCAATTCTAGTAAATGAAAGTGTAAACACACAAAAAGCAGCCAAAATGCACAGAGTTTACAAGCACACAATTTTTGTGATCTCACTGGGGCTTTACTCACAGGAACTGCTGTTCTTCAGCCTAACACAGGCAAACAAAAGAGAGAGAGGTGGAGTTTTCCTCTATCCCATAAACAGGCTCCTATACAAAGACTCTGAAAATAATGCAAAACAAGCACAGAGATAGACACACACTATTACTGCCTCCCCTACAAAGACTTCTGAAAAGTACTCTCTCATATACACACACACTGGGTCTGGTTCCTCCTCAACGACATTTGACAGCTACAGGGGCTGCTCTCTCTCTCTCACACACACACGGACACACTCTTATTTGCTGTGAAATGAAAGCAAAACAAACGGAGGCTCTGCTTCTGACCCTTTCCCATGAAGTACTTCCTGCTTCCTGCTCAACTTTAAAGGGGCACACACACACACACACACACACACACACACAAAGAGGCATTTTAAAATGGGACCTGTTTGCAGGTTTCTTAACCTCCAGGAGATCTAGAGGTGTTGGTGGCTGTGGGGGCATGGCTTCCCCCCCACCAGCCAGCTGGCTGGGGGCAGGGGGAAGTCTGAAAACTGGGGGATCTGCTGTGACCTGGGGATTGGGAAGCCTAGCAACACTCCAAAAGGGCCAACTGCCCATAACTGGCATGGCACAGAGGCCAATCTGTACAGAGTCCATTATAGTCCATTGTAAATATGGGAGATTTATTGAAAATTATAGTCCTTGGGCAACACATGTGGCAATGATTCAAAATCGAATATCGATTAAGATGCTATAAGTGGTTCACATGAAGCTTCCTTATACTGAATCAGACCACTGGTACATCAAGACCAGTATTGTCTATTTAGACTGGCAGCAGCTCTCCAAGGTCTCAGGCCCTCCCAAATTGAAAACCCTATGGGTCACCATAAATCAGCTGCAATATACACGCACATCTATGAAAATCATTGGTGGTGAATTTAGATGCAATTCTGTGCAATTTGTAACCAGGCCCCTTTATACCACCTTGTATTTGATTGGATGTTCTTCTGATTCATCTGAAGGAATGGTTGCTAAAATATTTTCAAAATATTCCAGTGGCTTGCCTATAATTTCATTCGCCAGGTTGTGGACCTTCCTGGAGATGCAGCAGTTCAAATATGTATGGTATGGGCACTCACATTGTGTAATTTCAAAATAACAGTTACTTTACACATGCTCAGAGGCATTCTTCCCTATGATTAATTTCTTTTAAATAAAAGTGGACATCTTCACAAAGGCATGAGAGAGCTGTCTTTGTTCTTAGGCTAATTTTTTTAAAGTGAAAACTTAATCCCTCTCCACAGAAAACCGTAAATCCTTAATCCCTCTCCACAGTAAACCGGTTTTTGGCGGTTTACATTTGCGCCGCAAAAGCCACGGGACTTTGCGGCTCTTCCAGGTGCTCTAGGGCAATTAGTGCGAAAACCGTGCAGACGCTGCGCGGTGAAGAGGGATGTCGCTCCGGCTTAAGGTAAGTGCGAAAACGCCCTACATCTGCTTAATCACTCGCCTTGAAAACCCAATGGGTTTGCCATGACTCAGTTGCAACTTGACAGCACTTTATACATACATACAAACACACACATGAAAATCTTGTGGTAAACTGGGATGCGGTCTCTTATGATTATGCGTCGTTGCACATTAAGGATGTGGTGGGTAAGAGAGGGTTGCAGTTTATTAAGCAGCCCAGTTTCCATTAACTTAAAATACATAAACTCATAAAAGAATCTGTGCTGGATTAGACTATCATCCCCAGCATTTTTTTCTCACAAGAGTCAGTCCAATACCTCCGTAATGTCTATAAATAGGGCACAGAGACCAAAGCCTCATTGTTGTCTCTCACTATGGGTACTGAAAGGACAAGAAGTTCATAGAGTCCTCATGGCTAACATTTACTGCTGCACTTCTGTCCTACTCTAATCCTGTATATATAAAAGCCCAGGCATATTGGTGATTTTCAGCTCATCTCCTCATCCACTGGCCCATCAGCCACCACTCAACTGTACTTATGTCCCACTGGCTGGATTCACTCCTCTCCCCTGACCACTGCCAGCCTGGCCATGTCTTCTTTGACTGAAAAAAAAAATGCCTGTCTCTCCTCAAGTGGCAGCAACATTGGCAGGTAGTGGTGGCCATCCGGAGGAGGCCTGGGCTATATAAAGAGGCTGCTGTTGCTGCCTGGGCAGCTGATCTGGGGAAACTGCCCTCATGTCCTATTGACCCATCCCTCTGGGTCCTCCATTTTTGCTCAGCAGCTCTTGCTAAGTAACCATAGAATTCCAATCTTGGTTCTGTCAGCAAAAGGCAGGGGGCAGAGACCCTTTCCAGGACTACTTTGGTCTTTGAGGAATCAGCAGCCCCCCTATGACAGCCAGAGTGATATAGCAATGCTTCAGAGTCGAGTCTGCCAGACTCAGGTTCTTCCTGTGGGTGATTTCAGACCAGTCACAGACTTTCAGCCTAATTATTCTTCCTTATCTCCATTCTGGGCCTCTTTCAGGGCTTTGAGCCACCGCAGACATGGGGGGACACAAACACACATGCCAGGGGGAAGATAGCATCTGGTTTTTTTCAGATGTGGGGTGGGTGGGAAGACAGCAAGGGTGGGGGCAGTGTTCCCTCTAAGCTGAGTTAGTGTGAACTAGCTCACAGTTTTTTAACCTTTGGCTCTCACATTTTTGTCTTAGCTCAGGAAGGATGGCCCCAGAGAAAACTAATCTATGCAATAGCTCACAACTTTAATGCCAGTAGCTACAAAGTAGATTTTTTGCTCACAAGGCTCCATAGCTTAGAGGGAATATTAGTAGTGGTGGGAGGTGAGTGAATGCCAAGGGTTAGGGGTAGGTGGTAAGATAGCAAGGTTGGGGTTGAGTGAAGGTCAAAGGTTGGGGGTGGTTGGGAAGACAGCAAGGGTGGGGGATGAGTGAAGGACAAGGGTTGAGGGTAGGTGGGAAGATGGTTGTGGGGGCACTTGCCCAGAACCTTTTTCTAGAGCCCATTGTATTTTTCCTCACAACGGGCATTATTCCTATTCCATCAATAAGGATGCATACCTTGGCTGTCAGACCTCAGCTCACCATGCATTCATTCAGCATGGTGTCATTCCATCCTTAGTCTGAATTTCATTCTCATATTTCACTGAGTCCAATTTAAAAATTTAAAAAATGGGAAAGCTTCCATGAAATGGCTGTTCTTCCAAATCTCTTCTACTTGTAGGGAGAAATATAAGGGTTACTTTCATAGAAAGCAATCATACCAGAAAACAGCCTAATACCCACTCTTAGATAAAGAATTAATTTATTCTCAGGTTGGACTTGCTTTGCCAACAAAATCCAGGCAGAAATTTGACCTCCAGTATAATGAGGTTCCCTGGGTACTAATTAAATGCTGTTTTTCTCCCTCAGCTAGTCAATAGCATAAACAGTAGGCCATCAGCATGCAAAAGACTTGCTTTGGTGCACTATGGATTCCCTAAGATACTTTATAGCATTTAGACAAGCAATGCAAATGCAAGGCTGATGATGTGTTTATGAGCTGATCTATTCATTCAGAAAAAAATGCATGTGGTATAGACCTCGGTGGCTACAGTACTTCAAAATGCAAGCTCAAATCAACACAATTTGAGTTGATTATTTAAAGCCATGTATGGAGCCCTAATTTCTAGCTGTGATGTGGGCAGTTGCTTCAATCCAGAAAATGATGAATTAAACAGAAAAGATGATGCACTCAAAGAAATATTATCAGTTTAGAAAATGTAAGAAGCTGCTGCATTGGGGCTCAAATGTAGCAATAGATGTGATTATGTACATGTTACTACATCATGGGTTGTGTGGTTCTTTCTTTTCCTCCAAACAAATACTTGTGATTCTCATATTATACCAGACCCACATATGGGGGCCAATAGCCAGTTTCCTGTTCACTGCCTTGGGGATCATGTGTGCACTCAGCAATACCCTGAAAGGCTCCATGCAAAATTCTGGGTTGTATCACTGTCACGCCCCTGGTGGCCCCCGCCATACCACGGCCGCTGCTCTGTATGTGCCCTGACTCAGGGCTGGGCCCATCCAGGCATCCCAGAGGTCTCAGAATGTGGGAGGGCAGAGCTGGGTTGCTTCACCCCTTTTACTCTTGCTCCTCCCCAGCTGTACTTGGGCTCCACTCCCTCTCAGTTGGCCACCCTTGTGCTGCATCAGCCTGCTTCCTCCTCAACCCCTCAGTCTTGGGCCTTTTATCCTTCCCCCGGCCCTATCCCTGCCTCCCAGGTCCCACCCCCGGTTAGCTCTGCCCCCACTCATAAGGAGGGGCTTCCTGGGGCATGTCCTCTTTGGGGCTGCAGAGGAGGCTGGGGCATCGGTGCTGTGTCAGGGCGGCTCGAGGTTTCTGCCTTCCCCGCTCTCTCCGAGGGGCGTTGTTCCTGCTTCCCACTCCTCGCTACCACAGCTGTGGCTTCGCCAGCTCCCCTGGGCCCAGGGGTGGGCACATCGGCTCCTTGAGCTGGCGGGTGTTTCGGCCAGTAGGGCCTCGCCGGGAGGCTGGGAGGTATGTCGGGGATCCAGGGGGTGCGGGAAGGGCTCCTGGTGGAGTCCCATCTCAGCCAGAATGGGACAATCACTCTGCCCAATCCCATGCCATGTCCTTAGACTTGCTGTATTGAATCAAGACCTTGCTCTAAAATCTAACCTAGCTAGCCAAGATTGTACTGTCACTTTCTAGCCAGAGACTGAATTACAGAAATAAATGATTTCATGTACTCCCTAAGGAAATTAAAGAGGTCACAGTAGAGTCATTCTCTGTCTCAGAGAATAAAAGAGCCCTGTGTTATCTGCAAAGCCAAAGCTTTTGTGAAATGGCCATGTGCAGTCTCAGACAGCTCTTGCACTTCTTATCACAGTACAACCTTGCAGTGTACTCTGGACTTCCTTTTGTGGGGTGGAAAGTGTTGTACAAAGAGGCATTTAAAAATCTGCCTTTTATTTGTTTGATTCCATTATGTCTGAACACACAGTTTATTAGGTGGTGGCAATTGCTTTTCTATCTCAAGCTTTTATGTAATCAGATTCTTTGCTGAAATATCCACTACAAGCAGACCACCCTGTGTCTATGAATGAAAGATAACACTTGATACAACCCAACATTTGCAAAGGGAGTCTATTATAAGACTAGCTACGTGGAAGGTCATTTGCCATATGACAGCCACTTAAAACTTACCATATGATGATGCAAGCATGCAAACTATGGACTGGGATATCCAGCTGCTTGAGGGGATGGCAGATTCCTCACTGATATCTTACTCGTGACAGTCAAGGAGCATTGCTGCAGACTGAGACAAAGGGAGTGTGAGTTGGCAAACACTGAAATAAATAAGTGACTTTTTCTTCCCCCTTGCAGGTTGTGGAATCAGTAACAGAATTAATAATTCAAATAGGCATGTAAAAGCCCAGGTCAACCTCAGGTTTGTTGAAAAATGCTAATAACACCCCCCCTCTCTCTCTCACACACACACACTAATATTATTATTTATTTATTTTATTCCACTTATATTCCGCCTTCCCCACCGAGGCGGGCTCAGGGCGGCTCACACAGGCATGCATGATTCGACATAGTAGTACAGCATTAAAACCATAAAACATAGAGTAAAAATAAACATAAAATACATTTAAAATGTTTTTGCGCCATGATATTACATTTTCCAATGTTATGGTTCTCTGTATAGCAGATCTTAAGTTATCCTCTCTGCAGCTGCTATACAGCAGATTATTGGTGGTGGTTCACATGTTGCTTTAAACTGTAGTGGCCAACAGCCTAGTTCACAAATGCCTGGTGGAAGAGTGCCATCTTACAGGCCCTGCGGAACTGTATGAGCTCTCGCAGGGCCCTGACCTCTTCCGGCAACTCATTCCACCATCTTGGGGCCACTACAGAGAAGGCTCTGGCTCTAGTTGACATGAGCCTGGCTTCCTTAGGGTCAGGGATTGTAAATAGATTTTGTGATCCAGACTGAAGTGCTCTCCGGGGAACATGTGGGGAAAGGAGGTCCCTCAGGTATGCAGGCCCCTGACCATATAGGGCCTTAAAGGTAAGAACCAACACCTTGAAATGAACCCGATATGCAATAGGCAACCAGTGCAGTGCTTTCAGCACAGGTTGAATGTGTTCCCATATAGGAAGGCCCATTAACAACCCGGCTGCTGCATTCTGCACCAATTGAAGCTTCCGGGTTTGAGACAAGGGCAGCCCCATGTACAGGGCATTGCAGTAATCCAATCCTGAGGTGACCGTGGCGTGGATCACTGTCACCAAGTTGCTGCATTCGAAGTAGGGGTTCAATTGCCTTATCAGCCGTAGATGATAGAAGGCTGATCTAACGGTTGCTGCCACCTGGGCCTCCATAGTTAAAGCGGAATCCAGGAGCATCCCTAAGCTTTTGACCTTGGTCATCAGTGTAAGTGGTGCCCCGTCCAAGGTCGGTAGTAAGAACTCGGTTCCCAGACTGCCACAACTTAGGTACAGGACCTCTGTCTTCATCGGATTCAACTTTAGTCGACTCAGCCTGAGCCACCCTGCCACAGCTTGAAGTGCCATGGTCAGATCTTCCATGGAGGAGTTGGACGGGCCACCCATCAGTAGATAAAGCTGGTTGTCATCCGCAAATTGATAATCTTGCCCCAAAAAGGCAAGTTTGACACTGGCCGATAATTTGCCAATATGGCCAGGTCCAGAGATAGTTTCTTTAAGAGGGGGCGGACAATTGCCTCTTTAAGAGACTGAGGGAATGTCCCTTCAGATAGGGAACAATTTACAATTTCCCTCAGGGGGACCCGAAGTTCATCCCAGCTAGCCTTTATAAGCCAGGACAGACATGGGTCCAGATTACAAGTAGTTGGATGTACAGTAGAGAGCTTACTGTCAACTGACTCCAGGCTGAGTGGAGTGAAGTAATCCAAAACCTGACTAGAAGACGTACACGGAGCCTCAAGTTCCTTTACTGTCTCAAGAGTGGCCGGAAGGTTGCGGCAGAGTGACAGGACCTTATCTGTGAAAAAACTCACAAAAGCCTCGCAGCCTATGTCCAGTTCCCTAACATTTTCGTTACCCTGTGGAAGGGTAGTTAGTGACCAAATTGTTCTAAACAATTGTGCTGGGCATGAGTTCGCAGATGCAATCTTGGCCGTAAGATGGACTTTCTTAGCAGCCTTGACTGCCATCTCATAGGTTCTCATAAACGACCTATAGCGTGTTCTTGTAACTTTGTCACGGGCACGCCACCATTGCCTCTCTAGCCGTCTCATCCCCTCCTGTTTCATCAGCTGTAGCTCCAGGGTATACCATAGAGCCAGCTTTGAGCAGGGGCAGAGAGGGCATCTGAGAGTGATCTTATTGATGGCTGTGGAAAGCTGGTTATGTCAGGTCTCCACCAGCTCGTTGAGAGAATCTCCAGGGGGTCAAGAGTCTCGCAAAGCCATCTGAAGCCGCATGGGGTCCATTTGACTTCGTGAGTGAGCTAAAATACACCGTCCACCCAAATGGGGTTGGAGTGGAACATTCACATGGGCCTTCAGGTCATAGTGGTCTGACTATGGCACTGCATTAGCAGTGATATGGTCCACTGTCACTCCCGCCGCTAAGACCAAATCCAGCATGTGCCCAGCCTGGTGCGTGGGAGTTGTTACATATTGAGAGAGTCCCAGTGCTGCCATGGATGACACTAGGTCCATCACTTGAGTGGAGGGTGCGTCATCGGGATGGACGTTGAAATCACCCAAGACCAACAACCTTGGGTGTTCCAATGCCCAGCCTGCCACTGCCTCCACCAGGGATAGTATGGCACTGGATGGTGCATTGGGTGGTCGGTACACCAACCAGATAGCCAACTCTCTTCTGCCTCACACACCATGCCGACACATTCAGTACCAGTGATCTGTGGAGACAGGAGCACCCGAAAGGAGTAAGCTGCCACCCCTCCCCTCCGCTCGCTAGTCCGTGATTGGTGGAGGACTGAAAACCCAGGTGGAATCAGCTGGGAAAGAGTAACCATCTCCCCATCTCACACCCAGGTCTTGGTCACACAAGCTAAGTCCATATTCTGTTCTAACAGAAAGTCCCAAAGGA
This sequence comes from Heteronotia binoei, assembly GCF_032191835.1. Taxonomy (NCBI): domain Eukaryota; kingdom Metazoa; phylum Chordata; class Lepidosauria; order Squamata; family Gekkonidae; genus Heteronotia; species Heteronotia binoei. Next base: position 67,479,141 of record NC_083224.1, read on the forward strand.
CCGAGGTCTTGTTATTAATGAACCTGGCATTGCACAGCACCAATGTCGGAGGCGGGTACTTCAGCTTGATCCCACTGTCTGCAACCACTGGGATGGGACGCAGGCTGGAAGGAGGCTGAGCCTTCTGATATCTCAGGTTCCTTCCCTTAATTCTATGCCTCTTCCCACCGATTACCAGCAATCTTTGCACGTTGCAGTCATAAGAAGCAAATCACTGCAATTTGAGTGCCATTTTAAGTTGCTAAAGTGAATCCAAGTGGCATATGAAAACTGGTGGCAGTGGTGACAAGGCAGCAGCCCAAGGGAGACAAGGGTGGTGGTAAAGATGCAGAGAAGAAGGGATGCAAAAGAAGTGGCATCAGCAGTGAAAGAGGGAGGAGAGGTAAAAATGGGATTTCCTTTCCCCAGAATTCCTCAGAGACCCTCTCCTTAGGCATAAAGGAAGTTGCTGCATTTTATTATCAGATAAATGATAATTGTCAATTGAAGATGTGAACTGACTGTTTACAAGCTTTTCATCTGAGCTGACATTGAGTAGTATGAAAGTTCTGCCTGAGGGAGGGGGATGTCTTTTTGGCTGCAATAGATCATTCAACTGTATAGGTGTGACATAGCCCTTGAAGGATTTGCATGAACTGAGCCCACTGAAAAGTATTTCATTCAAAAAGAAATTTCTATGATGGCTTGCTCAAACATACCAACCATGGTTTTATGCTGCATCCATAATAGTCACCCAGGTGAGTCAGTTCTTATGCATAAAATGAGTGGCAGATTTCAGATTCAACAAGGGAGCTTCTGATAAGGTGGCAGGGAGCAGTAGGCTTGACAGCAAAGAGGAGATGCTGGCCCCTGGATATAATGAGCAAGTACCAACCTGTATTTCAACAGCCACTCCACTTCACCTTGAAATCCACTCTCGATCTGAGGGGTTTTCATTGTGTTTGGTACAGAGACAACATTCATCTCCTTATTTAATGGCTTAAAAAACATTACACTGCAAATCCCTAAGAAGTTCACAGAAACTTTTGTGGAACTTATGTCTATTAAATATTGAGGGTGATGCAGTCGAATGATGGGGGAAGAGGGAACTGGCCTGAGTGGCAGGAGTACACTCCAGGGACACCCATAGCCTGCACAATCAAATCCACTTTGTAGCTGTTCCAAAGTGCATTGGTGCAGCATGACACATTAACAAATAGCAGCATTGCTTGGAATGGCATTGCTTGGAATGTAGAAGAAGCTAAGGTAGCATGCTTCTATTCTGTAGTATTTGTGCACTGCATATTTATAGCCCTTCTAGGTTACTTGTAAGTCTTCTGGGACTTCTTCAGACATTATACAAGGAAGAGGTTTGTAGGCAAGGATCATGGAATACTTAAGTCCCTGCCATGCAAATGCTGGAGCTGGCTTTGTCCTGTTGCCTTAATCAGGAAAGCAAGAACAAGAGTGTGTCTTCCTAATCATGTTTCTTAGGTTGGGATTAAGATTGATCTGGGTCGCTGGCAGATAGACCAGACCAGTCATTTACCTGGTCACAACAAGATAGTCATGGATAGTCTGAAGCCAGTCTCTGAGTTTGCTTCTCATTAATCTTGGCTTGGTGTGATAATGTTTCCACTCACAAGTTTGGATGATCCCAATTCTGTCAGGCAGCGCATGAATCACTTAGTGGATTTTATCTCCTAGTGGCAAACAAGAAAAACATATTTCTTCATTAGATAGTGTGTTTCCTTCCCTCATTCCTTGTGTTTTTAAAACATTACTACTTATGAGGTACAGATTTAGGTGGTGGTGGGGACACTGGGAGGGAAAAATGGAACTTACTTCCAATTAGATGTATGTAGGAGAGCAGTGACAAAAGAACCCCCTATCCTTTTATAGCCCTGACTACAAATGCCACTTCCTCATCAGCAGAATTATTTTGGAGATTTGGGGGATGATTCCCTGCTGTTTCAACAGCCCTGCATCATACCTCATGTCACACTGGGAGCTACAGTGGTTGTAATGACACTACTGATCTACAATCGATATTGTAGCCTCTTTGGTGTAATTAGGAAAATAAGAGTGCTAAGAAATTATGGCATTATTAATTTACTGAGCTGCTACTAAAGAGCAGAGAGAACTAGGAATCTCATATCTGCTGGAAAGTCAGGAAGACACTGGGGCCTCATACATATCTCTCAGTCTCACTAGTGCACACAGAGGCATCCTCTGGTCTGAAAGGTAAAGCAGGATAATAGATGCCAATGTGGTGCTCATGCACCTGATATGCATTGCTGTTACCAGTTATAATGTGCAATTTATACATCTAAGTATGGCTTGTTACAAAACCTAGTTCCCTTCTTCATCATCACAACCAAGTGAGGCAGATTAGGTTGAGAGTGTGTGACTGGGCCAAGGTCACCCAGCAAGCTTCCAAGGCAGAGAAGGATTTCAAAAATGGCTGTCCCAAATCCTAGTCCAACACTATAACCACTACACCACCCTAGACGTCTAATACTTCCTCCTCCTTTGCAGGTCTAAGAATGCTATACACCTGCTTTCCTTCCTGTAAAACTTCTGCAAATATCTGCAAGATCAACTTTAGGAAACACAACCAAATCTAGCCAGTCATGACATTTTATGTTTGTACACTTCCAGGTCACTTGTAAGTATCACGTCCGTCTGGTTATTCCTGGACCTGTTTCTGCCATCAGTTAGGAGCTGAGGAGATGAAGTTCTGCAGTCATTGGCTTGTAGTTGCATTTGTCCAACAATCATCACTTCCCTTCCCCAACCCATCTCCAGCTGAACAACCCAGCCCCACCTTTGTGTCAATGCAAAAGAACAGTGGCAGCACAATATATGAAATACAAAAATACAAAATATTGTGCACAAACAAACACTCTTAACTGGTGTATATAAAGTTCTATTATAATGAAATGAACAGCCCACAACAGTGGGCATACATTCATACAGTATAAATAGAAAACAACAGTCTCAAAACAATACTCCAAGGAGGACCCCACACAGTCACAGAGTTTTCCAAAATGAGTACAAAGACTCAAAAATAATGTTCCGCAGGAGTCCCTCCGTTGTTTGTTGACTTCTGAAGGACAAATTCTAACCTTCACGCCAACCCCGGATTTGATTGCGTTCCGCTGCTCCTGCAGCTTCCTCGTAAGTCAAACTGAAAACTCCAGCCAAGTTCTTTCTCAAACGCCCATTTAGGTATCTTAATTTGCGGCTTGCACCTTTGTGTCAGGCTTCACTGGGCTAGACTGAAGCAAAGGAAACAGGGTTTGAGGGAGAAGAGAAGGGAGGAAAAGATAAAAAGAGAAGTTTATGGGCTGCTTCATAGCATGGTAGATGGGAAAGCCATGGCAGTGACTGGCAAGGAATCGCTCAATGAAGGCAATGTCAGCTACTCCCAACTTCCTCCTTCCTTCCCTGCCCCCTTGCTGTACTACAAGACAGCCTTATAGAGGTATCTGATGAAGGGAGCTTTCACTCTCAAAAGCTCATACCTCAAAAATCTGCTAGTCTCTCCTCCTCTCCCTCTCAACATCTTACTTGCTTGTCTCAGCCCAGCCCAGTGAAGCTTGGCATAATGGTGGGGTCTGTGATGCTCACACCCAGAAGGGAGAAAAAGAAGAGGATAACAGGAGATGCAGAGGAGGACACACTCAACAAGGGCAATACTGGTGAGACTTCAACGCCTCAGTTCTTAACTGATGCCATGTTCTGTTAGCAGCAATAAGTCTCACCAGCTGGATACAGCTTATATGTATGCATGTAAAATGTCATCACATCTGTATGAGACTGAGAGGGAAGGCTTTGTGCCAAACTTCAGATACTGTGGTTTCTAACACTCCATAAGTTTAGATATTGAATCTTGAACAAGAGAAGTATTTCGAACAATTTCTGCAAGAGTGTAAACTTCCACTGGTACCAATGTAATCAGCAAATTTCTTAAAATAGTTGAAATACCAGTTAATTCCATCCAGTTACTTGATCAGATTTGCAGAAAAAGGCAGTATATTGGGGGAAGGGGGGGTCCGCTCATCTGCCTGCATGATCACAGTCATGGATAATGAGCTGTCCTGAAAGTTTGACAAAGGCCACATGTTTTATGTAACCCATTTTATGCAAATAGATTGCCTCTAAAGTTCTTTTCCCCTACAGCTAACTATTCCCTAGTCCCCTCATTTTTACAAGGGGAAAACCTTGTAATGAGGCCCAGGCATTTGAGAGGGTGCCTTGATCTTCTTTGCATAACCTTCTCAGTTATTCTTGTTTGAGACTTAACTGGAAACAAAATTAACTTTCCCTACCCCCCCAATCATTTCATTTTAATTTATTTATTTATTTATGTACTGGATAAACCTGTATTCTCTGTGTTTGAAAAGATATTTTTGCCCAAAGTGGCTTCCAATAAGAACATAAAATTAAAACCAATTTAAACAAAAAAATGAGGCAACAAATATAATATAAAGCAGCATGAAGGGATAGTACAGCAGGAAAATAATGTAAAAAAAACCCAATAAAGCTGAATAAAAGTGTTAAGTTATAAAATGAAATAAAGAACATAAAATAACAAATCAGAGATACCATAAAACTGAGCAGTGGTAACAAAAACCCAGCAAGTAATAAAAAGGATTCTTAAACAAGGTCTTTAATAATATGGTTTTAACCTGGCACCAGAAAGTCAACAGATTTGGTACTAGGAAAGTTAAGTGAACACCTCACCATAGATTAACCACTTTCGTGGCTCCCATCTCATTTCTCCCAACTCAAATAGCAGCCGACAGGCCTTTAGGTTCAAATACATGTGAGGGCAGATTACCTTTTTTAAAAAGTGCACTCACAGATCTAATGTGCAGATGCTGAACAAACTGGGGGGACATTTCCACAATCTGTTCTCCAGACTGGGCAACCTGTGGTCCAGTCATGACATTGCACTGCAATATGTTCAGGCAGCCTTGAACAATATTTCCCTTGTATTTGGAAAAATATGTCAAGTTTTAAGTCTCTCTCCCTTGACCTCTGTACATTCTCTCTAGCTACACATTTCATTTCTTCTCCTCTTCCTCATATATACATAATTTCCCACAACTGGAAACAACAAGCCAGACGGAGTTCTGCCAGATGACTATATCTGCCCTTCAGGTGCTTGACTTTGAACCATCTCCTAAGGCACAAATCACAGCTGACAGGAACCAGCAGCAGAGGAAACCCAGATGCTACATGTGGAAGTTGCTGGGAGCCAAGCATAGCAGACTCCTATTATTCTCTCCAGCCAAAATGATTATGAAATTACAAAGTTTGGCAGCTGGGCACTGCAGATGCTAAGTGCAACCTTCTGTGGCCCACGGAACTGGCTCTTGAGTTGTTTTGAAATAGCAGAGTGAGAAAAGGAGGAAAGCATGAAGTTCAATACCCCAGCAGCAGCAGAGTGGATCATTGTTTACATTCCACAGGCCAACTTTGCTCTGTCATTAAAAGGTTGTTCTAAAAGCCACAGATCTGTGCCTAGGAAGCCAGTTTTCTTTTAATCAGTCCAGGCTGGCTCACTCATTAGGAAGGGCAAGACAAACCCTTCTCAGATGGCAGATTTTGGAGCAGCATAACAGAGCAGCAAATATTGAAAGGTATTATCATACTGGGTTTTTTGCATGAGGAAAGTTTACATCTGCAGTAGTAAACTTTTTATATTAATTGCTTGAGGGAAAACTGCTATTTGAATAATGAGACAGTTGAAAAAGAAAGGAGTGGCCACTGCAACTATGCTGAGGACATGAATTACTTTGACAGACAAATCAAATCATTAATAAATGACCACCTCCCATGTACATACATGTATTGCTCCTTAAAACACAATTTTAGTGATGAATTTGCAGAAAACAATCCTGTGGTAGGATTTGGTCTTTCTGATCTAGAATTCCATATTCCTTGGGTGTGTCCTATCAGTTTATGTACTGAGATACATTCTTCCCTCCTCCATTTTACCCTCACAACAAAAAGCCAGCAAAGTAGTTCAGGCTAATAGTGAATGACTGATCCTTGGTCATCCAGTGAGTTTCCATTAGGGATGTTCATGAACTGGAAAAATGCAGTGCGGTTCATGATGTGCCCAGTTCATGAATCATGAACCATCACAAACTTTCCCCATGATGTGAATGGTTACCTGGTGTGCTAGGGGCAGCAAACTTGAAGGGGGCCTCTCCTCTACTTGCCCTCCAAAGTAGATGAGGATTAGATTCATGGGGTATGAGTTACGGCCCCCAAAGAAGATGCCCCATCCCCCTTTGTTTCCAATGAACATCTCTCAGTAGAAGCTGAAGGTGGGGGACATTTTTGCAACCCCTTTTTTGCCTTTTAAGCTTTGGAGGCACCCTATTGGTGTTTCCAAGGCTGAAGAATTCCACCCCTGTGGGTGCTGGGAAGTTTGGAAAACAAGTTGATCAGATACAGTTTGTTTGCAAAATGTTGCTATTCATGAACTGCCACAAATCGTCCACAAACCACACTAAAGGTTTGTGACAATTTGTAATGATAGCGATGCTCACAAACATAGCTTCATGGACCATGGACTGGCCCAAAGTCATCATGCACTTTAGTTTGTGAGCCAGTTCCTGCCCATTCCTAGTTTCCATGGCATTAAAATCTGGATTTCCCAGATTCTTTTCTAACCACTATGCACGCTATCTCTCACTATGGTGTAAGGTAACTTCTGGACTCTGCTAATTCTCATATATCATGCATGGTACTGGAGCTGTCTGCTGCCTTTTCATAAAGAAGATGTAATCTGTTTTTTATCCTTCACTAAAACCTAAAAGTTTTGGTTCAGTCCTTTGCTTTTATCTTATGAAATGCTGTCTCATAACAAATGGCAAATAACACTGAGGGATGGCGTGATGCGCTTCAACTCTTTGCCTTCTCTTCTCTTTCATCTCTCTTTCCTTTTCAACAGACACTCAGGAGGAAGCTTTCCTCTTTATGGATGTCACCTTTAGCAATAACAGGGGAAATGATTATCACAGAACATCTTGTCTTGCACCCTGCTTTACTTTGTGATCAGTGGCATCATCATGTGGTGGCCAGATGGATGCCTGACCCAGCAACAGGGGCAGAGAAGGCAAAGGGGACATCTTTAAAAGGCATCATGCGGCTTCTTAAGCCTTGGGAAATTGTCCTTTATGCAGAGACATCGAAACTACAAGAGCATCATTTTCATTTTAGAACGGGAAGATGTAAAGGAAAACAATTTTTAAATGGTTTAGAGGCCAGTATCTAGTTTTCTATGGTGCCATTTTGATATGGTTTAAGCCAACTATGCTAGCATCAATTTACATTTCTGCTTTGGCAAGAGAAACATTTTGTGTAAGGGATAGAGAGCTTCATTCATGAAAGAAATATATGTTTTAAAAAGACTAATGTCACCTGAAAGACCAGTGGTTTTATACTGATATTGTGGAACTCTTTCCTTCAAGAGGTGAAATGTGTGCCTAGTGAAATAAAGTGAGTTCAGCCAGCTCCGAGTCAACCAAGAATACCACTTTATTGCAAGAAGAAAGTCACAGAAGAACACAGGCAAAACTGCAGCTATATACAGTCTGGTCATGGTTAACCACACACCCCTAAGACGCAACAGTTACTCCAACTGGTCACTCCAGAATCGTTCATTTGCATCTCTTTATTACAAGCTGTTACATGCCTAGCATCCTGATTGGCCTGTTCTTCCAGGCTTCAGATTCCTGGTTTGCAAGGAGTGCCTGTCTCAAGCTCAGGCAACAGATGCAATACATAACACCTAGTACATTTCTAGTCTGGAATTAATTAGGAATCAAAATCATGGAAGCCACTATTGTTTCTTTTGTATTGCCTGATTGTTTTATAAATTAAACTGTTGTTTTAGTGATTATTAAACGTTACAATTTTACAGATGGAGACTTCTAATTTATAGCTATCAGGGTGGGAGGATGTGAAAGCGGTACAACTGTATTTGGATACTATAAATAAATACATTATGGAATTTGTCAACTGGGTGCAAATTCTGTTTTGATGAAGTGAGCTCTACTCCACAAAGGCTAAAGAACAACAAATGTTAGGGGGTTTTTTAAGATGCCACAAGAGTATATTTTATTTTTGCTGCAGCAGCTGTACAGCTAGAATACAAATAAGAAAGGCAATAGATTGAATTGGACCAACCTTCATTGATTTTAGAGTACACTTCCTTGAAAGTACATAGAATCCTGCATAGGGCAGACCAGCAAATACAGTACATTTGATTACATAGATTCACCTCCAGGGAGTGGCTGAGCAGTAAGACATTGAACACAAAAGGATGGATCAAATGACCTTTTTTTTGTTCCTTCCTATGAAAACTCAGGCCTGGTTCAGACATGCTGGGATTGTCACAACTTGATTTCTAGATTTCATTACAAGAAGTCATTACTGTATGCTGGATGTCAGGAAGCCGAATGTGAGACATGACTCCACTGAGTATTGTTGTAGTTGAAGTAATAGGAACATTCTAACTTTGATGTGATATTACCTGTGAGGGACCATCCACCTGATGTTTCAGTCATCCAGTGATAGAAAGGCATGCATGTGTGAACCAGACTTTGCAATTTAGAGAACGAATGCTTACAAACATTCCACTTTCAGACAAAGACCAACTTACATTCGCATGTTTTCACATTCAGATGCTTACATTTTACCAGGCAAGGGGTTATCAGACTTTAAAAAAAAATCCTTTTGCCTGCCCTGCCCCCATTTATCTGTCATGCAGGCAGGACTTTTTTTTTTTTTTGAGCAGGAACGCACAGAAATGCAGTTCTGGCTGGCTTGGTTTCCGGGGGTGCGGCCTAATATGCAAATACATTTCTGCTGGGCTTTTTCTGCAAAAAGCCCTGTGCAAAACAAGGCTGCTATAAGGGGAGGTGGCCTAATATGCAAATGAGTTCCTGCTGGGCTTTTTCTTCCAAAAAAGCCCTGCGTTCAGCTATGAATTAGGAAATTCCTGGTGATTTGGGGGTGGAGACGGGAAGGGAGGGAGCTCAACAGTGATGTTACTCCTTAGAATCCACCCTCCAAAGCTGCCATTTTCTCAGGAGGAACTGATCTCTGTAGTCTGAAGATCAGTTGTAATTCTATGAGAACTCTGACCCCACCTGAATGTCCGCAACTCTACTTTGTAACAACCACAAAGAGTGGGGAACAGAAACTAAACCAACCAAGCAAAAACCTCCACAGGGGTATTATTTCTTTGAGTTGTTTTGCATTGCCATTGATATATAGGCATTGCAGTATATGGGTACTATATTTTAAAAGTCTTATTTGCATTACACTACACCAGTATTACATCATATGAGTGTTACCTCTTTAAGTCCTTTTGCAAAGTCATTGTTACTCCATCATTGCATTATATGGGTACTATATCTTTAGTCCTTATTGCACTGTCATGCCCAATTTTTTTTTCCTCCTGGACCTCTGACATTACACCAGTATTGCATCATTCAGGGGTGTCGAACTTATTTGTTATGAGGGCTGGATCTGACATAAATGAGACCTTGTTGGGCTGAGCCATGTTGGGTTGGGCCAAGCCGTGTCAGGCTGGGCCATGTGTGTACCTATTTAAGATTAGATAGCAGAGATATAAATTTTATACAGAACACAGACAATCACAAATATATATATATTTTAGAAAACTTAAAACATGCTTTCGGCCAGGCTGCCAGAAGGCAGTTGAGACCTGAGGACGTAAAGACCTGGACGTCGTGAATGCTCCCTGGGAACTTCACCACCAGATCTGTGAAGACTCCCTGGTGGTCGCAGGATGCCTGCACATTGAGGCTGTAGAAGTGGTGCCTGTTCCGGTACACCATGGGATCCTCCCATGGGGCCACCAGGGCAACATGCGTGCAGTCCACAGCCCCCACGATATTGGGAGACCCCGCAACTGCCGCGAAGCCAGCTCTGGCAGTCTTCAGCTCCTCCTCAACTGTTGGGAACCACACATGCTGCTGGAGGCGCTGAAGCATGGTGTCTAGGAAAGAGTGGAGGCAGTGGCTGGCCGACAACTGGGAGACCTCCAGGACCTCGGCCACCATGCCCTGGAAGGAGCATGCCAGGAATCGCAGGGAGATGAGGATCCACTGCAAGATGGGGATGGGGCGGGGGCTGGCCACCTGGCTGCAGAGGCTCATCCCAAGCTGCCCACACAGGTCCTGGATGGCAGCGCAGTCAAAGCGGAAGCAGTCCAGACAGGTGGCATCTTCAAGACACAAAGTGCTCAGGCACTCCTGGTATCTGTGCGCCCAACGATGTCTCCACCGCCACCATGCAACCCACAAATAGAGAGCGGGGAGGATGTTCAGCATCTGCACCCGGGGGGGCTCTGGCAGTGGAATGAGGGGGAACAACCCATCATGGGCCCCATGGTTTGCGTGGTATGGCGTGGGCTGCGGTAGCCTGGCTGCCACCCTGGCACACTCCACCACTGCTTCCGGACACCACTGGAGCTCTGAGGGGCCCTGACTGAGCGGGGGGGGGGGGGCGCCGAGACCACCAGATGCCCTGCTGGTGTACCGTGGGAAAGCTGGGTGGGGCAGCGTGAGAGTGCCCACTATCAGCCAACTGTGGTCAGCAGCCCCCACATTCCACTGCATGTGGAATGTGGGGGCTGCTGGAGGAATGGCGGCAGACAGAACGGCACCAACCGAGAGTCACTGGCATCCGAACTGGACTGAGGCAGAGAAGGTGCGCCTCTTTGGCTTGGTGACCGAGAATGCTATGGTGGGGCTCGCTGGCACAAGAGCCGGGGGAGCGAACTCCCACTGTCGGGGTTTCTGGCATATGGCAGCGGAGCGATTGTCCGCTGTGAGCCAGGTCCCCCGCACAGAGCAGTCCACCCTGAAGCGCTGGAACGACTCATTCGGCCCTGCCAAGAAGTGGGTCTGGCGTCTCATAGCTGAGGGCTCGACCTATTAGGGGTGGTGGCCTGGGCCCTGACTGGCTCTGAGGCAATCATGGGACTCCTCATCCGCCCAGTGGCTGTAGCTGGCCACGGCATTGAGGTGATCCATGGTAGGTTGGCACCCTCTCCCACCCCTCCTCGCCACCATGGGACTGCCACAATCTGATGGCGACACCCTTCCCCCCCAGGTGACTTCCAGGAATCCTCGCAGACTGGCACGAGCTCCACTGTGGACTTGGAGGTGGGTGGCCGCTCTAGCAAGGCAGTCAAGGACTGGAGCTGGCCGCCCATCACCTGTGCAATGGGAGGTCCAGCGTCCCCCACTGCCCCAGAACATCCAGACAGCCGTCAGGAGGCACCGAGCCCATGGGCGGACATATCCAGTGAGGATGTCATGGATGCCATGGTGGATAACCTCCGTCTGTCCACAGATGATGAGTGGCCTGAGTCCCCTCAAGGTGCAGCAATGAGCACAGGTCGTGGGGCATCCGCAAGTGGCCAGTTGTGCCAGCAGGTAGCCACACCGTGACCCTGACAGCCAACATGGTGGAGAACCTACGAAGGGCGCCCCCATGCAGACGGTCGGCCCTAGCTGCCTCACTCATGCTGCGAACCCTGGATCTGCCCACATCCCCTCCCCATGTTCTGGGGCCTGGGAATCCGGGGATAGCCATGACAGAATTGAGTGCTGGGCAGCCCACAGGCCCCCCGCCAGACCCAGACCCTAACCAGGGGGAGCCGCTGGAGGATCCAGACAGGTCCAGTTCTATGTGCCCCCAAAGAAGGTGCCACTATCCTTCATTATTTCCAATGGAGAGAAGGCATTTAAAAGGTGTGCAGTCCCTTTAAATGTGATGGATAGAACTCCCTTTGGAGTTCAATTATGCTTGTCACAACCTTGCTCCTGGCTCCACTGCAATGTCTCTTGGCTCCACCCCCAGAGTCCCCATATATTTCTTGAATTGGACTTGGCAACCCTAGGTCCTATATTAATTGCTTATTGATTTACAAGTGTAACAGAGACTTTGTTGTATGCTGAAATTTGTACTATTTGACATCTGAAGAAGGCCTCTGCAGGCCAAAATGCATCAGATCATATTAGAGTTCCCAGCCTCCTACTGGGGGCAAGTTTTCCCTGAATTTTGGGGCCCCCAATACATCACCATGGAACTGGCCAATGGAGGAGCTCCACCCCCAAAGTGCACTAGTGCACCACAATGTGTCTAGCACAATGACATCACCCAGAAGTGACATTATCATGCCAGGCACATTGTGGGGGGAGGGGGGATGCTGTAGCATTTGGGGGAAAAAACTCTGTGATAATCTATAATACAATACAATCCACAACAAGGAGCCAGGTAATGCTTGGAAACCCTAGGTCATATATGGTTCTTTCATGTGCATCTGCACTTTGATAATTTTATGAGACTTCATTCAATCAATCAATCAATCATTTTATTTATATCCCGCCCTCCCCGCCAAAGCAGGCTCAGGGTGGCTAACAACATTAAATCAAATACAGTAAGTTATACAATAATATTTAAAAGCAATAGCTAATTTAGCAATTTAAGTAAAATTCTAAAATTAATAAAATTAACATCCTGGTGCTATTTCAACAGATGGTAAAAATCACTTAAGCAATCTCTCTATCTTTTAATCGGTGAAGGCCATCCCGAAGAGGATGGTCTTGCAGGCCCTGCGGAACTGTTCAAAGTCCCGCAGGGCCCGCACTTCTTCCGGGAGCTGGTTCCATAGGTGTGGAGCTACAACAGAGAAGGCCCGCGTTCCCTGCTGACCTTCCCTGCTGACCTCAGTGCTCTTTGGGGTTCATATGGGGAAAGACGGTCCCTCAGGTAGGCAGGTTCTCAGCCATATAGGGCTTTAAAGGTAATAACCAGCACTTTGTAATGAACCCAGTATGCAACTGACAACGAGTGCAGGCTGCTATCTGGGCCTCCATTGATAGTGAAGGCTCCAGTAGAACTCCCAAGCTCCTGACCCGGCCTGCAGTGCCACGTCCAAATTCCCTGGGATGCAGCCAGGCCGGCCATCCATTAGCAGATAGAGCTGAGTGTCATCTGCATATTGGTGACACCCAAGCCCATGCCTCCAGGCAATCTGGGCAAGGGGGCACATATAGATATTAAATAGCATTGATGAGAGAACTGCTCTCTGAGGCACCCCACATTCTAGTGTGCACCTCTGGGACAGCTCACCCCTGATTGCCACCCTTTGTCCCCGATACTCGAGGAAGGAGGAGAACCATTGTAAAGCCAACCCCCTAACCCCTACGTCGGCGAGGCGGTGGGTCAGTAGCTGATGGTCGACCATGTCGAACGTGGCCGACAGATCTAACAGCATCAGCACCGCCACACTATCTTGATCCAGATGCCGCTGGAGGTCATCTGCCAAGGCGACCAGCACTGTCTCCGTCCCATGACCTAGATGAAAGCTGGATTGGCAAGCATCTAGGACGAAAGCGTCATCCAGAAACCCCTGCAACTGCAACGCCACTGCCCTCTCAATAATTTTACCTAAAAATGGTAAATTAGAGACCGGTCTGTAGTTTGCCAATTCGGCCGGATCTGCTGTACTTTTTTTCAGGAGGGGGCGGACCATAGCCTCTTTCAAGGGTGTTGGAAAATGCCCCTCCAGGAGGGATCTATTTATGATGTCCTGTAAAGGACATCTAAGTTCCCTCAGGCAAGATTTAATTAGCCAAGAGGGGCACAGGTCCAGATTGCAAGTTGTTGGGCGTGCAGAGGAGAGAATTCCATCAACTTCCTCCAGGCTGAGTGGGTTGAAGCAGTCCAGAACTAAACCAGAAGACTAAGCCAGAAGACAGGCACGGAGCCTCCAGTTCATGTGCTGTATCCAATGTGATGGGCAAGTCCTGGCGGAGCGACATGATTTTGTCTGCAAAAAAATTCGCAAAAGCTTCCCAGCCTTTTTCTAATTCTCTAACATTTGGTCTGCCTTGGGGCAGTGTAGTTAAGTGTCCAATTATTCTAAACAATTGTGCCGGGCACGAATTTGCAGACGCAATTCTGGCCACGTAGTAATCTTTCTTCATAAGACCTCATAAACGTTCTATAGGATGTTCTCGTTGCTTCATCACGAGTGCACCGCCACTGCCTCTCTAGTCGTCTGAGCCCTTGTTTCAGCTGACGTAATTCCAAGGTATACCATGGGACCAGCCTCACACGAGGGCGCAGAGGGCATCAGGGTGTGATCTCGTTGATCACGCTGGATAGCCGATCTTGCCAGGCATCGACCAGGACGTCAAGGGAATCGCCAGGGGGCCAGGGATCCCGTACAGCCATTTGGGCTCCTACAGGGTTTTTATATGTTTTGTAATAAACACATGTACTTTTCTCAATTACTACTGATGTATTTAACTTTCGACCCCTTACTAGTATTGGAGGCAACTCTACCTATGCCTCTTCCTCCTCATTCTCTCTGCTTTATTTAATAATTGGAATATTCTTACATTAATAAAAACATGATTATTCTACACGAATATTGAAAACAGGTTTGTGTAAGTTCAGTGTGAAAGAGACTGGAACTAGGAACTGTGGAAAGATGGCTGCCAGTTTGACACAGCAGTGTGAGCATTTCCCTCTCTCCTACTTCAGGTTTTTAAAGGCTTGGCTTAACAGTGGGGTGCAAGATGAAGGGTAAGAATCTATGGACAGGGCCGGCCCTCCCACTAGGCAAATTAGGCAGCTGCTTAGGGCCCTGGGAGGGTAGGGGCGCAAAATTGGGCTCCCCACCACCTCCTGGTGTCCCTGGCAAGCATCTAGTTTGCCTACCTCCTCCTGCACTGGCCGCTACTGCCACCCGCCGCCACTCCATTTTTCTTCCCTTTGCCTCCTTCCCTAATGGCTCTGCACTGATGACAGACTGAGGATGGTGCAGCACAGTTTTGCCCACCGACCCAGTGATCGGGTGAGCGGAGGGGGACTTTAGAGAGCCGGAACATGGCGGTAGAGCAGGTTCTAGCGTTGAAAACTAAGTGGTGTGGGGAAGGGTCTGGAGGGAGGAGGAGGTGGCGGTGGGGAGAGGGGGAGGTGCGAGGGAGCACAGAACTGTGAGGGGGCACCAGGCAGTGAGTCTGCCTAGGGCACCATGGGGTGTTGGGCCACCCCTACCTATGGGCTCTTGACCTGATGGGTAACCTGGTGGATTCTAGGGTGGCCAGGTTGCCAACTCTAGGTTGGCTGATTCCCCAAATCTTGGGGGAAAGCCGACAGGAGAGGGAATGTCTCTGGTTCGGGAGGACTCGTCTCAAAGAAATGAAGGGTTAGCTGTTACTTTTCTACCGGGTAATGGATCAGAGTTGTCCACTGAGATGGTGACAAACACTATGGACTGTCTGCCAAAGTCTTGAGGCAGCAAGAGGGAGGTTGCGGGCCTAGCTTGCCTGCGAAATTATAGATGTTTGTATGCAAATGCTGGAAGTGTTCAAAGTAAAATTGGTGAGTTGAAATGTTTAGTGTTGGGAGAAAACATAGATATTGTGGGAATTTCAGAAACTTGGTGGAAGGAGAAGAATCAGTGGGACACAGTGATTCCTGGATATAAGTTATATCGGAAGAATAGGGAGGGAAGGGTTGGAGGTGGGGTGGACCGGTATGTCAGAGAGGGTATACAGTCCAGTAAGACTGAGGTCAGAGAATGAGATTCCCTTCTAGAAATGCTTTGGGTTAAAATAGAGGGCCCAAAAGGAAATTTAATTATGGGAGTTTTGTTTATCGCCCACCAAATCAAAAGATAAAGGATGATTATAATATGATGGAAGGATTGAAGGTAGTGTCTAAACATAAAAACTGTGTCGTAATAGGTGATTTTAACTACCCAAAGATTGATTGGGTCAATATGTGTTCTGGTCGAGAGAAAGAGATTGAGTTTCTTGATGCTCTCAATGACTCTGTTATGGAGCAGATGGTCTCAGAACCTACCAGGGGTTGGGCAATCCTGGATTTGGTCCTAAGTAATGCCCAAGACTTGGTGAGAGATGTAAGAGTGATCGCACTGCTTGGGAGCAGTGACCATAACGTTATTGATTTCACCATTTGTATAAACAGAGAGTTGCCCCAAAAGACCAGCACAACCACATTTAACTTTAAAAGTGGTAAATTCTCTGAAATGAGGAGGCATGTGAAGAGGAAACTGAAAGGAAAGGTAAATACAGTCAAAACCTTTGGGGAAGCTTGGAGGCTGTTTAAAACTACAATCCTAGAAGCTCTGATAAAATATATACCACAAGTTAGGAAAGGCACAAACAGGTATAAGAAAAGGCCTGCATGGTTAACAAACAAAGTAATGGAAGCTGTAAAAGGTAAGAAGGACTCCTTTAAGCGGTGGAAAGCTAGTCCAAGTGAGATTAATAAAAGGAAACACAGGCTGTGACAAATCAAATGCAAGACTGTGATCAGGCAGGCAAAAAGAGACTATGAGGAGCATATTGCAAAAAACATAAAGACCAACAATAAAAATGTCTTCAAATATATTAGAAGCAGGAAACCAGCCAGGGAGGCAGTGGGGCCCTTGGATGACCAAGGGGTAAAAGGATTACTGAAGGAGGACAGGGAAATGGCTGAGGAGCTGAATGCATTTGTTTCCTCTGTCTTCACTGTAGAAGACAAGAAGTGTTTGCCCACTCCAGAACCACTAATTTTGGAAGGGATGTTGAAAGACCTGAGTCAGATTGAGGTGACAAGAGAGGAGGTCCTACCACTGATAGATGAATTAAAAATTAATAAGTCACTAGGTCCGGATGGCATACATCCAAGAGTTCTGAAAGAACTCAAAGTTGAACTTGTGGATCTTCTGACAAAAATATGTAATCTTTCATTGATATCTGCCTTCGTTCCTGAGGACTGGAAGGTAGCAAATGTCACCCCCATCTTTAAAAAAGGTTCCAGAGGAGATCCGGGAAATTACAGGCCAGTCAGTCTGACTTCAATACCAGGAAAGTTGGTAGAAAGTTGGTAGGACAGAATGAGTAGGCACATTGATGAACCCAAGTTATTGAGGAAGACTCAGCATGGGTTCTGTAAGGGTAGATCTTGCCTAACTAACCTGTTACAGTTCTTTGAGGGGGTGAACAAACATGTGGACAAAGGAGACCCAAGAGATGTTGTTTACCTTGACTTCCAGAAAGCTTTTGATAAAGTTCCTCATCAAAGGCTCCTAAGTAAGCTCGAGACTCATGGAGTAAAAGGACAGGTCCTCTTGTGGATCAAAAACTGGCTAATTAATAGGAAGCAGAGAGTGAGTATAAATGGGCAGTGGGCAGTGGAAGACAGTAAGCAGTGGGGTGCAGCAGGGCTCAGTACTGGGTCCCGTGCTCTTTAACTTGTTCATAAATGATTTGGAGTTGGGAGTGAGCAGTGAAGTGGCCAAGTTTGCAGATGACACTAAATTGTTCAGGGTGGTAAGAACCAGAGAGGATTGTGAGGCTCTCCAAAATGATCTGTTGAGGCTGGGTGAGTGGGTGTCAATGTGGCAGATGAGGTTCATTGTGGCCAAGTGCAAAGTAATGCACATAGGGGTCAAGAATCCCAGCTACGAATACAAGTTGATGGGGTGTGAACTGGCAGAGACTGACCAAGAGAGAGATCTGGGGGTCGTGGTAGATAATTCACTGAAAATGTCAAGACAGTGTGCAATTGCAATAAAAAAGGCCAATGCCATGCTGGGAATTATTAGGGACGGAATTGATAACAAATCAGCCAGAATCATAATGCCCCTGTATAAATCGATGGCGTGGTCTCATTTGGAATACTGTGTGCAATTCTGGTCACCGCATCTCAAAAAGGATGTTATAGCATTGGGAAAAGTCCAGAAAAGGGCAACTAGAATGATTAAAGGGTTGGAACACTTTCCCTATGAAGAAAGGTTAAAATGCTTGGGGCTCTTTAGGTTGAAGAAACGACGACTGTGGGGTGACATGATAGAGGTTTACAGGATAATGCATGGGATGGAGAAAGTAGAGAAAGAAGTACTTTTCTCCCTTTCTCACAATACAAGAACTCATGAGCATTTGATGAAATTGCTGAGCAGTCCGGTTAAAATGGATAAAAAGAAATACTTCTTCACCCAAAGGGTGATTAACATGTGGAATTCACTGCCACAGGAGGTGGTGGCGGCTACAAGCATAGCCAGCTTCAAGAGGGGTTAGATAAAAATATGGAGCAGAGGTCCATCAGTGGCTATTAGCCACAATGTGTATATATTAGTGTGTGTGTGTGAGTGTGTGTGTGTATATATATTTGGCCACTGTGTGACAGAGTGTTGGACTGGATGGGCCATTGGCCTGATCCAACATGGCTTCTCTTATTTTCTTATGAGATTTGGGAGGCAAAGCCTGGGTAAGTCAGGGTTTGATGTGGGGGGAGACTTCAGTGGGGTGTAAAGCCATAGAGTCCACCTTCCGAAACAGTCACTTTTTCCGGAGAAACTGAACTTTGTCATCTGGAGATCAATTGTGATTTGAGAGACCTCCAGGCCCCACCTAGAGACTGGCAATTCTAACTCTGGGCTAAAAAGCAAGAAAATGCAGATCCAAGCATTTTAATTAGTAAATAAACCCTATCAAAATTAGTGGTGTTTAATTCTGAGTAAAAGTCTTGTGCTGCAAAACTCAGTGGAATTTCACTGTTAAGTCACTTTCAGTGAATTGCATCCACTGCATCTCAGTTTTATCCTATTCTCAGTAGACAACATATCATTTGTCTAACTTCTATAACCTTTAAGTTTACCCTTCCTACCTTCTTCCTACCCAAATGCCTAATTTGCATTTTCTGCCTGTTCAAACAGAATACTACCCAGTCTTCTGCTGTATGCAGCTGTGACAATGTTCATCAAACTACCTTTTCATTCATTTTGCTTCTTCACTCTCCCTATGTTGCTCTAAGAATGAACACTGCACTTATTGCCATGATATCTGAAATGCAAGTTGACAGTAAAACAGTCAATTCGGCAAACATATTTCATTCATAAAAATAAAAGACATTAAAGTAGGTCAGATGACAAAAGATTGGGCCCTGTTCCAAGGGTAATCATAGCACAGTTTAAATTTAGATCCTGATAACAAAGGTGCCTGAAAAATATTAATTGCTAGACCAGATCCTGCCTGTTCCAGAAATGCTTACTTAACAGACCTGCCCTGTGGCATGTGTATGTATTAAAGTCTGGTTTGTAAAAGGGTACAGGAATAATAGCCATACAGCCATACCTTGAAGGGGATAATAACTTATACTGGAGGGATAATGAGTGCACACCCTCAGACTAGGAATTATCAAGAGGCAATGATAGGCAAGAAAATTAACCACGCAGGTAAGTGGTGATGTAGACAGACTGTCAGGTAAGGCTGAGAAGGTTGTACATTTTACATCATGGCTGAACTTGGATCTCCCCAGTTAGGCTGCTAACTCACTGGATTTTAATTTTAATTATTTGCTGAGTGAGCAGTGGCCAAGCAGCTCCAGGATTTCCTGGATGAGACATCTGCCCTGGACCCTTCTCCAGAGGCTTCAAGCCTAGCTTTAGAAAGGCACCGATTGCTTTGGTTGAAGATCTCAATTTACATCTGGATAAAGGTATGCCAGCCCTCTTAACGCTTCTGGATCTATCAGCAGCCCTCAATACAGTTGACCATTTGATCCTGATCAACTGCCTTGTCTTCTTGGAGGCAAGGGGCACTGCCCTTAGCTGGTTCTCCTCATTTCTCACAGAATGTTTATGGAGGGTTGCTATTGTGTGGGGTAGAGGTCTTCCCAGTGAGACCTGAATTGTGGGTCCCACAGGGTTTAATCCTCTTTCTGATATTATTTAATACATATATGTGCCCTCTTGCAGAGATCATCAGGAGGTTTGGAGTTGGGTGTCATCAATATGCTGATGACATAGCTGTTCCTCCTGCTGGATAAGAAGCCAGTAGCAGAACTCTTGTCACTATTCCAGTGCCTGGATGTGGTTGTTGTCGCAGAAAAATGTTATGTTGGCTCCTTATGAAAAAAAACAAAACAAAATTATTCCTACACTGTTTAAAACACTTAAAATCATTTATTGCCTATAAGCTTTGCAAGATTTAGCTACTTGAAGAGTATTTTAGGTCAGAAGGGTTTATCTAAGGAGATCTCAGATGGGAAAGATGAGAAAGGACCAATTATTGGCAAGAAAGATGTTTTGGTTAGTTAAGAGGTGAAAAACTTTAGATATCAAGATTTTCTTACTGAACATTATCTGAGTCTAGCTGATATCTAAGGGAGATGGACATTAGCCAACATGGGAGTCCATCTGCTCTAGCAGATGCTAAGAAAGATGTCAAACTAAGATTAATAGACAAGATATTTATCTGAGATAAGCATGTGAAAAGAGAAGAGTTCCCATAGCCAGATTCTATATAAGCCTTAAGTTTTTGCAACCACTTGCTGCCTGTCTTAGAGAGCCAATGCTGCTCTGGGGAGGCCAGCCAACATCTTTTAGAGATCTCTAATAGATATGAGCTGAGAGCACTTAGAGAAAATTTTGAGAGCCTTTGAGACTTAGGCTGATTCCGCATTTGGCGTTTGCCTCCCTTTCTCTTCGAGGTTGTTCCATGCGATTCTGCACTAGAGGATTTCTTCTGGATTCAATTCCCAGTCTGTTCCATGTGTTCTGATTCTGCATTACTGCTGCTCCCAGAGTTTCCCCCACAATCATAGCAATTTCCCCATCCCTCATACGTTTCCCTTTTTTTTTAACACGCATGCGTGTTCGCGTTACAATGTAATCATCTTTGTTTGCGTTACAACGTAATGCCAGAGGCATAATACTGGGAAAGTCACGTGTTTTCCTTTCACCCTGCCATTGGCAGGTTATCTAAGCCCCGGGAAATCTGAGTTAGCGATCCACCATTTTTATCCACACACGCTGAATGTTAAGCACACAGTTTTCCATTAAAAGCTATAACAAATTACAAACAGATGCATGAAGGTGGGGGAGAAAGATAAAGGAGATTGTGAGCCACTCTGAGACTCTTGAGTGAAGGGCGGAATATAAATCCAATGTCTTCTTCTGCATTCTGGATCACCTGCAGTTTCCAAAGCGTTTTCAAGGGTAGCCCTATGTAAAGCAAACTTCAGCCAGCTCCCCCATAACAAAGAAATGTTGGGGAATTTTCCCTTTTTATTTCTTTTATTTCATAGGCACTTCCTCTCCCCCACCATTTCCCAAAACAAATTGATTCTCCCAGCAATTAATAAATGAAATGCAAACTCGCTTTCCATAAACAACTGATACCACTTTATTCTTCTCAGTACCCAAGCTACTTATAGAAAAGACAAAACAATTTCCAGTTTTAGAAGTTTTAGATATACTTTATTAGTTAGAGAATCTTATAATTTTTTTGTACCTGCTAGTTTCTAAGACTGTTAAGCATTAAGTGTGTGGCAGAGGTTGTCCTTGAAAGGGCAGCTGCTGTGAGAGCCCTCTCCAGCCCCACCCTGTGAGAGCCAGTTTGGTGTAGTGGTTAAGTGTGCAGACTCTTATCTGGGAGAACCAGGTTTGATTCCCCACTCCTCCACTTGCACCTCCTGGAATGGCCTTGGGTCAGCCATAGCCCTGGCAGAGGTTGTCCTTGAAAGGGCAGCTGCTGTGAGAGCCCTCTCCAGCCCCACCCACCTCACAGGGTGTCTGTTGTGGGGGAGGAAGGTAAAGGAGATTGTGAGCCGCTCTGAGACTCTTTGGAGTGGAGGGCGGGATATAAATCCAATATCTTTTTTTAATCTTTTCTAGTTATCACAGAACTTGTCCTTGAAAGGGCAGCTTCTGGGAGAGCTCTCTCAGCCCCACCCACCTCACAGGGTGTTTGTTGCGGGTTAGGTTTGCGCCAGCTCTGGCACTGTGTTTCCCCCGGGGCAGATGTTGGTTTTTACACATCTTGACCCAGTGCGGCAGTTTGACCCACCTCTGAAGTGGTGTCGCCCCAAATTTAGGAGATTGGCAAAATGGATCAAAGGTCCATCTGTGGCTATTAACCACAGCATATTGTTGGAACTCTCTGTCAGGGCAAGCGATGCTCTATATTCTTGGTGCTTGGGGGGGGCAACAGTGTGAGGGCTTCTGGTGTCCTGATGGACCTCCTGGTCACACCTGGGCTTTTTGGCCACTGTGTGACACAGAGTGTTGGACTGGAAGGGCCTTTGGTCTGATCCAACATGGCTTCTCTTATGTTCTCTTATGTTCTTAATAGTATAATACATAAAATATACGAGTGTAATACAAACAAATAATGCAACAGAACTGTGAAATTGGAGAACAATGCAGTAAAAAATATGTAATGTATACAAAGAATGAAGTAGTGAAAACTTCCCAAATGTCACAGACATGAACTCCAACTTTAGTTGTTGTAGATTTTCCAGGATGTATGGCCGTGGTCTTGGCATTGTGAGAGCTGATGTTTCACCAGCAACATTGCTAGCAAAACGTCAGGTCTACAATGCCAAGACCATGGCCATATAGCCCAGAAAATGTACAACTAATGAATTCCAGCTGTGAAAGCCTTCAACAGCATATTAACTCCAACTTTATTCCCTACAGATACATCCTCCTGAACAATTCTGTGTTATGCAGATAACATTGGAAGGGAAGGCAGGTACATTCTCACAACCTTGTTGTAAATAATTTTTTAAAAATGTGTCCAGCTTAGGGCTGCTGACTAGAGTTGTCAGCCTACAAGGTGGGGCCTGGACATCTCCCAGAATTACCACTGATTTCTAGACAACAGCTCCTCTCAGCAGCTTTGGAGTATGGAGTTCATGATATCACACTCTGCTAAGGTCCATCCCCTCCCCAAACCCTGCTCTTCCCACTTTCCACCTCAAAATCTCTAGAAATTTTACAATCCAGAGTTGGCATCCCTATATAGTTTGAGAAATTCATGGGGATTTGGGCATGGTGCCTGGGGAACATAGGGTTTAGGGAGGGGAGAGAGCACAGCAGTAATAAATATCTGCCCTTCAAAGCAGCCACTTCCTCTGGGTGAATTGATCCCTGTAGTCTGGAGATCAGTTATAATTCTACAGGCTTCACCTGGATGCTGGCAAGCCTAGTGCAGCTGGGAGCTTAACCAGGGTCATATGAAAAGATGTCAAAAGACAGGTAAAGGGCACACATGGACCTTCGCTCCACACATTACTCTTTTTAAACAACTCAGATTGGCAGCCAGTGTATGTGTGTGTGTGTGTGTGTGTGTGTATACATACATATATATATATATATATATATATATATATATATATATATATATATATATATATATATATATATATATATATATATATATATATATATGGACTGGGAGCTGGTTATCAGCACATATTCTGGGCAAAGATATACAAGTATGGGTATTCTATTGAAATGAATTACAAAATAAGTACATTGGACCTTCTGCCTGAAATCCATTCACTTCAGTGTCTTGTACAGGGGATTTCACACAGGCTATACATGTCTTTTATTGATTGATTCCAATAGTGATCTGTCACAAAATTACTCTTTAAAATATGTACCAGACCACCTCACATGTCTCCTGAGAAAACTGTATAAGGGTCAAGAAGCAAATGTCAGAACTGATTGGTTTAGAATAGGAAAAGAAGTTTGACAAGGATATATATTGTCACCCTGCTTATTTAATTTATATGCAGAGTACATCATGCAGAATGCTGGCCTGGATGAAGCAGAAGCTTGCCAGGAAAAACATCAACAACCTCAGATATGCAAATGACACCACTCTAATGGCAGAAAGTGAGGAGGACCTAAAGAACCTCTTGTTGAGGGTGAAAGAGGAGAGCACAAAAGTAGGCTTGAAACTCAACATCACAAAAACTAAGATCATGGCATCCGGCCCCATCACACCTTGGCAAATGGGGAAGACACGGAAGTAGTGACAGACTTCACATTTCTGGGATCCAAGATCACTGCAGATGATGACTTTAGCCATGAAATTAAAAGATGTTTGCTCCTTGAGAGGACAGCTATGGGCAGTATAATAAAAAGTAGAGATATCATCCTGCCAACAAAAGTCTGTATAGTCAAAGCGATAGTATTCCCAGTACTAATGTATGGTTGTGAGAGCTGAACCATAAGGAAGGCTGAGTGCAGAAAAATAGATGCTTTAGAGATGTGGTGCTGGAGAAGAATCTTGAGAGTCCCTTGGACTGCCAGAAGATCAAATCAGTCAGTTCTAAGGGAAATCAACCCTGTCTTTTCCCTGGAAGGTCAGATGCTGAAGCTGAAGCTCAAATACCTTGGCCACCAAATGAGAAGGGAGCACTCACTGGAGAAGACTCTGATGCTGGGAAAGACAGAAGGCAAAAGAAGAAAGGGACGGCAAAACATGAGATGGCTGGACAGCGTTACTGATGTAACAAACATGGATTTGAGCAGACTTTGGAGGATGGTGGAAGACAGAAGGGCCTGGTGTGACTTTGTCCATGGGGTCGCAAAAAGACGGACTCGACTGTGCGACTGAACAACAACAAAATACTTATGCCTTTTATTGATTGATTCCAATAGTGATCTGTCACAAAATTACTCTTTTAAAGATCTGTTTTATTTTATTTACTTTAATTATAGTCCATCTTTCTTACTGACACTCAAGGCAAATAGGTGAGCAGGGTTAGAGTATAGTCTGGTGATTCCATTCAGGAAGGTTCACGTCTCTAGGCAGAAAAAAAATCCTGTGTGAAGTTGCCTAGCATAGACTTCTGAAGATTTTTTTTTCTGTAAAGGATTCTGAATGTAGTACTATGCAAGACCTGGAATAACCCAGCAAAAAAGACCATGTCGTTACATTCCCCCATGAGGACAGAGGTAGTCATACTGTCAAAAGCATAAAACCTAAAGAAAAAGATTAAACAAGGCTGTCCCAGCTAGTTGTCTCAATCAATACAATGTTTGTTCTTAAACCATGCTAAAATTTTACTGAGTAAATTATGTCAGGAATCTGAATGTTTCTGTTAGATTTGTGCCTATTCTTAAATGTATATTAGGAGCAGTGTCGGTTCCAGGTTTTGGGGGGCCCTGGGCAGACGGTGCACAGCTCACCCTCCTGCTTCCTGTCTACTCACCCACCTGTCTGTCCCCTAACCTGTGCTAACTTCATGTGGACTGTGATTCCAGTCTTTGCTGTAAAAAAAAAACTAGAAGACCTAATGGTTTTCATTCTGCAGTGAAACATATATTCCTAGTAAATTTGCAACTTCTTTTATACCTCACCTTTCTCCACAATGGGGACTCAACACTGCTTACACCATTCTCTTCTTCCTTCATTTATCTTCCCAACAACACTAAGAGTAGATTTCTTCTGACCATGTATCTGAGAAGATGGCGCTTATGACCAAGGGAGTCATTACTGCTCTGTTGTAGAACATGTGCTTTGCATAAAGAGTATTCCAGGTTCAGTCCCTAATACCTCCAATTAAAGGATAGAAGGAATGATTTTTCTTCTTGAGAATCTCAAGGGTCCCTTCTAATCAAAGTAGAAATAACTGAGCTAGATCAGCTGATGACCTGACTTCATATAAGGCAGGTTTATGAACTCATCAGCACATTCTGTATGACAGACCACTTTTTAAAAACTGCATTAAAGAGCAGAAAGAGGCTGTAAAAAAGTGAGATTCGAATCCTGAGCTCCCCAGCTCTTTTAGCCACCTTGCTACAAGTGGTTTCTGAAGTTGTCCCATGAGAATATAAACATGAAAAATGCACTTCAAAATTGTTTTCTATGGCTTCATCATACTATAAAACAAAGGAAACATGATGGGACTAAGAAAATGCACACATCTACTTCAGTCCATAAAATGTATATCGCAGGCTTGCTGGGCCTCAGTTTGCCTCAGAACCAAGCAGAGAAGGAAGAAAAGGGTTATCTCTTCAGCCTCAATCTGGTTCTCCTTTTCTTAACTAACTCCCCTCTCTTCTGTTTGAGCCCTCCAAGATTTTCTTAAACTGAGGGATTTTCTGACTCAAGTCCTCTATATCTGCAGCAAGAAATCTTGGTGGGCTGGAATGTATACTATTTGAAAATTTCCAAACTCCATGAAATGTAAGCCCGGCTACTAAAATAGGATGGGTGGGAGCAGTTTGCTTGTTATTTTCAAACTATTTTAAACCATTTATTGAGGTTAAATAAAGTCTGAACCAATGAAAACAGAATCACATTGTCTGGGTAAACAAAATGCAACATATTTTTTAATTTGTTCTGTAAACTAAACTATAAAAATAGCCTAATGGCAATTTGGAAATTGAAATCTACCTTTAAAAAAAAAACATTTCCATGCCTTTCCTTACTCTAGAAATAATTGACCCTAACCCGGTATATTTTCAGATTACAATATTACAATATTTGCCTACTAAAAAGGATACAAAGAGTAAACTGAGAGTCCTCTATTTAATTGGCCCCCTCTCTTTTTTATTACCATATAGCTAATGCGATTTGCAAGAAACTTTAAAGAGCAGTCAAGCCCTATCACTGAACATGCAATTTAAAGCCCCCAGCAGGGAGTTACAAGACCAGTGAAGAGGAAACATCAAAAATTCAAAAGCAAAGCAAAGAAAATACAAGTTGATGCTATACGTTATGTAACCAATGGGTGTGTCTAAGCCATTAGCAGTCCTGGTCTTTTGGGTGTCACTAAAAGAGGAAGGCAAAAGATAGAACTTCCGGGATTTGGAGAATGCTGAGCTGAACTGCTTCTCCAAGGGGGGCAGACTAGAGATTCTGTTCGGGGTAGTAAAGGACAAATTTTTGCCTTCTGCCTAATTTTCTCAGTGAGAGATTAGTCCAAGATATGCACAGGAAACTTTGAGATTATTTACCTTGGCTAAAAGGGAGTCCCGGGGGGGCTCCTTTGAGGGATCCCCAGAGAAGAGTTGCATATTCATCATCTGCAGAAGCTTACAGAGTCATTTATTTGACATAAGCTTGACAAGATCCTAATCTTCGTTGAGACTGCTAAACATCTGATGCTGTACGAGACCAGTGTTGATCTGGATAACCTTAGAAAAAGGTACTGATTGTTATCTACCATTCTGGGACTATTTTAAAGCAAACAAAATAATATTAGAAGGTGGGAAAGAGAAAGTTTGAAAGCTTGGAAGAAGAAAAGAAGAAAAGGTAATTTTGGACTTTGTTAAATTAAGGACAGTGTTAAAAATTGGAAAGTAATTTATTGTTTTGTCTACCTGCGGTCATGGAGTGAAAGCACCATCATCAGAGATCTGAAGTTTCTACAGTCAACACAGGAAATACGTCAAGTATCGTGAGACTTTGTTACCAGTGAGAACGTGACTTGGGGCAAGCAAAGCAGGAAGTAATTATTGAAGAAGTGGACCTACTCTAGGATGGTATTACCATAGAAAAACATCAGCGGCCATTACTGGGAGGCTAAATTTAAAAAAAAATAATATCTGAGACTGGGAAGGTTGGAGGATGGCGAAATTAGGCTCATTTGAAAGGGCAAGTTCTAATCTATCAAACCTGATAGTTGAAATTTAATTTGGTGATATTGATTTTTTTAATGAGTCAAAGGTAACCCGTGCAAGGGCTGCCTCATTGGAGAAGATGCAAGATCAGTTGGAAGCAATGGAAGCTAGGATGATGAAAGGGGTGGAAAAGATGATAAATGCTTGCAAAAAAGAACTTAAAAAAGATTTTGAGGACTTTAAAAAAGAAATGGAAAAGCTTAGAAATGAAACAGTGATGGTGTCAAAAAAAGTGCAGGAGGTAGAAGGGAAAGTTAAACTCCAGAATTCCACCTTATTAAAAATGCAAGAAAAAATAATAATCCATGACTGTAAATTGATGGAGACACAAATACGTCTGAGAGGAGTACCTGAAGAAGGGACAGACTTAAAAGAACATGTAATAAAAATAATTGCTGATTTCTTGGAGGAAGATCCTGAAGGGACTAGAAATATGTATGATTATATGTATAGAGTGAATTCATCATATGCCAAGAAAAATAACTTACCAAGAGATGTGGTTATAAGATATATAACAAAAGAAATGGTAAATTTTGAAAAGACGTTGACAGTGGGAGGAAGCAGAGTTAGAATAATGAAAGAATTGCCAAGAAAAGTGATAAATGACAGGAGAACATATAAGAAATTAACAGAAAAACTATGTGACAATGGAATGAGGTATGGATGGATAATACCTGAAGGTTTGAGCTTCGAGCTACAAGGAAGAAGGATTACAATTACAAATACACAGGAGCTGCGTAACTTTTATGAAGAGAATAAAGAATTTGCACCATGATGGATTATAAATTATTATCTTGGAATGTAAATGGACTAAATTCACCACAAAAAAGAAAGGCAATATTTCATTGGATTAAAAAACAAAACTGTAATATAATTTGCTTACAAAAAGTTCATATTAAACAAAAGGATTATAAATTTTTATGGAATAAACAATTGGGACTGGAATTATTTTCATTGGCTGAACAGAAGAAAAGGGGTGTGATTTTTTATATTAAACAAGAATTGGACACAAAAATAATATTTAAAGAGAAAGATGGAAGATTTGTGGCAGTAGAAGTAATAATAAATGCGAAAAAACTTTATTATTGGGACTGTATGCATCAAATGGTGCAAAAAATATTTTTTTAAAAAAAGACATAAAACAACTTGATGAAGTGACATGACCAGGTCATGATTATGGGAGACTTTAATGGAACAATTCAGAATACATTGGACAGACCTGGGGGAAAAATAACAGAAGGAAAATTGCCAAAATCCTTCTTTGAACTGGTTAAACAAGAAAACCTGGAAGACATATGGAGAACATTTAATCCTGAAGTACGAGATTATACATTTTTTTCAGCAAGACATAATACTTTTTCCAGAATTGACATGTTATGGGGTACAAAGGACTTAGGCATTATAACTAAGAAAATAGAGATCTTACCAAAGATAGGTGCAGATCATAACCCAATATTATAGATTACAAAATTGTCTAAAAAAAGTGAGAAGATGGAGATTAAATAAAGATTTACTACAAAATAAAGAATTAGTGACATCTCTAGAAAATGAAACTAAAGCTTTCTTCCAAATAAATGATAAAGATGATATAGAATTTCAGATGGTGTGGGATGCTTATAAAGCCGTAATGAGAGGAATATTAATTACATTAAACAATAAGGACAAAAGGGCAAAAGAAAAACAGATGTTGGACATTCAAAATGAAATAAAGAATAACTTATAACTTAACTTATTGTTATTATTGAAATGGTCTACAGAAGAAGAAGTAGTAAAGTCTCAAATGGTCAAATGGGCAATCAATGTGAACAGAGAAATACAAATGGATGCATGGGAGCACCTTTGGGAGAACTCAATGAAGATATCAACTTGTCAAAGTATTAAAGAGAACTGTTTTAAGATGATGTATAGGTGGTATATGACTCCGGAAAAACTGGCTAGGATAAGTAAGAAAATGTCGGATAGATGTTGGAAATGTAAAAAACATGAAGGTTCTTTCTTCCATATGTGGTGGACATGTGAAAAAGCGAAAGAATTCTGGAAGATGATACAACAAGAAATCTCCAAAATTTTGGGCTATGACTTTAAGAAAACTGCAGAGACGTTTTTACTTGGATTACAATTAGAAAAATTTCCAAAAGAAGACAGGACTCTAATTTGGTACCTGCTATCAGCTGCTAGGACATTATATGCGCAGCTTTGGAAGCAAGAAAAAATACCGGAGAAATGGGACTGGACCATGAAAGTTTTATCATGGTGTGAAATGGACAAACTAACTAGAACACTAAGAGACTATGATTTAGAGATATTCAAAAGGGAGTGGAGAAAATTTAAAGGATATATGGAGAAAACTTGGAAAGTAAAGAAACATTGGACAATTTTTTAGTAGTAAGAATATATACATTGAACTTTGAGCAGTTAGAAGTGCCTTTAGTATTGATTTTGAATTTATAACCTCGGGGAAGTCAACATTGGAGGGAGGGGGGATGGAAATGTCATATGGGTTAATGCGGGGGGAAAAAATAAGAAATAGTTAAGTTTTGTAACCATATGCTACCAATAAATTGTTTAAACACGAAAATGAAATAAAGAAAAAAGAAGGGGAACTGAGGAAAAGGCTAGGGAAAAAGAAAATTATAAGGGAAATTACAATACTACAAGCACAAATAAGACATTTGTTAAATAAGGAATTGGAATGGAATTTGAAAAAAATTATAACAGAAGTCCTTTGAGGGAGCGAATAAACCTGGAAAGTATTTGGCCTGGCAATGAAGAAAAAGAGAGGAAGTAAAATTATTAATAAAATTGTGGTTGACGGAAGAGAGATGGTAGATCAAGAAGGAATAAAGAGAGAATTTTTCAAGTACTATGCGAAATTATTTAAAGGTGTTAAAGTAAAGAAGGAAAGGATGGAAGCATATTTGCAAAAGATTAAAATAGCACCCTTAACTGAATATATGAAAAAAATTTCGAATGATCCAATTGAAAAAATAGAAATTGAAGCAGCGATTAATGCAATGAAAATTGAAAAAGCAACTGGGTCAGATGGATATACAGCAATTTCTTTTAAAATTTTTAAAGAATTAGTACCGAAACTTCAAAAATTGATGAATATGATAAGAATAAAAGGGGAAATACCAAATACATGGAAGGAAGCTGTAATTTCTTTGATTCCTAAGGAAGATAGAGATGTCACGAATGTAAAGAACTATAAACCAATTTCATTACTAAATAATGACTATAAGATATATACAAGAATTTTGGCAGAACGACTTAAACAATATTTGATAAATTTCATAAAGGAAGACCCAGCGGGATTTCTCCCTAACAGCCAAATAAGAGACAATATTAGAACTGTTGTAAATATTGTAGAATATTATGAAAGACATCCAGAGAAGGAAGTTGCATTCTGTGTGGATGCAGAGAAAGCTTAATTTGAACTGGGACTTTATGTTTGCAGTAATGGAGAAAATAGAGTTTGGGGAAAACTTTATAAGAATGATAAAGGCAATATATACTGAACAATGTGCAAGGTTATGTATAAATGCAGATCTTACAGATGAAATGATCAACAAAGGTACAAGACAAGGTTGTCCGCTTTCATCTTTGTTGTTTATAACGACTCTTGAAATTTTATTGATGCAAATACAAGATGATAAAGAAATAGAAGGGTTGAGAGTTAAAGGATTTATTTACAAACATAGAGCATTTGCAGATGACATAATGTTTATAAATGAAAATCCTACACAAGTAACACCTTTGTTGTTAGCTAAAATACAAGAATATGGAGAACTGGCGGGATTTTATGTTAATAAAGAAAAATCAATTTTTTAATGCAAAAATATGCAAGTAAATAAACAAAAGCAGTTGCAGAGACTAACAGGATGTGAAGTTACCTCTAAAGTAAAATATTTGGGTGTGAAATAACAATGAAGAATACTGACCTGTTCAAAAATAACTATGAAAAGCTATGGCGTAAAATGGATGAAGATATGATAAAATGGAATAAGCTTAACTTGTCATTGCTTGGAAGAATAGCTGCAATTAAGATGAATATTTTGCCGACAATAATGTATTTGTTTCAAACTATTCCGATTGTGAAAGACAGTAAACAACTTAACAAATGGCAAAGGAAGATTTCGGAATTTGTATGGGCTGGGAAGAAACCAAGGATTAAAATGAAAGTTTTAATAGATGCTAAAGAAAGAGGAGGATTCCAATTACCAGATTTAAGATTATATCATGAAGCAGTTTGTTTAGTGTGGATAAAAGATTGGGTGATGCTGTTGAATAAAAAACTTTTAGCGTTGGAAGGTCATGGAAATAAATTCGGCTGGCAAGCTTATATGTATTATGGGAAGAAAAAGATGGATAGTTTTTTCTCTCACTATTATATAAGAAATAATTTGTTGAATACCTGGATGAAGTATAAAAAATATGGTGATGAAAGAAAACCATTATGGATAGTGCCAGAAGAAGTAATAAAAATAACAGCTGAGACAGGTGAGGAAAAATGGCTGTCATACAATCAACTATTAAAAATACAAAGTGGCAAAACAGAATTGAAAACTGCTGTGGAGTTGAATAACAAATACGATTGGTTTCAAATGCAACAAATAAAGAGTTTGGTGGAAAACAATATTAAAACTGAAGGAATAAGACAAGAACAAACAGAAATGGAAAAAGTTCTGCTTGGAGATAATGAAAAATTAATTTCAAAAACTTATGTTACTTTTAAAATGGTCTACATAAGATGAAGTAGTGAAATCTCAAATGATTAAATGGGCAATAAATGTAAATATTTATTTATTTATTTATTTATTTATTTATTCCGGGATTTATATCCCGCCCTTCCCACGAGTGGCTCAGGGCGGGATATAAATCCCGGAATAAAGAAAGAAAGAAAGAAAGAAAGAAAGAAAGAAAGAAAGAAAGAAAGAAAGAAAGAAAGAAAGAAAGAAAGAAAGAAAGAAAGAAAGAAAGAAAGAAAGAAATACAGATGGATACATGGGAATATTTATGGAAGAACTGTATGAAACTTTCAACATGTCAGAGTATTAAAGAGAACTGTTTTAAAATGATGTATAGATTGTATATGACTCCTAAAAAATTGGCAAAGATGAATAACAAGATGTCAGATAGATGTTGGAAATGTAAAAAACATGAAGGTTCTTTCTACCATATGTGGTGGACTTGTGAAAGAGCAAAAAAGTATTGGCAGATGATCCAACAAGAAATTTCTAGGATCTTGGGATATGAATTCAAGAAAGCTGCAGAGACTTTTCTGTTGGGATTACAAATGGAAAAATTTCCAAAAGAAGATAGAACTATAATTTGTTACTTGCTTTCAGCTGCTAGGACACTATATGTGCAGTTATGGAAGCAAGAAAAAATACCAGAAAAATGGGATTGGATTGTAAAAGTTATGACATGGAGTGAGATGGACAAATTAACAAGAACTTTAGGAGACTATGATTTAGAAGATTTTAAAAGGGAGTGGAAAAAATTTAGAAGATATGTAGAAAAAGAGTGGAAAGTAAAAGGACATTGGACAATTTTTGATAATGATTAAACTTTAGAAGAAGAATATTAATTTTAGATCTTAGGAATGAAGGGTACTTTTTAATGTTGGTATTTTGAGTAAATAACACTGGTGGGAGTCAAATAATGGGGGGAGGGGTGATTAGAAAGAAGCATATGGGATAGATGAAAAGAAGTTATTAATGGAAATTATTACCATAAGTTATCAATAAAATTGTTTAAAAACTAAAAGAGGAAGGCAAAAGATGGAATATTTAAAGTCCAGTATATGAGACTGTTTTGTCCTCATTACATTAAGCCCCACTGGACCTCTGTACTATGTAATCCTCTCTTTCTTTAATTCACTAGCCCATTTCTCAGAACCTAGCCAAACAATCTAATTCACTTCAAAACTAGTTATGTATAATTCATGACCTATTTGTTGCACCAAACAGGCATAGGAAATGGGAGAGAGGATGAGATGACCTTTCACAATTTAGGACCCAAAGAAGCAGGTGCTTGATGGACATGTGTGGATGGGGTACAGGATCAGATAAGCTAAAATCCTGCAAAATCCCATTTATTGACTTTTCTAGTATTTTCAGAAAGTAGTGTCATTCTAACAAGTGAACCATCATCATAAAGATAGCACTCACAATAGTGCCGTAAAGATGTTTAATGTAAACCCCCCCCCCTAGTGTCCTAGTCCTCTTATTGATCTAATAATTGTGAGGGAGTGAAATTCCAGTGAAGTTTGCAGTGCTAAACATGTTGCTCCTCTCTTCTTCTGGATACTTTTCTAGCTACCACTAATACTAGCCAGCATGGTGTAATGGTTAATAGTGGTGGACTTTTATCTGGAGAACAGGGTTTGAATCCCCATTCCCCTCTTTTCCACATGAAGCCTTCAGGGAAACTTTCGGCCAGTCACAGTTCTCTCAGAACCCCACCTACCTCACAAGGTGCCTATTGAGATGAGAGGAAGGGAATAGGTAGAGAAAACTTAAGGTACAAATGTCTCTTCTTCTTGACAACAGGGGCAAGCAAATTCTACAACTAGCTAGCAAAACATTCGTAACATGTTGATTTTGTGTTCAAAAGGTCTGGGCAACATGGCTAATCATAACCTTAGTGCTTTTCTCTCTGCATGGAATGGGACTCCAGAGGGTCTTTGGACTTTCCAGAACAGTTTATTTTCTCTCATAATTTCTTTTTCTTTTTGTAGGATGGAGGACTTTGAAAGCAAAGAAATATATATTTTAAGAAGTATCAGCTTCTCCCTTTGGAACCACTCTTTAGAACTACCTTATGTATTGCCAAATCACACTTTGAAAACTGTTGTCTTGTATTGTGGGCATTGAACTGATTGACCATAATTTGATCCCATAGAGCAGAATGGAAGCTCTGTGGTTAGCTCCCAGAGCTGCCAATCAAGGTATGGGCAACTGATTTGGATGTTTCTAGGGCTCTCCACAAGTCCATCAACAACACTGCCTAGGAATTGATTGAATTGGCGCCAGGCTGTCTGGAGAACAAACCACAGAAACAAACC
Organism: Heteronotia binoei; assembly: GCF_032191835.1. Taxonomy (NCBI): domain Eukaryota; kingdom Metazoa; phylum Chordata; class Lepidosauria; order Squamata; family Gekkonidae; genus Heteronotia; species Heteronotia binoei. Next base: position 67,513,703 of record NC_083224.1, read on the forward strand.
ACCCGAACCTCCACTGGAAAAAGGTGGTTTGCTTTTTGGTTCATGAATGACTACAAACAAACCAGTTTGAAATGAACCAGTCTGGTTCATGCTTGAACCACAGTTCATTTTTTTTTGGTTCGTGCCCATCCCTACTTGAATGTAAGAAGCCCAGATTCAAAGCCTTCTGTTGAATTCTATTAGTTGGCTATTGATGGTTGGGTTTTATAAAGAGCATGTTTGGAAATAAAACTTATCTTGCTTACAATGCCTGTTTTCTGTCGAGCTGAGCAATCAATATGATTAATGATTTGTTTGCAATTTAGAACAAGAAGTATTTTGAGTAGTTTTGCATTGTGCAGCTGGCAGCATTTAACATGGCAGCTGACTGTATAGCTAGTGGTGGTATATATTCACAATTGACTAGATTACTTGGATTTCATATACCCCAGGTCATCACAGAAAGGTCATATATCACTGATAATCATTTTCAGTGTATGTTCTGCTTTTCTACCTGTGAAATTAATGGCATTATTAGTTTGTGACATTCATTGTGCTCTGAACTTAGCAGATCAAGCCACAGTTCCCAGGTGGCAGTGTAAGAACATCTGAAGTACTTGTAATTGAATTATGAACTCAATGAAGACATATGATCTCAGTTTAGGATGTCACAAAGGCAAAATGGATGAAGCTTTCCTGCCCCCAACTCAACCTGCTTAATTTTTTTTTTAATAAGCATTCCCATTCATAAAGGTGCTGCCCAGAATTTGCAATCAAATTACATTTTGTGCTGGTGATCTTGAGATTGTCAGGACCTCTCACAGTCTCATCTACCTTATTTACAGAGTCATTCTGAGACTTGGAGGAAGAGTGTGCTAGAAATACAACAATAGCAACAGCTATTGAAGCCAGTTAGAAGCCTTCATTGATTTCAGTGGTTTTTACAGCAAGTTCTCAAAGACGAATGAAAATAAAGCATTGAAATAACTTTGCAAGCACAGTGAAAACAGAATAATTCCTCTCCTGCCCACCACCCCTCCAGATCAGGAAAAAAATTATATTTGAAAATCAAAATATTGTTATATGTCCCTTTTGTTATGCCCTGAGCCATGAGATGTTCAAGCAAATGACAGGAATACATTTCCTTTGAATGATAGATCATTAATGTCTTATGCTATCTTTGTAATATTTGTTCACTTACAAATAATAAAACAAACAAAGGTGTTCTCAAAAACTGGTAGCAAAATTGCTTGTTACTTCATCAAGTTGCCACTTACACCCTACTGCTAGCTACTAATTGCAGCTAAAACACTCTGCTTACTGCCTCCCAGTCTCTAAACGTAAACTGCAAAATTGTCTCCATGCTGTTTTCCTGTCTCTTGCTCTAACTGGAATGTAACCTCCTGAAGGCTGTGAGATATGCTGGACCATCAAGAAGTATTGCTGTTCTTTTGATAAAGCCCCTGGCCAGTCACTAGTTGCCAAGAAGCCATCCCAAACTCATGATTACTCTGGCAAGTCCCTTTTTTCCCTTGCTGGTCTTGCTGGAAGCAAATGTTGCCAAGACAAGTGCCTTTACTTGTGTAGAATGGAAAGAGCTAACATGTAGGGCAGGGGTGGCCAACGGTAGCTCTCCAGATGGTTTTTTTACCTACAACTCCCATCAGCCCCAGCCATTGGCCATGCTGGCTGGGGCTGATGGGAGTTGTAGGCAAAAAACATCTGGAGAGCTACCGTTGGCCACCCCTGATGTAGGGTTTTCACTTTGTTGTCTGCTTCACCACCATATGGGCTTGATTATCTCTCAGTAAAAACTTTATGAAGTGTCTTGGAAAACCTTGCATATGCATTGGCTGACACCAGCTTGCACAAAAATTTGCACATCCAGCCTCTGTTTCCTCCCTCCAATTTGCACATCAGCTGTGAGCATTTTTTTTGTGATGTAAAACAGAATTGGGATAACTGTTTTCATGTTAGAAGTACAATCCAGGTCAGAAATCAAACATATTGGATTATTACAGCAAAAAGAAATACAACTTCATTGGAAAACAAGGTGAAGTTCATGGTGCATCTCTCTTACAGGTTCTTTGGTTTCTTCATTTTCCTATTTTAATATCTATTTTATAAAATACATGTTAATTAGATGGAGTGAACAGTATGAATAGCAGTAAAATATGATGAAAATCATTCATTTTTAGTTTTGATGCTCTTCGCCTCTGGTCTGCTTCTCTTCTCCCTCCCCACATGTTGTAGGGTGACAGCAAGAGTTGCTATAGCAACATAACACAAAGCCATCCTCTTTTGTGGTAAGAAATGTTGAATAGCTGAAAGAATTGGCTGGGGGGGGGGGGGGTGCCAGAAGAGGGTATGTGGGAATTTAGCTAAAAATAGACTATTTAATAATGGATCCATTAAGGGAAAACCATTTGGGGGTTTCAGAGCCTCTAGCCCTTTCCCTGAAATCTTGTTATGTTACTAAATGAAATTTTGCATTTTTTAAAGAGTCTAAGAAGGAATAAAGAGGAAAGAGAGGGGGTTGTTTTATTTCCAGCTGTGGAAAGAATGATGACACAATGTAGGTCCATATTTCATTTAGAGCACTAATTACCAACCTAATGCCAGATTCATAAAATAAAAGTAGTTCTCTCTGGGAATCTGAAGATAATATAATAAAAGAGCATCTTGCAACCCTTTCTTAAAAATGAATGCAGAGTACACCTTGTTCATTAATGGTCAATAAATCAGTATAATCTACACTTTGATGTCTTGTCTGATTTTACAACTTGAGATAAATTAGTCCTTGTATAATCTTCCCTTTGATAATCAGTGTGGTTACATTAATTCTGATCAATGCTTTCAGCACTGGCATCACGGGAATCACTGTATAATTCTAACACTAGAGGCTACAAACCTACATGATAAAGCAATCACAAAGCAAGCTGGGCATTACAGAGTGTTTGGGGTTTTTTCATATTAATTTTGAATGTACTCTTATGTGATAACAACTGGTACTTGTCACCAATATAGAACTGTTTTTTAATGGTTTGATGTGATATTTCACAAGTAAAGTTGCATGTAGCAAGAGCTGTGGTACCTTCTAGCTTCCTGTGGCATACAGTAAAGGTAACCAGGTACATGCCTTGTGCTGTAAATTCACATTCCAGCTTTATGGGTGCTCTGAAATATTTTATATATACTTGTGCAAAAACTGATGTCTGAGGCAGCCCATAGTAAATCTTAGCTCCCATTATAACATGAGAGAAAAAAAAAGGAAATAGACATGTGAAAATTGACCACCTGGTGACTTACCCATATCAAAAAATATCATGAGAAATAGATTGCACAGCCAGGAGCATAAATGGTCTCTTTTGTACATTATCTTATTTGATAGTCATAGAATGGAAAATCTTGGGTGATTCCATTCTATGATCTTTGTTTGTGTGTGCTGCTCAGTCATTCCTTTTCTAACTTCAGCTGCATATTGAAAATTGAATATTACACTAAAGAAAGACTGCATATAATCCAATACAAGCATTTTTCCCTTTGTTCATGCATAATTTCTTCCTATCCAATGACAAGGCTTTTGATAAGCAAACTAGAGTATGCAATTTGGATAACCCCCTACTAGCTAAACTGTGCTTAAGAGTAGAAGCTTCCCTTTTGCAGTCATAAATATTTGAGCAATTTCTTCTAAATTGTAAGAACTGGCCAAATGATAAACTGTTCCTCTAATTCCTTCAGGGGAACTGATCTCTATGATCTGGAGATTAGTTATAATTCCAGAAAACTCCAGGTCCTACCATGAAGTTGGTAACCTATCTAAAAAGATGTTATTGTTATATGTTGCACTATGGTAGGATTGGACTTTGGAGTTGGCTAATAGTAAAGAACAAAAGCTGGCTATCATACTCACCCATAATTTGGAGATGCATGCTCTGGAACCACTATTATACCTTTGTGTATGATTGATGGCAATTCTGCTGTAATTGACTTGTGTAGAGCCAGTGTTTGAAGGGGTCACCGGCCCAAACATTGTTTCCAAAGAAGGATCTTCACCACCCCATCATATTTAAAGGAACTAATGATATTTAGATATGTATGGAGACAAGAAATATCAGTTTGTGGGCCATCACATTTTAATCTGCCCTTATGTTAATGTAGAAAATAACAACACGGAATCACAGTTCATAGGACAGATACAAAGAAACAAATACTGTGATACACACACAGAATTGTAACTGAGGCTGATAACTCTGAAGTTAATTAGGAATGCTCCTGAGGAAGACGTTGATGAATAAGCCTATATCCAGGTGCTCATTGGATGGACTTTTCTTTGTAACATTGTAAGGTTGTACTTCTGCATAATGCGACAAAAGATTTGTAAGTTTCTTGATAGATGTTTCACGGGCAGCCCAATCCAGAGATAAGGGGCGGGCGGCCACGGCATAGCTGCCGTGCCGCTAGTAGACTTCCTGAGGACTTCAGCACACTGAAGTGTGGGGGGGAGAGGTGTAGCTTGCCGTGAGGGAGATGGTCACCATGGCAACACCGCTGGTGGAGACACGGAAGGAAGGCAGAGGCAGCCAGAGGGAAGGGCCAGCCCACCCCCCCACCCCCATTGGCCAGTCCTGGCGCATGCACCGCGGCTCATGACAGTCAGGGATGGGGGGAGTGACAGAGTTTGAATGTGCAGGAAGGTGTGGTCCCCTGAGTGAGTAGATAGTTGGGTGCACTCCAGAACACTGTGGTAAAAACACAGACTCCACAACAGCCAGTTAACAGTTATATTTTGGGTTAGACGTAAGAGGCAGTCAAGACAGGCAATGGTCATACACAGAATAGCAGTCCTCCAATATGCAGCACCAAATCACAGTCCAATAGAGAAGTCAAAAGCAGTCCAATACATTACATGAATCCAGCAAGTCAGTCAGTTAGTCACTCCTTCCAAGAAACAGTTCAACAGAGTTTCTCCTTCACATATGTCATTCATACAGCATCGCCCAAGGCCAAGGCACGGCATGTAACCAAGGCAAAGTGCTGTGGCTAATGCTACCACAGATATAGTGCAGCCACCCAATCCTAGGCCTGATTGGTAACATAAGCTACACCTGTGCTTCTCGTGACTTCTATCACAGCTGTATAGTTTTAGTTGCATAACCTTGACTCAGCAGTTTAGTTCTTAAAGGAACTCAAACACTGACATCCTCCCCTTATGGAACTAAAAACATTCTATACAGGTAACATAAACTATTTACATTCATAGTTCACACGACAGATTTCATCATCTTTTCAGTTCTACAAATCAAAGCTAAATCATCAACAAAGACAAGGATTAAACATTGCTGCTCCCCTTTTCCTTTGAGAAATATACAAGGGTCAGCTATGCCTTGCTTGAAACCAAGCTTCTTTAAACATTCAGTTAAGAACTGATTCCATTGATGCCCAGACTGTTTTAAACCATACAGTGATTTTTTAAGTTTCCAGCAAACATTTACATTGTTATTTCCACCAGAAACACCAGGTGGCAACTTCATATACAATGTGTGTTCTAGAGGAGCGTGTAGGTAAGCGGTCTTAACATCTAGATGTTTTACAACACAGTTATGCCTGGCTGCATAAGTCAGAGCACAAAAGATCGATGTAGCTTTGAGTGTGGGGGCAAATGTTTCGTCATAATCTTGCATGGACTGCAAGTACCCCTGTGCTACTAGTCTAGCTTTATAACATACATTTCCGTCTGCCCCAGATTTTAATTTGTAAACCCACCTACAACCCAAGAGTTTATGATTAGGTGGTAGTACAGACTCTTCGTAGACTTGTAGCTCCTTCAACGACTCAAGCTCCGCCTTCATGGCTGCGTTCCATCCAGCCTGTTCGTCTTGCGTGAGATGCTTGATGCTGTCGTAGCAGGAAGGCTCAGCAAGGACGACACACGCCTGACCAGGACTGTAGCGATCTGGAGGACGAGTTGCTCTCGTAGATCGTCTGAGAACAGGTTCTGGTTCCTCATCTGACACTCCATGCTGGCTCACCGGCTGCTGCTGCTGCTGCTGTGACACTCCCGCTCCAGAAGATGCAGGTGTAACAGGTTCCGGCTTGATGGCTCTGCTGCTGGGTGAAGGACTCCGCCTCTCGCCTCCAGTTGGTAGTGGCGAATCAGTTTCCACTGCTGTAGGTAGGGATACTGTAGAGGACGTTCTCTCCCAACCGACAGAGGTTTCCAGGAACTTAGCAGAGCAGGACGTTGTTATCTTCTTGTCACCTACTTGGGAAAATCTATAAGATTGGTGATTGTTGGAATACCCAAGAAATAACAACTTTACAGCCTTATTACTCCCCTTTCGCTGTAGCTGTTTTGGGATGTTTACATAGGCTGGTATCCCAAAGATCTTTATATGGCTAATGGACACTTTCCTGCCGTACCAGACCTCAGCAGGGATCTTTCCAATAGCAGAAGACCAGGAATAGTTCAGCACATGGGAAGCACTCATGATACTTTCCCCCCAATAACTCATGGGAAGGTTACTGTCTCTCAACATAGAGATACACATATTGTAGAGGGTGGCATTCCTCCTCTCGACAAAAGCGTTATGCTGTGGCCTATAAGGTGATGTTCGTTGATGGCTGATGCCATATCTCCTAAACAGAGAAGACATGCGGTCATTACAAAATTCTGTGCCGTTATCAGAAATAATAGCCCTTGGAACTCTCCCAGTTTTCCTGTTGACAAAACGAAGCCAGTTGCTGATGTTTTGGTAAGTCTCAGCCTTGGATTTAAGTAAATAACAAAAACCATAGCGAGAATAGTGATCTTCTATGTGTAAACAGAACTTAGCTCCGCCCACACTTCTGGTTGGGAATGGTCCAATCAGATCCATGAAAACTAGGTCCAAGATTTCTGCAGACTGGAATTTTGATGGAGACACAGTGGGTGCTGCCTTTGATTTTGTTGCTTTGCAGATCTCACAGTCAACAAAACAATGACAGGCTCTGGGGGTAATTCCTGCAGCTTGCAAGGTTCTCTTGACAGCTTGGAAATTTATATGCCCCAGTCTCCTGTGCCACATGTGTATACATTCATCATGAGGGGGTCGGTTCATACTCACATGTTGCACAAGGTTTTCTTTCTCCAGAAAATATAAGTTGTCTCTCCTTTTAGCCACCACTGAAACGCCATCACCACTAATCAAGCAGCTCTCAGCTGTAAAAGACACTTTAAAACTCTGCTCAGTTAAAGTGGAGACAGATAACATGTTGTACTTAATGCTGGGCACGTGAAGCATTTGGAACTTTCTCCTTAGACAAGGAATGCTAACAAGCCCAGTTCCTTCTACATTGGCACAAAGCCCATCAGCTAACATAACACACTGACCTTTAATTGGTGTGTAGGTGTTGAAGAGACTCTTGTCCTTGATAATGTGCACAGTCGCGCCGCTATCAATTAAAAACTGATTGCAGAAGGAAGAATAGTTAACAACAAGGTTCACATGCCTGCCTCCCTCCGGAGGTACAGAAGACTGTTTCCCTTTGAAATGTTTACAGCTCCGCTTGAGATGATTAGGGCTGTTACATATAAAGCATCTCCTCACTGAGTAAGTTTTCCCAGCTGCTGCATGACTGTCGGCCCCTTTAAATTCCTCCCGGGCGGGAGACTTGGCTGAATGAGCTGGAGACACACCGAACAAAACTGTGTTCCTTCTCCTCATGTCCTCATTCAACAAACGTTGAGCGATGTTAGACATAGTTATCTCAGCTTTAGGCAAGATATCCAAACAGGATACAAACTGATCATAACTAGCATCCAGGGAGCAAAGGATTATGTAGGCTTTCTGCTGCTCAGAAAAAACCACCTCCTTCTCCTGTAACTGTTGCAAGGTACGTTGCATAAACTCTAGGTGGACATTCATTTCCCCACCAGGCACATATTTTGCACTAAGGAGTTTCTTCATTAAGTATATGTGGGAGCCCACACTCTCACTGACATAGAGAGACTTTAAAGCGTCCCAACAAGACTTTGCACTGCTGGAGGACTTTATGTGGATAAGCTGGCTGTCTTCCAACGTTAGACCAATTAGTGCGCAAGCTTTATCCTCATTACTCCTGTGTTTTGCTATAACAGCTGCGTCATCAGCAGCGTCTAACACAGCTATATTGGGTGGACTTGTCACGTACTCCCACAAACCATGATATTTGAGGATCATTGTGACCTTCTCCGACCAGGTGCAGTAATTCTCCCCGTTCAGCCTCTTGATGAGGAATCCGGAGACTTGGATACTGGACTCCATTCTGCCTGTGTAAAATACAAAAAACTGCCACGCCCAAAAATGGCTGTTACTCACGAGTAGACCTCGAGTAGACCACAGGAACTGATGGCACGTAGCGCTCTTACTCTCCAGGAGACCTACGCACTGGGCCCATAACCGATGACAGAGTTTGAATGTGCAGGAAGGTGTGGTCCCCTGAGTGAGTAGATAGTTGGGTGCACTCCAGAACACTGTGGTAAAAACACAGACTCCACAACAGCCAGTTAACAGTTATATTTTGGGTTAGACGTAAGAGGCAGTCAAGACAGGCAATGGTCATACACAGAATAGCAGTCCTCCAATATGCAGCACCAAATCACAGTCCAATAGAGAAGTCAAAAGCAGTCCAATACATTACATGAATCCAGCAAGTCAGTCAGTTAGTCACTCCTTCCAAGAAACAGTTCAACAGAGTTTCTCCTTCACATATGTCATTCATACAGCATCGCCCAAGGCCAAGGCACGGCATGTAACCAAGGCAAAGTGCTGTGGCTAATGCTACCACAGATATAGTGCAGCCACCCAATCCTAGGCCTGATTGGTAACATAAGCTACACCTGTGCTTCTCGTGACTTCTATCACAGCTGTATAGTTTTAGTTGCATAACCTTGACTCAGCAGTTTAGTTCTTAAAGGAACTCAAACACTGACAGGGAGGCAGCCCCAGAGAGGCTGATAGCCATCCCCAACCCACCCCCAAACAGAGAACGGAGCCAATGATGGGCAGACCATCACAGGCAAAGGAGAGATGGCCCACCAACACGGGGAGGGAACAAGAGTGAGGCTGGGCATGAGCGCACAAGAAGCCTGGCTTGGTGGCGAGGTGGGGGTGGGGGCGAGACAGGCCCGTACGGGACCATAGAGAAGCCATCAATCCCCTCACACCCTCCCACTGTCAGAGACTCAGCCAATGGCAGGCAGACAAGCAGGAAGTACCAAGTGCAGGAGTTCGCTGTCATAGACAGCAGCTGGAATGTGTGTCTGGGAGTGAGCAGCCCACTCTGAGCGGTGGGCAGAAACAGCTGAGGGAGTGAGGGAGGGCGGTGGAGCAGCACACATGGAAGCCTCTGTGTTGGAGTCCCACCTGCAAAATTGAGATAGAGATCAAGAGCAGGGGTAGCAGCTGGAAGAGCAGGCTGCGTTTCAGCTGGGCACTCTCTTAAAGGGACAGTCTCTGACCCACCTTCCTACAACAGGGCAGCTGCCATGCACACACGCCCCATGCCCTGCAAGGAGTTGGGAACGCGCAGAGGGCAGACCAAGGGCAGGGAGCAGGTGGCAGCACAGGGGAGCGGGGTCAGCAGATGCCCCCTGCCGGAGCCCACTGCCTGGTTCACATGCCAGAGACTCTCGCACACCGAGCGGTCGAGAGCGAGGGGAGGGGGAGGCAGGAGGGGCAGTGGAACCTTCCCAGTCATGGGTGACAGTCCTCGCATGCAGAGCCTCTGGGAGCCCGGAACCTGTGAAGACCTGAAAACAAGAGCAGTTAGCCCCAGGGGAGAGACCTCTCTCTCCCCTCGCAAGGCAAAGATACTGTCAAAGCAACTGCAAGGTGCAAAACCCATCACCGACATGCCTGCCTGTCCCTCACTCTAAGTCCATATGGCTGGGAGCTCACCGGCAGAACTTCCTGCCACATGCTCCTTTCCCTAACAACTGAGTTGTGTGAGGCCAGAGCAGAAGTATTTCTAGGAGCGGGGAGACCGTGATTTGGTGATGCGGAGGGGGCTCGTCAGCCCAAGCCGTGAGGGGATTGGTGAGGCAATCACACCACTCCCTAAGGGCAGTGCTCCGCAGTGGCAGCAGCAACCTTTGTTTTTGGTTTCAACAAGTGCCTATGGGGCACGCCACCGTTTTGTGGGTGTAAAGTTGCACCTCTCGGGGGGGGGGGGCGTGTCATGGGCCAAACTGCTCAGGAAACTGCCTAAGCCTGGCTGAGCCCCCAACTCCATCCCCTCCTCTACCTGAATGCCATGCTCCACCTCACTTCCGCCCACGCTTGGGCACAGCCCTCAGGCGCTGCTGCCCTTGGACCGGGGTGCCGCTTGGGCAGCCCCCCGCCCATGTACTTCCCCTCCACTCTGGTGGCGCCGGTCGTACATTGGCGCAAACCCTTCCTGCGTCCACGTACCAGCTTGTCTGCTTCCAAATGACTTTCCACCCCCACCCCCCCTCTAAATGTGTTAGCCAGCATATCACTTATGTTTATGTAAGCACATGGAACCAACCAAGTCTTATCAGTTTCAATATATGTTCTACCGGTTTAACTTTCTTTTTGCTGTACCCTGTGCTTAACTTTTAGAATTATCTCTTTTTCGTCAGTAAATGATCTACTTCAGTATTCTTCAACCTTTTAAAACCCAGGAATCTTGCAATTGAACTTACACTCTTCTCTGGGTTTTCCCTCCATCTGAGGTAAAGCATAGGGGACCAGAGAGAAGACTTTTTTAGTTAAACCATCTCAACTTTGAAACAGCCTCCCCTTTGAGATCTGCTGAGCTCTTTCACTATTGGCATTTAGGTGCCAGGCAAAGATCTTTTCTTGGCAGTTGCAGTTCTTCCTCCCATCTACTGTGCTCTCTTATGCTGTTAATTATGATGATGTAGTAAAATATTTATCTACTGCCCATTTTCTTGTTCTTAAATAGAGATCAAAAGAGTTTCCAGCTCAACATTAGGAAGAACTTCCTGACAGAGCGGTTCCTCAGTGGAACAGTGTTCCTCAGGAGATTGTAGGTTCTTCTTCCCTGGAGGTTTTTAAACAGAGGCCATCTGACAGTAATGTGGATCCTGTGAATTTAGGGGGAGGTATTGTGAATCTCCTGTATTGTGCAGGGGCTTGGACTAAATGATCTTGGGGGTCTGTTCCAACTCTATGATTCTATGATCTAGCCTTTTAAAAATTGATTCATAAAGCCTTGACTTGAAGGAATATTTTGGTACTTTAGGTGCTTTGAGCAAATTCTATCTTGTGGGATACAAATCATTTTATTTTTAACTCCAGTCTGCAACATGGAGCTTGCTCTTAATTTTAAACTACCTTTTACTTAGTCTTTTCTTCTCTCATTGTTCAGCTTCATCTGTTTTGCTTTTAAAAAATCTTGCACACAGACAAAAAATTATTGTTTCTGCTACAGATGTGGCCATTTTTAAAGGATGTGATCTACTTGTGCGTCTTGACATAACAATTAAACTAAAAACCTGGTGCTTTCACTTTGTATGAGAAGAACTTCAATATACATCTTTTTTGATGTTTATGTTGGGTTTTTTAAGCCCTTGATTCAGAAATTATTTGAAGGTTTTTAAAAATCACTTTCTATCAGTCATTTTATCTGGAGCACGACAAGCTCAGATGAACGCTTACTGATTCATCCAATTTTTAAATGTTTAAATACACTTTGTTGAAGATCCATCATAATGTCACCTTCTCAAATGAATTATTCATCCTACATCATCTCTTTAGAAATGCCAAAAGGATACTTGGGCCTCTGGATTGAGTGGTCCCTTTTGGCAAAACATACTGAAGACAAAGAAAACCCCTTGTTTTATAAGCATTCCTCATGAGGCTGTGGTGATGCATGCCCAAGAGAATGAAGAAATGAAAGTGGGTTGAATCCTATCTAATGTGAATTGAAAGAATTTACAGAACAGATTTCTGCCCCATCTTTTTTCTCTGCATGCCATATCCAGGACAATTATTTATTTTCAATAACCTTTGAAGGCTTATGAAATATCCTTCTATTGAGCTAGGCTACTGGTCTAACTAGGTCTGTATTGTCTGTTCAGGGCCTTTTTGTAGAAAAAACCCTTCAAGAACTCATTTGCATATTAGGTCACACCCCCTGATGCCAACCCAGCTGGAACTGCATTCCTGTGCATGCCTGCTCACAAAAAACCCCTGGTTCTGACAGGTCTGATGGATTTCCAGGGTCCCAAGCAGAGAAAGGTCTTCTTTAACTTTCCTCTATTTGAGCTCCTTTACCTGGAGATTGAACCTAAGGTCTTGTATGTCAAATCCATGTGCTCTCCCATTGATTTATGGCCCTTCTACATTTAAGTATCTGACAGTACTCAATAAACACACAGCCAGAACATGTGCATGCCCCCCTCCTGAATTATAAATGTCTTTCAAATGTTATGCAAAAAACAGTGGAAAGACAGAATCTTCCTTCTCTATGACACATGTAACATCTCTTGGACATAGAGATGGAGACAGAAAAAACCTTAAACTGATTACCTTAACATGAAAAAAAACAATAGTTCAAAAATGGGATGGCGATATGTTCTGTAATCAAATGCCAAGGCATATCTTTGAATCAATGACAAATGTAGATAAAACTCTTCTTGAGGACATCTGTCAAGCAGACATATCAGAAATGACACTGATTTTTCTCCATGCTGCTACTATCTAAGGGAGGGCCTTTTGTCAGTTCTATATTTAGCCATTAGATTATGTACATTACTAATACTCAGGTAGTGCTTCATCAATTTCCATCGCAGCAGGGAGCAGGCTGACAAACCTGGAAATGAATTTTGTTTTGTACAGAGAGGCTGTTTTGTCAAAGGCAGGATGAAAAAAACCAGTGAATTTGGTATAATGGCTAGAGGTACTTCACACAGCTGGGTACAATGACAGTGTTCAGCAGAGGGTGTAAATGGTACATTTACTTGCTGGGTTCAGAACAGTGAAATCCATCAAGGTGATAAGCAGGAGCAGACAACTGAGTGCAGGTTGTATCTTGTTTAGATGATACAAATTGCATCCAATCACTGGTCTGCACAACCATTAGGAACAACTTCCTGGCATTGGCAAAAGGTCCTGGTGGAAGTTAATTACCCAGATGGACTGCTTTCATAAGTTGTGTGTGCTGTGAATCTGTTTAGCCAAGATGAAAGGTGTGTTTAGAGGAGAGGAGAATGCGAATATAAAGTTTAAAATTGTTTGGGAAGGGTCTTATTGTTTTAGCTTAGGACAAATAACTTTCCTTTGAAACACAGATAAGTCAATTTCTTGATTCCTAAAATAAATAAACTGTTTCAAGCTTTTTTACAAAGCACCTCATCTTAGATTGGCTTGATTTGCTTCTGTTCAAATGAGGTAAATGACATGAATGAGGAAGTCCAATATGCATATATGAGGATACATGTTTGGCTTGTACATCCATATATTATGGTTGAGTCCAGTGGTTCTCAGTCGGTGGTCCACATACCATGAGTGAGACACAGAGACTGTCTACATGGGATGTAGCATTTTTAAAACAATTACTAAGAGTTCCCTTAGTCTCCTTGTCCCTTAGTCCCCATGTCCACCTACTAGTGTGACATACCCTCTTCTGCCAACCCTACCTGCCATGTTATCCATCTGTGACCTTTTGGCCTGCTAATAGTAAGTAACCTAGACACTCAATGTTTCTTTTAATCATGCATTCCCCTCACCCACCAACTTTGCTGTGATGCTTCCTGCTGACATGACTTGCCATAGCAATAAAAGTTATTCCCAACAATACTATTGCAATGGCATGTCTTTACAATTTACCATAAATTGTAAATATAATAAACAAATGCCTGTAAATGTTGTTGTTGTTCAGTTGTACAGTTGAGTCTGACTCTTTGCAACCCAATGGACAAAGTCATGCCAGGCCCTCCTGTCTTCCACCATCCTCCAAAGTCTGCTCAAATCCATGTTTGTTACATCAGTAACGCTGTCCAGCCATTTCATCTTTTGCTGTCCCCCGTCTTCTTTTGCCTTCTGTCTTTCCCAGCATCAGAGTCTTCTCCAATGAGTGCTCCCTTCTCATTTGGTGGCCAAAGTATTTGAGCTTCAGCATCTGACCTTCTAGGGAACAGTCTGGGTTGATTTCCCTTAGGACTGACTGATTTGATCTTCTTGTAGTCCAAGGGACTCTCAAGATTCTTCTCCAGCACCACAGCTCGAAAGCATCTATTATTCTGCACTCGGCCTTCCTTATGGTCCAACTCTCACAACCATACATTATTACTGGGAATACCATCACTTTGACTATATAGACTTTTGTTGGCAGGGTGATGTCTCTACTTTTTATTATACTGCCTAGGTTTGTCATAGCTGTCCTCCCAAGGAGCAAACGTCTTTTAATTTCATGGCTACAGTCACCATCTGCAGTGATCTGCAGTGCCACAGGAGGTGGTGGCGGCCACAAGTATAGCCACCTTCAAGAAGGGTTTAGATAAATATATGGAGCACAGGTCCATCAGTGGCTATTAGCCACAGTGTATGTGTGTATATAAAAATTTTTGCCACTGTGTGACACAGAGTGTTGGACTTGATGGGCCGTTGGCCTGATCCAACATGGCTTCTCTTATGTTCTTATGTTCTTATGATCTTGGATCCCAGAAATGTGAAGTCTGTCACTACTTCCATGTCTTCCCCTACCTTGGGCCAAAAAGGAAATGTGGTGTATAAGGAGAGAGCCAGTTTGGTGTAAGCATCTCACTCAAACAATTGGTCTTATTTTCTTCTATAGATACAATCAACCCAGGCTAAAACTGACCAAATCAGTTAACCTGAAACTGCCAATAAGTCACTGTGGCAGCCATTTCCACAGCCTGCCAACACATGTTTGCACATAAGTGGCTTTGTAGACAGCAATAGCAGGCTCATTGGAAAAAAAAGAAACCAATGTTTCCCCACCTTATTAGTCTGCTTCAAATCTTCTAGGATTGGATCATTCCCAACAATATTGTTTTGCTCGGTGTCACACCTTTTAAACTGAACACAGACTTGTGGGAACAAGTAATTGAAAGTGTGTCCCTTTCTTACTTGGTGGAGAGCCATGGTTGTAACTTCCTATTATCAGAGATGCCATAATATTGCATCCAAAATTATTCAAAGGCTTGAAGTATGTTGAATCAAAAAGAAAATTCAAGGCTAACGATTTCATTTTCAACAAAATCCTCACATCATAAATGTGATTCCTAAAGCAGAGGTTTCCTAGGTTTGCTTGTTTTGTCATAAGTGATGCACTTATTTTTGTCAGTGCTTGGTGATTTTAGCACTTCATTTCATGCAGGAAGGAGTGTGTGTGTGTGTGTGTGTGTGTGTGTATGAAATAGCCTTTACATTAAAAAAGACTCAGATGTTTACATATTGAGACAATTTTTGAAAATTGACATTCTCCCTTTTTAACCTTTCTCCTTTCATGAAATTAAGTCATACAGACATAATGTAAAAACTGTAATACTTCAAATTCAACATGCTAACTGGGCTTAAGAATTGTTGTTGATTTATTTAATCCTTCTATATTTTCCTCCAATATCTACATAGTGGCTTTGCAAAAATAATCAAATTTTATTATACCAAATTGTCTTGGAGTGAGGGATATAAATATTTAAAGTAATTATTTACTGAGAACATTCTTTTTATCCCACCATTTGTCCAAGGAGCTCAAGGTGGTATACATGGTCCTCCCCTCCTCCATTTAATCTTCAATGCAATCCTCTAAATCCCAAAGTCACTCGGTGAGCTTTGTGGTTGAGTAGAGATCTAAAAGTGGCTATCCCAGGCTATGTCCAACACTCTGACTACTATCTCTCACTATGATATTATCAATTCTGATCTGATGAGTTCCTTACTTGTCAAAACACTGAAACAAATGGTCACCATGCCTGTTGAATGATGGCCAAACATTTTCGTACTTCAAAATGCTGAAGGCATTGTGTTGAGAGATCATAGTGACTGCTTGCCTTAATCTAAGTATTGTGTGCAACCACAATGGATCATAACCACTTATTTTTGTTCCATTGTGATGAAAAGGTTTGTCTGGGTTGTAATTCAGCATGTCTCACAAATTAAATATCAAATGGAGCATTACCATGTGACAGAGCACTTCATAATGCCCAAGAATGCATCACTACCCAGACTAAGATTTGAGGACTGAAATCTTCATTTTTATTCCATGAATATTTTATACACAATTTGGGAGGGATTCCTGTACTGCATCAGGAGCAGGAAATGTGACAAAATCCATCTGAAACCCAGAAGCCCACATTTGACCCCTTTTGTTAAACATTTCAAGGATTATTGGGAACACTGAATCCTATCACTTGTGGCACCCCATATCAAATTCATTTTGGAAGGGTATATTGAGGATATTTTTCAAGGGCAGCTTTCTGTATTGTGTGTGGCATTGCACTAATTGAATTCAGCTGTCACAAACCACAGAGCCCTCCACTTTGGTTTAGCAGCGACTGTATCCTGAATTCCACAAGAGCTGAGTAGACTCACTTCTGCATAAAGAGACAAGCTAAATGCTTTTTAACTTGACTACGATAGCTACCACCATCAACAGCAACTATAGTTGAGTGTCCTCCTTGTTAAGCATCTCAGCTGGCTAACGTGCACAGTAAGTGGGAGTCTCAGATCAGGAGTAAATGGGAAGCCCCTTTACTTGAAATCTGGATATTGATTTAGCCCACTGGTCAGCAGTTGCCTTTTCCTATAATTTTTTCCTATTTAATTTACTGGGAGTAATCCAGGTGGGCTGCTGTTCTGGAGGTGACCTGGAGAAAACAGAAATGAGTCCCAGCTAGGGATAAGCATGAATCGGCTCACAAACTAAAGTTCATCACAAATTTTGACTGGTTCATGTTCCTTGAAGCGATATTCATGGAAGAACACTTGGCATGAACATTTCACAAACTTTGGTATGGTTCGTGGTGGTTCATGAATGATTACATTTCCAGACAGTGTCTCTGCTCAGTTAAACTGTTTACAAAACCCAAAGGCAATGGAGGGGGTAGAATTCTCCAGCTTTGGAAACACCAATAGAAGCCCTTTGAAGCTTAACAGGCACTGCTGGCTGCCAGTAACACAGTTCCCATTCTGCTCTATGGGATCAGAATGTTCTATATATGATCAGCTCAGCTCTACAGCCTCTCTTCTCTCATCTGTTCACAGTTACACAGTGAGTCAGGGAAACTTATTAAAAGTGGAGTAGCAGAGCACATTCCCTCATGATTGAGAACTCCTTTCCTGTGCTGGGGATTGGGGGTATTTGGTGGACTCGGGGATCTGAGCCACCAGTCTCTCAGCTCACATCAAGCAGAGGGGCTTAGCTAGTGCGTTCTTCAGCTGAGGATCCACATTTTGATTGGGAGTTCCTCTCCCTTGCTGGAGTTTGGGGGTCTTAGGTGAACTCAGGGATCTGAGTCACCCCATCCCTCTGTTCATGCCAAGCTTCCTCAACTGTGGACCCACATTTTATACACTTCCAATCCTCAAAATTGTGAACCAATGTCTCTGTGCATGAGCAAGAAAGTGGGTGTAAATGGTGCTCATGATGGGGGGAACATGTTCTCCATTTCTCACATACCACAGGCCCCTATCCCCAGGCACCAAATGCACCCTGGACATTGGGGCCTGTGGTATGTGAGGGGTAAAGGACATCTTAATCCCATTAATAAAATAACAATCCTGCCAGCCCACTGTCACCCCTAGTAGGACATCATCAGAAGAAGAAGAAGAAGATGATATTGGATTTATATCCCGCCCTCCACTCCAAAGAGTCTCAGAGCGGCTCACAATCTCCTTTACCTTCCTCCCCCACAACAGACACCCTGTGAGGTGGGTGGGGCTGGAGAGGGCTTTCACAGCAGCTGCCCTTTCAAGGACAACCTCTGCCAGAGCTCTGTCTGACCCAAGGCCATTCCAGCAGATGCAAGTGGAGGAGTGGGGAATCAAACCCGGTTCTCCCAGATAAGAGTCCGCACACTTAACCACTACACCAAACTGGCTCTCCAGAGGTCTCGGTATCACATTCGCTAATCTGTTTCTGAGGCTATCTACAAAGGACAACAACTTGTTAGCACTTTCCAAAGACCAGAAGTTGATAACACTCTTTAAAGAAGTCTCTGACAGCAGTGATTTGGTGATGGAAGCATACTCTCCTTCCATGTAACTCACTGTTACTGTTTCCACCTTCAGTACACTCTCTGTGGCCTCTCCAAGACCAGTGGCAGAAAGGCTCTGTCCCTCCTCCCACTTTCTCTTAAGGTGCCATTTCCAGTCCACACTTTGGAAATATTTCTGCACCTGCCCCAGAGACTTCTGCATGTCAGAGTGCCAGGCTGCCACACCCAAATTCACATCACTTCTCCTCAGTCTTCCACAGGGACCTTGAAAGTGTGCATCCCAGTGCGTTGATACCGCAGGAAAAAAAGATAGCTAGCAGGAGGTAGAACAGGCCTCTCAGCAGGGAGAAATGAGCAGGAGGCCCTCCAAGAATGGCTTTCCATACCCAGAGTGCTGTGGTGGTAGGGCATCAAGGCAGGCCACCCTCCATGAGGTCATTCTCATAGGGACACAAACATTGCCATCCAAAAGGGCTTCTTGGATGCCACAGAAAACAGTCACTTGCCTTGTCAGTGAAAAGATGGCCAACCTCTCATGGAGGATGTAGCCTTTCATCAGCTGCTGCAACACCTGGCTCCCTGGTGCTCCATCTCTTTGTTTAAAAACAGTTTAAAAACTGATAAGTCCCCAGGCCCAGATGGCATACATCCAAGAAGTTTTGAGTTCTGAAAGAACCCAAAGGTGAAATCTGCCTCCGTTCCTGGGGACTGGAAGGTAGCAAAAGTCACTCCCATCTTTAAAAAGGGTTCCAGAGGAGATCTGGGAAATTACAGGCCAGTCAGTCTGACTTCAATACTGGGGAAGTTGGTAGAAACCATTAACAAAGAGAGAATGAGTAGGCACATTGACGAACACAAGTTATTGAGGAAGACTCAGTATGGATTCTGTAAGGAAAGATCTTGTCTCACTAACTCGTTAGAGTTCTTCAAGGCAGTGAACAAACATGTGGACAAAGGGGACCCAATAGATGTTGTTTACCTTGACTTCCAGAAAACTTTTGATAAAGTTCCTCATCAAAAGTTCCTTAGTAAGATCGAGAGTCATGGAGTAAAAGGACAAGTCCTCTTGTGGATCAAAATCTGGCTAATTAATAGGAAGCAGAGAGTGAGTATAAATGGGCAATCTTTGCAGTGTAAGACAGTAAGCAGTGGGGTGCCGCAGGGCTCAGTACTGGGTCCCATGCTCTTTAACTTGTTAAAGTTAACAATTAATGATTTGGAGTTGAGAGTAAGCAGTGAAGTGGCTAAGTTTGCAGATGACGCTAAATTGTTCAAGTTGGTGAGAACCAGAAAGGATTGTGAGGCACTCCAAAGGGATCTGTTGAGTCTGGGTGAGTGGGCGTCAACGTAGCAGATGAGATTCAGTGTGGGCAAGTGCAAAGTAATGCACATTCGGGCCAAAAATCCCAGCTATAAATACAAGTTGATGGGGTGTGAACTGGCAGAGACTGAGCGAGAGAGAGATCTTGGGGTCATGGTAGATAACTCACTGAAAATGTCAAGACAGTGTGTGATTGCAATAAAAAAGGTCAATGCCATGCTGGGAGTTATTAGGAAGGGAATTCAAAACAAATCAGCCAGTATCATAATGCCCCTGTACAAATCGATGATGCAGTCTCATTTGGAATACTGTATACAATTCTGGTCGCATCTCAAAAAGGATATAGCATTGGAAAAAGTCCAGAAAAGGGCAACTAGAATGATTAAAGGTTTGAAACACTTTCCTTATGAAGAAAGGTTAAAACGCTTGGGGCTCTTTAGTTTATGGAAGCCACATAAACAAACAGGATTTAAAAGGGACTGTATATTTTTGAAAAAAGCTATCATGAAGGTAGAATGCCAGCAGAGGGGTGGGGGCTTTCCAGTGTTTTGCACTGAGTGTCACATGTATGACTATCTGCCCACAGGACAGAAGTCTTGGGTGTGTTCTCGATGCAAGGAGCTCCTGGTCCTCAGAAAAGGAGTTCGTACACTTGATGCTTAGGTGACTGACCTGGAGAAGCAGAGACAGTCAGTTAGGCACTCAGAGAAGACTCTCGGGGATTAGATGAGCCCCTCACTGAATTTAGCGGCCCCGTTGCTGCCAGGGAGCATGAGGGTCTAGAGGGAACAGGGCATCGTGCTGAGGATAAAGGGAATATGCCCTCAGAAGGGACCTCTTCTTCAGTTGGTGAGCGGGTATCCTTTTGCGCCAAGGAACCATCCCTGGGCAGGGAGAGAGGGAGGGTCTTGGTAGTTGGTGATTCAGTCCTTAGGCAAGTAGACAGCTGGGTGGCAAAACCGCATACTGACCATATGGTGACTTGCCTGCCAGGTAGCGGACATTACGCGTGTAGTAGATAGGCTGATAGACAGTGCTGGGGAGGAGCCAGTGGTCATGGTGCATGTTGGCACCAACGATGTGGGGAAATGCAGTCGTGAGGTCCTGGAGGAAAAATTTAGGCTGCTAGGCAGGAAACTTAAGGCCAGGACCTCCAAGGTAGCCTTCTCAGCCACATGCAGGGCTGGAGATACAGGCACAAATTAGAAGTCTAAATGTGTGGATGAGACGATGGTGTAAGGAGGAAGGGTTTAAGTTTGCTAGGCACTGGGATGCTTTCTGGAACAAGCGAGAGCTGTACAAAAAAGATGGTCTCCGCCTGTCCCCAGATGGAATCAGGCTGCTGGCGCTTAAAATCAAAAAGGTGACAGAGCAGTTTTTAAACTAAATCTTGGGGGAAAGCTGACAGGAGAGGAAATGTCTCTGGTTCGGGAGGACTCATCTCAAAGAGATGAAGGGTTAGCTGTAACTTTTCTACCAGGTAATGGATCAGAGTTGTCCACTGAGATGGTGACAAACACTATGGACTGTCTGCCAAAGTCTCGAGGCGGCAGGAGGAAACTTGTGGGCCTAGCTTGCCTGGGGAATTATAGATGTTTGTATACAAATGCTAGAAGTGTTTGAAGTAAAATTGGTGAGTTGGAATGTTTAGTGTTGGGAGAAAACATAGACATTGTGGGAATTTCAGAAACTTGGTGGAAGGAGGAGAATCAGTGGAACACGGTGATTCCTGGATATAAATTATATCGGAAGAATAGGGAGGGAAGGGTTGGAGGTGGGGTGGACCGGTATGTCAGAGAGGGTATACAGTCCAGTAAGACTGAGGTCAGAGAATGAGATTCCCTTCTAGAAATGCTTTGGGTTGAAATAGAGGGCCCAAAAGGAAATTTAACCATGGGAGTTCGTTATCGCCCACCAAATCAAAAGGTAGAGGACGATTATAATATGATGGAAGGATTATAGGTAGTGTCTAAAAATAAAAACTGTGTCGTAATAGGTGATTTTAACTACCCACAGATTGATTGGGTCAATATGTGTTCTGGTCGAGAGAAAGAGATTGAGTTTCTTGATGCTCTCAATGACTGTGCTATGGAGCAGATGGTCACAGAACCTACCAGGGGTGGGGCGATCCTGGATTTGGTCCTAAGTAATGCCCAAGACTTGGTGAGAGATGTAAAAGTGATCGCACCGCTTGGGAGCACTGACCATAACGTTATTGATTTCACCATTTGTATAAATAGAGAGTTGCCCCAAAAGACAAGCACAACCACATTTAACTTTAAAAGGGGCAAATTCTCTGAGATGAGGAGGCATGTGAAGAGGAAACTGAAAGGAAAGGTTAATACAGTCAAAACCCTTGGGGAAGCTTGGAGGCTGTTTAAAACTACAATCCTAGAAGCTCTGATAAAATATATACCACAAGTTAGGAAAGGCACAAACAGGTATAAGAAAAGGCCTGCATGGTTAACAAACAAAGTAATGGAAGCTGTAAAAGGTAAGAAGGACTCCTTTAAGCGGTGGAAAGCTAGTCCAAGTGAGATTAATAAAAGGAAACACAGGCTGTGACAAATCAAATGCAAGACTGTGATCAGGCAGGAAAGCTTTTGATAAAGTTCCTCATCAAATGCTCCTTAGAAAGCTCGAGAGACATGGAGTAAAAGGACAGGTCCCCTTGTGGATCAAAAACTGGCTGATTAATAGGAAGCAGAGAGTGAGTATAATTGGGCAGTCTTCGCAGTAGAGGACGGTAAGCAGTGGAGTGCCACAGGGCTCCATGCTCTTTAACTTGTTCATAAATGATTTGGAGTTGGGAGTAAGCAGCGAAGTGGCCAAGTTTGCAGATGACACTAAATTGTTCAGGGTGGTGAGAACCAGAGAGGATTATGAGGCACTCCAAAGTGATCTGTTTGTTGGGGGAGCCAGTTTGGTGTAGTGGTTAAGTGTGTGGACTCTTATCTGGGAGAACCGGGTTTGATTCCCCACTCCTCCACTTGCACCTGCTAGCATGGCCTTGGGTCAGCCATAGCTCTGGAAGAGGTTGTTCTTGAAAGGGCAGCTGCTGTGAGAGACCTCTCCAGCTCCACCCACCTAACAGGGTTTCTGTTGTAGGGGAGGAAGGTAAAGGAGATTGTGAGCCCCTCTGAGACTCTTCGGGGTGAAGAGCGGGATATAAATCCAATATCTTCATCTTCTTCATCTGTTGAAGCTGGGTGAGTGGGCGTCAACGTGGCAGCTGAGGTTCATTGTGGCCAAGTGCAAAGTAATGCACATTCAGGCTAAAAATCCCAGCTACAAATACAAGTTGACGGGGTGTGAACTGGCAGAGACTGACCAAGAGAGAGATCTCGGGGTTGTGGTAGATAACTCACTGAAAATGTCAAGACAGTGTGCGATTGCAATAAAAAAGGCCAACGCCATGTTGGGAATTATTAGGAAGGGAATTGAAAACAAATCAGCCAGTATCATAATGCCCCTGTATAAATCGATGGTGCGGTCTCATTTGGAATACTGTACAATTTTGGTCACCGCACCCCAAAAAGGATATTATAGCATTGGAAAAACTCCAGAAAAGGGCAACTAGAATGATTAAAGCGTTGGAACACTTTCCCTATGAAGAAAGGTTAAAACGCTTGGGGCTCTTTAGCTTGGAAAAACGTCGACTGTGGGGTGACATGACAGAGGTTTACAAGATTATGCATGGGATGGAGAAAGCAGAGAAAGAAGTACTTTTCTCTCTTTCTCACAATACAAGAACTCGTGGGCATTTGATGAAATTGCTGAGCAGTTGGGTTAAAACAGATAAAAGGAAGTATTTCTTCACTCAAAGGGTGATTAACGTGGAATTCACTGCCACAGGAGGTGGTGGTGGCTACAAGCATAGCCAGCTTCAAGAGGGGGTTAGATAAAAATATGGAGCAGAGGTCCATCAGTGGCTATTAGCCACAGTGTGTGTGTGTGTGTGTGTGAGAGAGAGAGAGAGAGAAAGAGAATTTTTTTGGCCACTGTGTGACACAGAGTTTTTGACTGGATGGGCCTTTGGCCTGATCCAACATGGCTTCTCTTATGTTCTTATGTTCTTGGACAAACATCGACTGTGGGGTGACATGATAGAGGTTTAAAAGATTATGCATGGGTTGGAGAAAGTAGAGAAAGTACTTTTTTCCCTTTCTCACAATACAAGAACTCGTGGGCATTCAGTGAAATCGCTGAACAGTCGGGTTAGAACAGATAAAAGGAAGTACTTCTTCACCTAAAGGGTGATTGACATGTGGAATTCAGTGCCACAGGAGTTGGTGGCAGCTACAAGCATAGCCAGCTTCAACAGGGGATTGGTAAACATATGGAGCAGAGGTCCATCAGTGACTATTAGCCATAGCATATTGTTGGAACTCTCTGTCTGGGGCAGTGATGCTCTATATTCTTGGTGCTTTGTGGGGGGGGGGCAAAGTGGAAGGGCTCCTAGCTCCACTTGTGAACCTCCTGATGGCCTCTCCTGATGGCCTCTCCGCCGCCTCCCCGGCCTCCGCAACTGCCGCCGGGCCCCACGCGCGGGCCTCGACTGCAGGCGGAGGCCGGGGAGGCGGCGGAGAGACCGGCGCTGGTCGCTGGAGGCCCTCCAGCGACCAGCGCCGGCCTCTCCGCCGCCTCCCCGGCCTCCGCAACCACCGCCGGGCCCCGCGCGCGGGCCTCCACTGCAGGCGGAGGCCGGGGAGGCGGCAGAGAGGCCGGCGCTGGTCGCTGGAGGGCCTCCAGCGCCGGCCTCTCCGCCGCCTCTCCGCATCGGTCCCATCGTTGTGGGGCCCAGGGGGCCGGCGCAGCTGCACACTGAAGTAGCCTGTCGGTCACTTCCGGGTTCCTGTCCTGCATTTCGACCTGTGTTATTAGTGACAGGCTGCTTCGGCGTGCCGCTGTGCCGGCCCCCTGGGTCCCACAATGATGGGACCGATGCCACAGGGACAGGCTCGAAACACTCTATAACCCCTCAAAAGAACAGCAGTCTAGCTCGCTTCCCCCGAGCCCTGCCGCCATAAGCCTCAAGGGGGCTCATTTTGCAGCATCTCCCGGCGGGAGGGTGGCACCCGCACGGGACACATATCAAATGAAAGAGGGGGCGCAGGGCTATCAGAAACAGCCGGCGGAGGGAGTCAGGAGACCACCCCACTGGGGGATCCACACCCCGAAAGTGATGAAGGTGGCGCAGATAGAGCCAACAGAGCAAACAGGACAAAATAAATAGGCTGCATTATGCAGCACAGTCTCACTGGAATCTCACTGGAATCTGACTGGCTTCTCAGCGTGGAACCCATTCTCTCTAGTCTTCTCACTTTGAAAAAAGTAAAAAAAGTGTTTTATTTAACTTTATTTCCCCCTTTCCCTCTCTATAAATAATCTTGGTGTTTCCGGCGGTGATATTTGGGGGATTTTGGGGGACATGACAGGAAGTGCTGTGAAGTCACTTCCTGTTTCCGGCAGTGGCATTTGGGGGAAATGATGTCATTTTGGGGAAATGATGTCACAGGAAGTGATGTCACTTCCTGCTTCTGACAGGTGGCGTGGGGGAAATGATGTCACAGGAAGTGATGTCACTTCCTGTTTCTGGCGGTGGCATGACATCACCGGAAGTGCCGTCGCCGGAAGTGACATCACTTCCTGTTTCTAGCGGCGAACGCGCTCCGCGTGCGCGCGCACACATTCCTTCCCCCCTCAAGGTGTCCCTGGCTGGCCTGCAGAAATTATAGCCACCCTAGTTGTTACACGCTCAGAGCCCATTTGGGAAAGGGCGGGCTATAAATTGAAATAAATAAACAAACAAACAAACAAACAAATCAGAGTATAGAAAAAAGGACAGTCTAAACATCATTCCAGAACCTATTCCTCCTGGATATTTTTTACATTATTTGAGAATTCTCCAAACATTCACCATCTCTGCATAAACCAATTGCCATGGTGAATTTGAAAAGTTCTCTAGCCATGTGAAAAACTGTGACAGTAATAGGCACCTTCAAATCCTCTGCTAGCACTAATCTGAAGGTTGCAATGAGCCTGGCCACACCCAGAGAGTTATTTTTGAGGAAAGGGACAGTATGTTGCTTCTCACAGATGCAGCCTTCAGCTGGGTTAGGTAGGGAAAATAACCAGATATCAAACAAGGTTTTCAATACAATATGTCACACCATGCCCGGATAATATGCCTCTGTACTATACATTGAATGAAAAACAAGACTCCATCTTTCATCTCTTTGCAGTTTAAACTGCCCCACTAACTAAAATTAATTCCACTCAGCTGGGAAGAAAGCCTTATGCTGTTGCTTAGGCATTTTGTCTTTATCTTCAAGTGCTGACAGAATCTGACCAATTTAAAGGCAGCCATCAGGGGTTTCCTTTGCTTGTCTTGAAAAGCAAGTTTAAGACAGAGCACATGGGCATAGAGAGTAAAATACCCCTTAATCTTGAATCATTCAACACTGGAAGAAAAAGGTGGTATCTGGATGTGTAAAACCAGTTCCTGATCAAGGAAATTCATTCATTTCATAGCCACTGTGTGTTAAATATCTAAACCTTCTTATGAAAATATCATTAAAAGATAACAAACATACCAAAGCAGGGATACTTGATCAATCACTTGCCAGTTCAGTTCATGGATGCTCAGTCATCAGCCAGTGCACTTCATGGCATACTGTCTAGGTGTGATCATATCAGTCAAATGTTTGATGAACTGTTTGACTTTGTTAAGCTGCAGACAAAAGAATCATTGAACAAATGTGAGCACACACAACTTTGCTGCTCTCCTGCACTTCCTTGTCTCAGTTTGTTGGATTATTGAAATAGTTGGCAACTTATTAAGTGTTTCCCCTGTGTTCCTTGCTCAAAATTGCTCAGTATTCATTAATATGTGTTACACGAGATCTGAATAATTTCATATTTGTTCTAATATAAATTCAAAGCTATGAATAAATTCATAAATTCAACATGTGCTTTTACCATTGTGACTCCCGCTTTGTAGGAGAACAGGTAAACTCCTGGTCCCTTGGCCTGCCACAAACAAAGCAAAATGAAACTACTCAAGAGGGATTTCTGCACAAGTAATAGTGTTGCACCACACAAAATGGTTTTACAAACCTGTTTGGATAAATGATTAAGGACTGGTCTATACTGCTGTGCTGTGCTTATGTAACTAGGCTACTATTTATGTAATTCCAGCACTGCTTAATGTGTCATCTGAATACTTATACTGTGCTTCAGTTATTTCTGGTGGTCCCAGACTTCAAAAATCCTAATGCATTGGTTAATGAATGTCACATTTTTTTGGGGGGGGGTCACATTATTGGCTCACTAAGCATAATCCACCTTGAGCCCCTGTGAGAAAGATAAATAAATGTAAATACGTTAATAAACAGATGCATGTCTTTGCACTGCCTCAAGGGAGATTTCCCAAGGAATCGGTGTGACTCTCATCCTGCATCATGAATTGTTTATTAATTTAGTATCTTTGAATCTTGCTTTTATTACAAGAAGCTCCATACAGCATACCTCAGTCTCCCTTCCTTCATAGTAATAATAACCCTGTGAGTTGGGTTTGTAGACTTGCCATTGACCTGCTCATAGTTGCTAAACCTTCAATCTCAGCCCCCAGTCCACTGTTCTTGAGAAACTGAGGAACAGCAGGAAAATGGCTAGAGCATCACCCAGAAGTGATGTCACATACTTCCCAAAGTTCACCCACCCCACGAACTACCCTCAAAATCTCCCAGCATTTGCCAGGGTAGGGCTCGCAACCCTATAGCTTTTACTGATGAAGAGCAGCTCCACTTGGCTGTGATACATTTTACCAATGTTGTTTGTTTGCTAAGGCCTAACCTGCTGGTGATCCTGTAGCACATGGAGCAAGTTATGAAGGAAATACACTTATTGGGGGTAGGGTTGCCAAGTCCAACTCAGCAAATATCTGGGGACTTTGGCGGTGGAGCCAGAAGACTTTGGGGGGGGGGGGGTGGAGCCAGGAGCAGGATATGACATCACCTTTGTGATTTCATATCCTGTGATGTCACTTCCAGGTCAAAGATCAAGTGATGTCACTTCCACGCTCCACTTCTTTCGATGGTGTCACTTTCAGCACACTGCACCCAAACGCCTTCCCTTCCTGTGATGTCACTTCCTCCTTCCAAATTTAAATTTATCTCTTTACATTGCTTTCTGCTACTCAAACATTTGCTGAGTAGCAGATCTCCAGCCACCACCTGGAGGTTGGCAATCTTAATTTATATCCTACCTTCCATGGGAACCCAAAGCTGCTTCCATCAGAGGTTGAGAGTATTCCAATGTTACCCAGCAAGTTTCCTTGGCAGAGTGGGGATTCAAATCCAGGTCTCCCGGACCCTAGTCTAGCACTCTAGGTTAGACTTTACCCTTTTAAGCTTAGGATCCCCAGGTAGTTCCCTTCTTTGGTTTCCAAATAGTTAGCAAAACTGATTTACTGTGTCTCTCCCCACTCACCCCTCTCCAAATGCAATGCTGAGGAGGACAGACCCAGCCTCCCTTCCCTACCTGCAACAAACTCTCAGTCTCTTTCTCTCACACAAACACACAGGAAGGGGGGGACGTTTGTTGATGGTAAAGTGCTGCTGGGTCAAACATGATACTGAGCAAAGGGGGCGGGGAAGCAGGCACAGTCTTCACCCCCAACACACAGAAAAACACAAGGGGGGGGGAAGCCTCCTTGATCTTAAAGGTGCAGTGCTGCTGGGGAAAACAATCGCGAGGAGAGTGAGAAAGGATGGCATTTATAGCTCCCCTTCACCTCCAGCACGCACTCGCTCGCTCACTCACAGATGAAGAGATAAAAAAACCTTTGTTGATCTTAAAAGTACTCCTGCTGGGTCAAATGGGATGGTGAGGAGGACAGACCCAGCCTCCCTTCCCCCACTTGCAATGTCGGTTGAGCGGACAGCTGCTCGCGCTCCTCCCATTCTGTGGCTCACTTTTCCCCCTGCCTCCACCCTCCCCTTCTCTCATTTTACCTCAGAGGCGGAGCGGGCGACGCTGCTGAGCTGCCGCCTCTTGTCCGCTTCACACCATAGCTGCTGCACTGAGATGGGCTTGGACTCGCTGTTTCCCCCCTCCCCCCCCCCTGCTTCCAGATTTTTGGAGAGTGGGGGATGAAGCTGCAAATCCAGGGGTCCCCCGGCAGGGCGGGGGGGTTGGGAAGCCTACTGGGGGGGGGGTTGAGCAGGAATGCACAGGAACACAGTTCCGGCTGGGCCTGGTGTCAGGGTGTGTGGCCTAATATGTAAATGAATTCCTGCTGGGCTTTTTCTACAAAAAAAGCCCTGCTTATTGTACTGTAAAAGTCAAATTTAAGACGATATTGGTGGAACTGTAAATGTATCTCATGCAAGTTTGTTAATGGTGTACAGGAAGTGCAATTCACATTGGGACCACAGCATAGATGTGTGGGGAAGAGTGAATTTAACCCCCCTAACATAAATGGCCTTCCTGGAACTGTTATATCTCCATCGGGGGACAACTCATTTCCTCTTATGGAATATTTTGCCCTGTGGGACAAATTGCAGTTCAAATAACATAAGAGATAAGAAAGAACAAAAAGCATAGGGAAAGAGCCAGCATGATGTAGCAGTTAAAATATCAGATTCAAATCTGGGAGATTCAGTTCAGAATTTCCATTCTACTACATCTTTGAGTTTGTCACTGTCTCAACATCACATACCTCACAGGGTTGTTGTGGGGATAAAACAGAGGAGGGAAAATCAAGAATGGTGTCCTGAGTTCCTTGAAAGAGGAATAAAATCTGATGGAGGGAAGGGGATAAAAACCCCTTCCTCTATGCTATGTCCCCAATCTGAATGCTATTTTCTGTTGGAAAACACAGAGCAAACATCTTGTATATATATAGGAACTTGTGTGCATGAACTGTCCCATTAATTGCATATAGCAAGAACAGATGCACATGCAAAAACAAATGAATGGACAAGTCTCTGCAGGCAAGGGAAGCCTAGAAGAAATCATGGAAGCCGTTTAAGAACAAATGTTCGTTTTGTGCTATGTACCAATTTAATGTGTTCCCAAATAAGTTTTGCTTTCTTGTTGACATCTAACAGTCAGCACCAAGATCAACAAAAACAGTACATGTTCAATCATTTGTTCATCTTGTTACACAGAACTATATACTTGCTATCTATTTTCCCATTTGTGGACTAAGCAGAGTTACCCCCATCTAAGTTGACTGAATTCAATGGACTTAGAAGGATGTAGTACTGCTTATGATTGCACAGTTTGTTTCCTTCTCTGTGCAGTAAAAAGCCTAATAAACCCATATAACAAATCTTCTCAGAAGAAGAGCTTCCCAGCCAGGCTCATTCTGTGCACCTTTCACCTTGTATCTCCACCCAGAAATCACCTTTCTAACATTTCATGCCTGTGATCTGTTTCACCACATTTTACATTGTGTTCTAAACCCTAGCGGCTTTGACTTAGAGCTGAATTCTCTCTCTCGCTCTCTCTCTCTGGGTGTGTGGATGTGGGTGTGGATGTGGGCGTGTCCAGAACCAGTTTTCTACAGATAATTATTTCCTTAAAAAAAACCAGAACATGCCTTATTAAAGTTAGATTTATAGTGCTATATAAATATAGCTATACAGTATATACCGAGCAAAAGACATAGCTAATAGAAAGCACTTTTCAAAAATCTTCAATTTTTTTCTTTGTTACATTTAAATGCTGAGGGTTTGGGAATAAACAAACTGAATTCCCAATCACTATCCCCCCCTTTTTTTTTTGCTTTGGTTAATAGTATTAATGAACATGCAAGCAATTTGGAAGGATTATTCCCCAGTAGGTTACCAACTATAGCAGACCAAGTCAGCTGTCATTACTGTATTTGTCAAAGTCTTTCTAATGTGCTGGTATTTGGATTGTTTTATGGGCTGCAAAATCTATTCTTTTAAACCTAACAATAGCTGCTTCCCTTTATTGACAGTACTGAGATCACACTAGGGACATAGCTGCCCTTTCAAATCAATAAAGATATTGGGTAGAATCCTGACTTCATTGAAATCTGATGAATGGAAAGTTTTGTTGTGCCACCAAAGGATTCAGAAACAGCTGAATATTGTAGATAGATGCAAGAGGGCAGCCATGTTGGTCTGAAGCAGTTGAATAAAGCAGGAGTCAAGTTGCACCTTTAAGACCAACCTAGTTTTATTGAAAACATAAGCTTTCATGTGCTCTCCAAGCACATTTCATCAGACAATACCTGATCCCCTCATCTGATGAAGTGTGCTTAGAGAGCACACGAAAGCTTACATTCTCAATAAAACTTAGTTGGTCTTAAAGGTGAACTTGACTCCTGCTTTGTTCAGTTAAATATTGTAAAGGTAACAGCCCCGATCCTGCTAAATGTTTCATCCTTGCAACCTTCATTCATTAACCACAGTGAGTGCGAGCATCCTGTGAAATTTTAATTTAATTTCTATTTATATAAATATGAGAATTCAGCTATTTGTGGAACTGTGAAGAATAAATAATTCTTAGTGATGTGGATATATCTATAATTTGATCTGCCTTCACTCCTGTTTGCCATTTACCCTCGCACTGATTGCAGGTCCAAGGGCAGAGAAAGGAGGCTCAGGTTAAGAAGGGGATAAACCTGAGATGTGGCAACTCCAGGATCAGTGTTCCCTTTAAGCTGAGTTAGTGTGAGCTAGCTCAGTTTTTTAGTCTCCAGCTCACACATTTTTATCTTAGTTCAGGAAGGATGGTCGCTAAGCAAACTAATTTATGCAGTAGCTCACAACTTTATGCCATAGATGCAGGTGGGCAGCTGTGCTGGTCTGAAGCAAAAGAACAAAGTAGGAGTCCAGTAGCACCTTTAAGATCAACAAAGTTTTATTCAGAATGTTAGCTTTCGTATGCATGCATACTCTAAAGAAGTATGCATGCATATGAAAGCTTACATTCTGAATAAAACTTTTTTGATCTTAAAGGTGTTACTGGACTCCAACTTTAATGACAGTAGCTCACAAAGTAGAATTTTTGCTCACAAGACTCCAAAGCTTAGAGGGAACATTGGTCAGGACCTATATGGGTGCTGGCCACTGCGAGATTCCCTTGCCATTTGGTGATGAGAGCCCCACCTACAGTTCCTGAGTTGGGTATGTGGCTAAATTGACTCCACTCCAAGACCCTAAAGGGATTCCCCAGAATGTGGGATGTAGGCATGCAGGCACCTTCTCCCCAGCCAAAAAAAAATCCATTCCAATGGCCAACTACAACAAGAGCTGAGGGGGATTATCACTCCCCCTCCCAACAACACTCCTATGCATGTAACCAATAAAGTAACCTGTCCCAAATGTCATGTAGCCAAATATCTGTGACCCATTCAGATAAATGCACACTGTTCACCCTGTAAAGGGCTGGTTGCCTATAACTGATGTCCAGGTGGCCAATGACATATTTGCCCATTGATTCAACCACTCTTGTCACTGCCACTGCCTTGCATGCATTTCTCCTAGCCAAGTCCACCTTGTCTGATGATATGGCCCAGCTAGGAAGCCAGGAGTGGAAAGTTTCCAAGCCTGCAGCTATGACAGCACCACCCCTTTCTGTACAGGAAGGTCACTTTTCCCGAGGTGAATGACCAAAGTGTTCAGAGGCCCAAGGCATGATACTTGACACAAACAGTAGTGAGGAGAGAAGGTCAGCACATTCCCCAGTATCCCAACCAGGTGATCCATAGCTGCAGAGGTCGCTTTGTAGAAAAATAGGTGGAGCTCATCCAGGGATTGTTATGCAGCTGCACCTACAATTCAACAGACAAGGTGGGGAGGAGGAGAGGGAACCCTCAGAAAGATTCAGGAGCTGTGCTCCTGTGAGCTCCAGCTGAATCCGAGGCCTGCATAGGTATTCACCAAGCCCCAAGGCTTCCCCCCATCTAAACAATAGGGCATACATCCCTGCCCTGTAGATGATGCTGTGGCCTATGATCCACACTGATTTGAAGTGACCTGGAGATGCTAAAAAACATGAACATTAGTGACCTAGCTGACCTGAAGGGACCATGTAAGATCTGCATACCAAAGATCACCATCAGCCAACCACACAAATCCATTCTGATGGGAAACCTAATCCCAAGGCCACTGTAGCCAAGCAATGGCCTGAAAAACAGCTGTAATATCAGGGTCCTGTGTGGCAGCTGGTGCTATAGCTGCTGTTAGTAGTCACTGCTGTGTGCTGCCAAATGGTGAATCCCTTGTAGCGTTACCCTGGTGAAAGAGGCTCCAAGGGCATATGGCGCTCTGGGGATGCTACCTGAAGCAGAGTCACTGGTAGACTGTCTTGTGTGGTGAGGCTTACAATTGGATGCCTGCTTGCTCCTCAGCATAGCCCTATTGGGAGGCATTGTGACCACAACTTCCTGATTGTTTGTTACTAAAAACTAAGAAAGTTGGCTCATACTGGCTAGGCCCAGTTGATATCCAGAAAGACACCCCTATACTGATTCCCAAGCCATGCACCCCTGGAATGTGATATTGCAATGTAACCCTAGAATATTAATATGACACAGCAATGCCCATTTGAATTGGAATGGTCTGTCTTGCACATAAGGGAGAAAAATCCAATTCCTTCTCGGCCCCAGGCAGGCTGGAATGATGTCAAGTCTGATTCACAGGCTGGACATGGTGGCCAAATGCTGAACGGTTGAGAAGCATCCATCTTTCTGCTCCTGGAATGAAGAATTCCAGGCCCAGAAAGGGACAACTGGTGGGCAGAGCTGTAAAAATTTCTTCACTCTTTTGGCAACCTTTTAAATCCTGTTATCAAAGCATAAAGAAATAAGGGTGACCAGGAACCCTGCAACACAAACAAATGGCTTGTATATATATGTTCTGTTATTCTTCAGGGCAAGACAGTAGAAACACAAAGGTTAAAGGTTAAGTGCTCATCTTGTTATGAATGTGTGGTATAACTGCAAAATGATCTCACATTTCTGACTTTTAACAAAGTTTCTATTTTTCTTTAATCACTGCTAAGGCTATCAAAGTCAACCAGTCTCCTGAACCCTTGATGGATGCCTATCCATGTTTGACGCTAAGGGAGGAATCTATCACTTTTTGGGAGCTTCAAAGGAATCAGTTGGGGGAAACAGGGCCATAAAAAGTCATTTGGCCAGTGTAATTAAAATTCCTATGTTGGGGTATGGATCTATGACACAATGATCTCTGATTGGATATTCCACATATGACACCCCAATTTTCCATTGGTGTGACACTCTGCCTCCTCATTGGGTAATTGAATTGCTTGATGTGATGTAATTTACCCTAGAAAACAGGCAACCCCACCTGTCAGGTTAGAGAAGGAAAAAATAGAGAGGGGTTGAGAAGAGAGAAGGGAAGAAAAGGGAATTCCTCCCTCCTCTCCTCCCTCCATCCCTTCCTACCCTAACTCCCCCCCCCCCTTCTTCTCAAGAGAAATCTCCCTCCAGAGGCCTTGCATTTCTTCTGACTGAGCCTATCCTGCAAGATATAGGTATTGTATCACCTTCCCCCTTCCATGTTTATTCAGCTAATCTCTGTATTCCTCTTGTATGCTTGAAATTGTTTGATTGGGATGTAACTATTTGAAACCCTATACCTATAATAAAATCCATTATTAACCAAAGGATTTTCAGTGGTCTATCTCTGTAGACATTGACAGAGATCCCTGCTCACCTCACCTCTCATAGACTCACCATTTTGAGCTAAGAAATATTAATATTCCCCAATAAAAAGTTAGTTGAGGTGTAATACAGTAACCTGTTTAACTGCTGAACCTTTACTCACAATTGATATATAAATATAGCCTTAATATAAATATAGCCTTAATCTAACAAGCAATATTAATTAATTTATTTATTTTTTAAATTTATATCCCACCCTCCCCGCCGAAGCAGGCTCAGGGTGGCTGATATTATAATGTTATGAATTTATTTACCCATATTTTCTTTATTTATATATTTTCTTTTTATACATTTCTATGAAATGTAATTAATTTCTGTATTCACAATTCACAAAAAACAAGCCTTTGCTCATGGCAAACTCAGAGAAACAAAAGCTTATCAAGCAATTATTCAAGAAAAAAATATAAGAACACTAAAGGCAAATAACAATAAGATGCAGTTGCAGACTTAACACCAAGAACAAGGCCCAAAAAGAAAAGCTCTGTCACCACTCAGTGACCCCAAACCCCTTAAGCCCTGTTTGAAATGCTCCTGCAAGAAGAATGTGGGTAGTTATGTGTGGGTTGGTATGTCAAGTTTGATCACCTGCACAAGGCAGCAGCAGGAAACTGGGGGGTTGGGGTGTAGTATGTGACCACTTGAAGCAGAAGCATCACCCCCTTAAGGACCGAAGAAAAAACATGGATGCTACCCCAGATCAAGATGATCTGGTACCAATAACTATTGATCCCCACCCCTCAAAGCCCAACCTCCTACATAGGCAAAGAGTCTAGAAAATTGTCTGTCCAAACCCATCTGAACAGGTTCTGGAGAACCCCAGCTGATGTCAGGGCCCTAACTTCTAGGGTTGCCACTGACAAGCAGCTCCAACTGCCTGTATAGATCACAGCTTCTCGGCTGTTCCAGGACATTAAATCATAACTGGCTCTAAGTACAAAGGTGAGCTGCTGCAGGGAGAGCAATGAGAGCCAGCACCTCAAGCCGTTGTCGATGCCTGCCCCTGCAAGCGGTTAGCTGCTGTTTTACAAACCTGACCAGTTGCCCATGTGGAGGAACTGATGCCTCACTCTACAACAAAAGCCACAAAATATGAGATGATATCCCAGTGACAGTGACCTATATAAGTGAAGGGTGGGCAAGCAAAACCCCAGGATTTCCTGCAGCCCTGCCCCACCCAACATAATCCCCACATGCAGGGAGGGCTGTCCTGCCATTGTGGGACTGCACCCCCACTCTAGACTATGTAGTTGGCAAAAGATTGTATGGTTGCTGCCTGATACTCTCCCCAGCCCCAGAACCTGCAGAGGTGGTGTCAGCGTAAGTCCCAGCCATGACTTGTTGCTTTTTCCCATATATTTGCTGTTCCATTTATTTTTTCTTTGGAAGGAGGGAAATTTAAATATAGGCAGATATCAATTTCTGAATAAACCATTCCCCAAGTGGTGATTGAAGCATATAAAGACCCCTGCTGGATCAAATCACTGATACATCTAATCCAGCATCCTGTTTTTCAGAGTGGCTGACCATATATCCCAGAAGGTCCACAACAGGGGCACGAAGGCTAAAGCCAGCTTCTACCATAGTCTTCCAGCAAACAGAGTTATACTGTCTCTAAACACAGTGGTCACTTTCAACCAGCATGGCTAATGTGCTATAAACATGGCTATCAGGAGATGGATCCTCCATTAATTTCTTTATCATCTTACACATCCATCTAAACTGGTTGCCACTATCACCACCATCCCATGGAAGCAAATCTGACAAGTTAATTATGTGTTGTGCATCTCTCTTGAATAGTATTCCGTTAAAATAAAACCTCTTCCAACCAAGAGTAATTGATCCATCTATCTGTCTCTCTGTCTGTCCATCCATCCATCCATCTAATAGCCCACCTTTCTCACTTGAGACTCAAGGTGAATTACAAAGTGAGACTCAAGGTGAATTACAATGCAGCCAAATAAGCATGAGCCATCTAATAAGCAACACAACAGGACTATGTTTTTTTTAAAAAAAAAAATAGAAACAATACAAATATGTATCCGAAATGAAGTGACAAACAATGCAGAAAATTTTATTAGAAAAGAAGGTGCTGTGGCAATGTGATACTATTTTGCTTTCTATGAGAAGTTCAAGATGTTAGCACATTTT
Source organism: Heteronotia binoei (assembly GCF_032191835.1). Classification (NCBI taxonomy): domain Eukaryota; kingdom Metazoa; phylum Chordata; class Lepidosauria; order Squamata; family Gekkonidae; genus Heteronotia; species Heteronotia binoei. Next base: position 67,550,072 of record NC_083224.1, read on the forward strand.
AGATGAAACTTCTGATGTTTATCCAGTATTCAGTTCTGGTTATCAGTGTCATTTTAGTGTGCCTTTAACATGCTGGTAGACCAAGAAATACTCATTTCTCAGTGGCTACTTGATAAAAATGGTTAAGATATATGTTCGTATCATATGACTGAATTGCATTCAAAGTGCCTAAATTGTCCCTAGAAAGTCTAGCATGCCCTCATATGCAGCCAGGTCCCTAGAAAGTCTAGCATGCCCTCATATTTAGCCATGATGTGGTCCATGATGTGGTATCAGGGGTGTCAAACATATGGCCTGAGGGCTGAATCAGGCCACCGGAAAGCTCCTATCAGGCCCGCAAGCAACTCACTGTCATCTACTTCCTTCTCTCTCTCTTTTGCTTCCCTCTGCATCACAGTTTGCTTTGCTAGGCTTGCTCAATTGCACAGGAGCTACAGAGCAAAGTCTCTATTTTCTCCATTGGCTGACCCACACATGAAGCAACGTATGTACAAAAGCTTGCAATGCCCAGCCATTTCATATTTTCCCCTGCATCTTTTTTATTTTATTTTATTTTATTCGATTTATATCCGGCCCTACCCCCACCGAGGTGGGCTCAGGGTGGCTTACAACATAAAAAGCTAACAAAAATCAGTTTAAAATACATTAATAATTCTTAGGCTCAAAGCATTGACCATGAGATTTCTGTAATGAATGTCAGTAAATCAAAAGTTGGCTTGCATCTTACAGACAAATGCCTGACATTGCCTCCAGATTTTGATGCAATAATTCAGAGTAAGAGTTGTCAGTTATCAGAAACTGTTAAACAAAAAATTGCAAGAGTGCTAATCTTTTAAGCATATTTTATTTTAAGTTCTAAAAAATCTTTAATTGTGTTTGTGTACTTTATAAAGTTTATATTCCTGCTACCAGGCATTACATTTCATGACACACATGGCCCAGCCTGACATTTATGACAGATTCGGCACTCATAACAAATGAGTTTGACACCCCTGTTCTATATTATAAAGAGAAAAGCACATGTGGGAGAAGGATGCTTTTACACTTACATGATCAGTGCTAATCACAGCTAATATGCAATCTGTTCAAATAGATGGGTAAGTCAATCCTGGTTTCCTATGTTAGAAAGGAGATCTACAAAGCACAGCAGTAGACTATTCTTAAGAGTAAACTTGAGAGTTAAAAATGCAGACAGCAATGAGCCTTTTTTTTCACTCTCAATAGGAGACTGTCTGGCAGAAACTTAATAGGATGGTGTTTAAGAGCAGGCTATCAATTACACCAAGAAAGGAAGCATTACAGGTTTGATCAGACTCATTGTCAAGAGAATCTTGGAGAAGACAAATATACAGTGGAGGGGGTGATTGACTTAGTTAACACCTCACTGGAGACAGGGCAGAGGGTAAAACATGAAATACTTTTACTGAATGAAATCATGGCTCCTCTTTTGTTAGGAGAACTCAGTAATGTCAGGACCAGTTTAATGGCCTAATTCCAAGCAGATAGGCATACATATAAGCCTGCTGATTTCAATGAGCTTCAGTAAGCCTAACTGTAACTCTGTATAGAAAAATTCAGGTGGGTAGCTGTATTGGTCTGAAGCAATAGAACAAATTTTTTGAGTCCAGTTGCACCTTTAAGGCCAACAAAGTTGAATTCTGGGTATGAGCTTCCATATACATTCACACTTCTTCAGATGTCTGCATGCACATGAAAGCATATAACCAGAATTAAAGGTGTCACTGGACTCAAACTGTTCTGTATAGAAAAGTCATATTTCATCACACGTTGACAAGGCCAGAACCCTGCTCAGCTAGCTCTCTGCAGCCCATCAAATCAGTCAATCTTAAAGGAAATCAACCCTGGCTGTTCCCTGGAAGGTCAGATGCTGAAGCTGAAGCTCAAATACTTTGGCCACCAAATTAGAAGGGAGCACTCACTGGAGAAGACCCTGATGCTGGGAAAGACTGAAGGTAAAAGAAGAAGAGGATGGCAAAGGATGAGAAGGTTAGACAGTGTTACTGATGCAATGAACATGAATTTGAGTGAACTTAGGAGGGCAGTGGAAGATAGAAAGGCCTGGCATGATGTGGTCCATGGGGTCGCAAAGAGTCAGACTCGACTGTGTGACTGAACAGCAGCAACAATGCATCATAAATGATACTGGGTGACCTTCCCAATAGTTACATCAAATATCACAAATAAAGTATTTGTAACATAGGTTATTTAACAACAGGCCGGGGAAAGGGAAGAACGAGTGGTAGTAATAACTCTTCTCTTGATGACAACCATATTTCCTCAGGCTAGCTCTTCCTTCCTAGAGGCAGCTCTCCCCCTAAAACTCCAGGGACTGAAGGGGAGAAGAGTAGATGCCAATAGCTTTGTCCTTGATTGCAAATTCTCTAATGGCAGGGAGACACTCAGGCTGATTCCACACTCACCTTGCTCCAGGGCAGGTTTCCGTTTCTGTGCGGAGCAAACTGGCGATTTGCCATGTATGCAGTGCAAACCTGTTTTTTTCAAATTGCTGGTTTGCCCCACGCAAAATGGCAGCACAGAGCAATTGGTGCGAAATCGTCAGCCTGCTCTACACAGAAATGGAAGCCTGCCTCAGAGCAAGGTGAGTGCAGAATCAGCCTCATTTTGTCAGTACTAAGGGTTTATTCACACTACACTAAATAATATGTTTTGTAACTGAATTTTTACTGTGTAAGCACAGCAAAAATCCAGTTACAAAACACATTTAGTGTAGTGTGAATGCACCCTAAGTCTGTGGACTTCTCTTGCTACCCAAATAATACATGATTTAAAGTTGCTTTATTAGAGAAGTATTATACACAATCCTAGAACACAATCCTGTGGTTATTAGAACACTGATATACAGAAACCCTTACCTTAATTTACAAAATATCAGGGGATGATATGAAGACTTTGTGTGATTAGAGTTTTGTGCCTCCCATACAGACACTGTCTCTTTTCTGTCTGTCAACACAACATGCTGAAGAACTAGCTATAGCCCCACCCACCCCACTCCTGTTTTTCACTTTCTCAAAATGCCCTGTGAAGGTGCTGTAGTATATATCTGGGAGGCACAAAACTCCAGTTGCAGGCATGATACACAATCTTTGTGCTGTTCTCTAAAAAGACACAAGGTCTTTGAAACATATAGATGACACCTCAGTTGTACTAAGTACAATCAGGTATTTGGTTTAGGGTTGCCAGATCTCAAATTTGAAGGCTAATTCTTGGGGCTCCAGTACAGCTGTCTGAATATTTCCTATTAGGAATTTAATGTATACCTGTTTGTAGTAACTGCTGCTCACTGAAGAAAGGAGGCAATAATCTGACACTAACACCTCAGTTTAGTGCATTGTTAATCCGGCCCTTTCCCGCCCGCGCCGCCGTCAGGCGGCTTAGGGTGGGGGCTGCATTTTGCCTCCCTGGATGGAGCGAGGCAAACGGTCCCCGTCCATCCGGGTGAGTGGCAGGGCGTGGTTTAGGGCTTTATAAGCCCAGCCACTCCCTGGAGCACGCACTTCGCTGCGTTGGTCGGCCCTCCCTTCCTCCCTATAATAATACAGGTTTTTCTGGTTGCTGGTTTTCGGGGCCAGGTAGGAATTTTTTCATCCCAACTGATTGGCCATTGCTGGGATGTTTTTTTACCTACCTTGTACTATTTGTTTTTAGGTGGGGTCCATGGTTGGTAACTTTATTGGCGGGTGTTTAAGTAAGTGTACAGGTTTCAGTGAGCACCCACGGTTTTCCTGGGTTTAAGGGAAGTAGTGGGATCGGACGGCAGTGGGGCTGTACGGCCCTCTGCGGTTTTGCCCGCTATCGGGTCACCTCTTCTGGCAGGCTGTTCCTGGGTGGGCGGCCGTGCCGTTGGGTGTGCACCTGGCTTGCGCCGGCCTGGCAGCAGCCGTTTCTAGCGGCTGCTGCCGGGGGCAGGGTGGCTCACCCATCCGGACAGGGAAGGGTCCTGGGTGTTTCCCTTGGCCTGTCCGGTAGCTGTTTAGTTTTGCCCCAGGCTGTTCAGTTCAATAAAGTTGCCCTGTTTTCATCCAATTACCGTGTTGTCTCGTTCTTCCGACTGGGGGGGCAATCTCCTTGTTATTTGTTTACTCTTTTATTTTTGTGTGTAGTGAATATTAATTGTGAATGCATACATTCACAGATACCATATACCATAATTCGAACTGAGGCATAGAATTTATTGCTACATAATGTGACATCATGTAAGTTCTGCCCCATTGACATCAACAGGACCTATCCCATAAGCCTTAGGGGACTTGTTAAAAATTGTGATTTTTTTTGTTTAACATTCTTTAATTTTGCTTTGTTTGTTACAAAAAAAATTAGTTGTGGGTTTGTTTTAAAGTTCCTTTATCTTTTGTTGAAGAAATGTGCTTTTATTTTCCTTGGAATAGGCTGTGCAGAACAATATAAAGCATCTGTCCTTATATTTCTTATTCATATGCTGCTCATAATATAGTTAACATTCCAGATGCCAAGTGTATACATAAAATCATATCCTATATTCTTATTTATTACATGCCTTTCAATAGGATCTTCATACTGGATATTGCTCATTTAACATTTGAAAATGGTTTCCCTTGTTTTAAACCTGTTTTTTTCTTTCTATTTCTATGCTGAGTGTGTTTCCAATTTGTTTCTTCATGTTCTAAATGTACCTTTGAAAGTATGCATCTCAAAGCTTTATGGCTTCCCAAAGAATTCATTTTCATTTTCCTATTTTAATCAAGCACCAACTCCAGGATAAAAACAATAAACGATAAGTTACTCTGAATCATAAGCCTTTGTGCTCGCTCTGCCTCATTTCAGACCAAGATGAAGACCGATTTTGCACTCACCTTACGCCGCCCTCACGTCTGTCTTCTCAGCATGGCATCCTCCCGATTTCCCACTATTTGCATCAGGGCTGCAGCAAACTTTGTGATTTTTGTGCAGCAAACGGAAACTGGTTTTTAGCAGTTTCTGTTTGCTGCACAAAACCCGCAATATTTGCTGCAGCCCCAGCACAAATAGTGGGAAATTGGGAGGACGCCGTGCTGAGAAGATGGATGTAAGAGCAGCGTAAGGGTAAGTGCGAAATCAGTCGAAGATTCTGTTAGAGACTACACAAAGGGGTTTTGAGGGTGGGATATAAGGTGTTTGGTTCCATATCTTTCTTGCAGTATATCTGTAGTGTGCTTTGGCAGTTGCACATAAGGTTAGTCACAAAATATTAGCCGTCTCATATGGTGAAGATTGCACATGGCATACCTTTCAGTGACGTGTGCAAGTCACTTAAGAGAATTTCTGCTGCTTGATTGCTGCCTGAATACTAAATCAAGGTGTCAAAAACCCAGCCCTTCAAAAGTAGTCCTGTATTGACCCCATGAAAGCTCTTCTAATGTCCTGTAACAGCATGCATTTGTGACATCATCAGCTTATAGACACTACATTCTATTCTGCTCAAAGTGAAATCAAAGATATCTACCCAATGGTCTATGCTGGGATGGGGAATTAGCATATAAGAACTTGTACTTTCCTGGCAACTTTGCAGCTGGATCTCTTTGCAGCTGAACTCTCACAGCTGTTTAACTCTCCTTGTTTCCGAACAGCCTGTTTTTGTGTAGTGTCATGCTTGTTAGTTTGTTTGTTTGATTGACTGATTTATATCCCACCCTTCCCACCAAGGCATGTTCAGGGCAGCTTTTTAAAGGTCTCTTACTAATGAAGATGGGACACTGTCAGTTGATTCACACTATCTGTGATCAACATCAGTCTTATGTCACTCTCCAGTGCAACTTATGTTGACTCAAAAAGGTTTTGTTTCTAAGATGCTATGGGCAATTGCATCAGATTTTCTGACCATTACCAAATAAAATAGACATGACATATGTCACAACATTAAACTTGAAAAGGGTTTTCCTTCTACATGCAACCTGATGCCTTAAGACTGTAGCACACTGTTCCACTGCAATTGTCATTATTATAGGTCATAAAGCAAGAATGGGGGGGGGATTCCTTATTAGAATTAAATATAGAATTTGCTAGCCTATATGGAAAGGAGGCATAAAATGCAGCAGTCCATTTGCTACAAAGGGAGAGCTTTTACTTTGTGGAAGCAACATAGATCATGAATTCCTCATCTCAGGTAAGCAAGGAGGACTGGGTATGTGTCTGTGAATCTACTAGGAATGACACTGGGAACATGTTGTGACAGCAAGCTGATGATGTAATTGATTTATGCTGCTGGGGGCCACCAGAAAAACTTTAGTGGGGACTTAAGTAGTGCTGAATTTCTTTATTTCCTTCCTTCTTTAACCAGCTCTGCTTACTACCCATTGGATAGAGAGACAGCAAATGTTCCAAGGTGATTACACAAGTTCGGCCGCTATATTTGCTATGTAATGCAGATAGCATGAAAAAAGTCTGACAGCTGCCTCTTGCTGAATTAATCTGTGGATTGTTATGGACCACATGACAGTAATAAGAGAAAGAAAGATGCTTGAAACCTGTGCCAGATTATGATGTCAGTAGTTATGTTAGCAAATAACGACAAATGTGACCAAACCATGAAATTAATACTTATTGTTCATAGGGAACAAGGTGTCTCTTGCACTAACTAGTGCAGACAGGTATATGTTGCATGGCCTGAAATACTTGCCTTGAATTTTTAACATCACCGCTGTTGCATTCCAAAAGGCTGAACTTTTAGCTGGTGGCTGTAATGGGAGGGTTCTGAGAGGAATGCAGAACCCCCGAACCAGGATAGGAATCCATGACAGCTCTATCTTTCAGCTCAAAAGTAAGACAAATGAGGTCCTGTTAAAGCACCCAATAAGAAAAGATGTTCCTTTATTAAAAAGTAACAGTTCATTCTTTACATTTAGTTTAAAATTTGCTGTAATTACTTAGCAGTTGGAAAGCAATTTGCAAAGTTTTTTTATTATTATTGTTCAGCAGCTGTACTGAATTTTTTTAAAACAAAAAACAACCACTGGGGAATAAAGTAAAATGTGACAAGCAGCAGACAGTATGAAATTTAAATGTTTGAGCTGTAGAAATTCCAATAAGGCTTAAATGAGCCCGATGACAATTTTCCTTTTGTTGTGTCTGTTGTTTGTTTTCCATTACCTAAGGCACTATGTGTATGACTGCACCTTCATGTCCTCAGGCAACCTTGATATGCCATGTAGAGACTATGTTGATGCAAAGTGGATTTCAGATGTGGAAGAGAAATCATCAAAGCTGTGGTTCAGGTTTTTCCTTCGTTGCTTTCTTTATTGTCCAGATTCTTATACTTCCAGATTTCTGTTCATGTATAAGCATTTCATACTGTTGATGTTCTTTCCCCTGAAATAGTCTTACATATCTGGGAAGTAAAAATAATTAATTAGCATCACTTCCCAGATTATAGCTGAAAGTTGTTCAAGGCCATATGGTTCTGTTTGCTGCCCCAAACCCATGCAATGCACAGACCATTCAAACTAATGTGCTGTGACTACAGAGCAGGAATCCTGCAGAATATATCCACTGTACAGATGACTGAGGAAAACTACAAAGAAGCGAGACATGAACACCCAGGATATCTAGCTACTCTGACCTGTGAGAAAATACTTTCCTGTTCCTAGCTGCGTTGTAATTAACTAGCATAACTAGCTGCTAACAAAAAAAGATGGTTTGAATTCATTAGGGAATGTCTGCAAAATACAGCTAGTACTGTCCTCAAAGGAGCCCCATGGTACAGAGTGGTGAGCTGCAGTACTGCAGTCCTAGCTCTTAACATAAGAACATAAGAGAAGCCATGTTAGATCAGGCCAATGGCCCATCCAGTCCAACACTCTGTGTCACACAGTGGCAAAAAATTTATATTTATATATATATATATATATATGTATTTCCTTTTATCCGTTTTAACCTGTCTGCTCAGCAATTTCATCGAATGCCCACTTAGTTCTTGTATTGTGAGAAAGAGAGAAAAGTACTTCTTTCTCTACTTTCTCCATCCCACGCATTATCTTGTAAACCTCTATCATGTCACCCCGCAGTCGACGTTTCTCCAAGCTAAAGAGTCCCAAGCGTTTCAACCTTTCTTCATAGGGAAAGTGTTCCAGCCCTGTAATCTTTCTAGTTGCCCTTTTCTGGACTTTCTCCAATGCTATAATATCCTTTTTGAGGTGTGGTGACCAGAACTGCGCACAGTACTCCAAATGAGACCGCACCATCAATTTATACAGGGGCATTATGATACTGGCTGATTTGTTTTCAGTTCCCTTCCTAATAATTCCCAGCATGGCGTTGGCCTTTTTTTATTGCAATCGCACACTGTCTTGACATTTTCAGTGCGTTATCTACCACAACCCCAAGATCTCTCTCTTGGTCAGTCTCTGCCAGTTCACACCCCATCAACTTGTATTTGTAGCTGGGATTCTTGGCCCCAATGTGCATTACTTTGCACTTGGCCACATTGAACCACATCTGCCACGTTGATGCCCACTCACCGAGCCTCAACAGATCACTTTGGAGTTTCTCACAATCCTCTCTGGTTCTCACCACCCTGAACAATTTAGTGTCATCCGCAAACTTGGCCACTTCACTTCTCACTCCCAACTCCAAATCATTTATGAACAAGTTAAAGAGCATGGGACCCAGTACCAAGCCCTGCTGCACCCCATTGCTTACCATCCTCCACTGCGAAGACTGCCCATTTATACTCACTCTCTGCTTCCTATTAATCAGCCAGTTTTTGATCCACAAGAGGACTTGTCCTTTTACTCCATGACTCCCAAGCTTTCTAAGGAGCCTTTGATGAGGAACTTTATCAAAAGCTTTCTGGAAGTCAAGGTAAACAACATGTATCGGGTCTCCTTTGTCCACATATTTGTTCACCCCCTCAAAGAAATGTAACAGGTTAGTGAGGCAAGATCTTCCCTTACAGAACCCATGCTGAGTCTTCCTCAATAACCTGTGTTCATCAATGTGCCTACTCATTCTGTCCTTGATAATGGTTTCTACCAACTTTACTGGTATTGAAGTCAGACTGACTGGCCTGTAATTTCCCGGATCTCCTCTGGAACCCTTTTTAAAGATGGGGGTGACATTTGCTACCTTCCAGTCCTCAGGAATGGAGGCAGATTTCAATGAAAGATTACAGATTTTTGTTAGAAGATCCACAAGTTCAACTTTGAGTTCTTTCAGAACTCTCGGATGTATGCCATCCAGACCCGGTGACTTATTAGTTTTTAATTCGTCCATCAGTTGTAGGACCTCCTCTTTTGTCACCTCAATCTGACTCAGGTCTTTCAACACCCCTTCCAAAATTAGTGGTTCTGGGGCGGGCAAAAAGTTCTCATCTTCCACAATGAAGACGGAGGCAAAAAATTCATTCAGCTTCTCACCCATTTCCCTATCCTCCTTCAGTAATCCTTTTACCCCATGGTCATCCAAGGGTCCCACTGCCTCCCTGGCTGGTTTCCTACTTCTAATATATTTGAAGAAATTTTTATTGTTGGTATCTTGTTCATTGTTGGTATCTTGTTCATGGCCTGAGTTCAATCCTGGCAGAAGCTGGTTCAGGTAACTGTTTCATGGTTGACTAAGCCTTCCATCCTTCCAAGGTCAGTAAAATGAGTACCCAGCTTGCTGGGGGTAAAGTGTAGATGACTGGGGAAGGAAATGGCAAACCACCCCATAAAAAGTCTACCATGAAAATGTCATGATGTGACATCATCCCAGAGTTGGAAATGACTGGTGCTTCCACAGGGGACTACGTTTACCTTTTTACTGTCCTCAAAGATACAGTCTAGTCATAAAAGTTATTAACTGATAATCAAGTGTTTTCTTCAAACATGGGTTCAAATGCATTCCTTGATATTACCACCGTGAAGGAGCCATAGTCAGTGGGAAAGCATTCCATCTTTAAGCAGGTCTTCTCAAATGAAGAACCCAGCCTCATTCTACTGCATAGACTATTCCCTTGTTCTTCCAAATCCATTCCTGGTTTTATGGATAACTGTAATTTCTATGCTGAGGTTCTTTGCAAAGCCTAAAACCTATACTCATTATTGAGAACAACAAAAGGCAGAATCCTTTCCTTTACGATTGCTCCTCTGACCAAAGGAACTGAACAAAGTCAATATAGATACAAGATTTTTTTAAAAGTAGAATCTACTTAAAACCCATTCATTATGGAAGATAGATTTGAACAGAGTAAAGAATTATGTCTGTGCAGTATGTAAGAGGCACCATGTATGCCTGAAAGCAGAGTGTGTGTAAATGCTGCTCTGCAGCCACCACTCCCCCACTACCACTGAACTCCAGAATATGGCTCCACAATCACTTGGTCTGATCACCAATAAATCAGTGAAATATTCACACCTGGTGATCACAAGGCATTCTGAACCTGCAAGACTTCAAGTTTCCCTGGGTTTTACTCTGTTTTGGGAAACTGCTTTGAGTGACAGGGAAAAGGTATACAAATATTTTAAATAAATAAAATGGATGGCTAACTCTGATTGATCACTTTGCAATACAGGAATTTATTTTATACTAGTGATTTGTATATATTAGTTTTAAAAGTATCTTCCACCTAAAGCTAGAATCTTTCAGACTAACCTTCCTTGTAGAACTGTCCTTGAGGCTGCACTCAGTTGTTGTTAGGGTTCAGCCAGAGGACCTGTTTTAAAGACAAGACCTAGCCTTGGAGAATAGGAAATGTCGGAGTCCAGCTCTGACACTTGTGGTGCAAAGAAAGGAAACACAGGGAGACGTCTGATAAGGTACAAAGCGTGCACGACTTAGTTGCGCAGGATCAGTCTGTCTCAGCCTCGTCGGCACCTCCTTTTATTGACTATATGACATCACATTACACCACCAGCAGCAGCCTATGAAGCATCGAGTATAATCTGCCCAACAACAAGGGGCGCATGCACACACACACAAGCATTATATACCTTTCCACATGCCACCACAAAACTTCTTTGCACACCACACTCCTTTGCCCACTGCACACTTGCCATCTCTGCACTCGGCCCTCTAGGGCCTTGCACACTACACTCCCACATCTCCTCTTTCTTTATTTATTTTGCCACCGAAAAAGAAAATTCCTGTGACATCCATCCTGATGGGTTCACTGCCACGTAATCCTCGGTGGGAAGTGCTTGATATTTCTGCTGAAACATTTGTTTCCTAGCCATCATTACAGCTGAAGCAGTATGTTGACCACATGATCTAAACACATTAATTAATGAAGGAATACATTGAATAAAACAACAACATGTTACCATTAATATAACTATCACAATTATCGCTATTACAAAATCTCGCAACCACCCCCAATTCGGAAGCCAAGACCACAACCAACTCCATCCCCCTAATATAGCATCTTCATTCTTCTGCAAAGAAGTTACAGCATCTTGCATTTTATCTAAGGCTTCCTCTATAACCCCTGATTCATTTATGTAAAAACAACAGGAAGTAATAATGAAAAATTAGTTTTGAATGTGTCCAGGGTGTCTTATCTTTGCCAGTGAATAAGTTCTAATTTAAAATATAAGGTTTTTTGGGTCAGAAGGTGAGATAGTGAAGCAAGCATTTCTCATTATAGAAAATAAGCTGGGTTCTAGGGTATGTCTGAAGGCACATGGTTACCCATGCATCCATCCATCCACTATGTTTTTATTTTACCCTTTCTTGAAGAAGCTCAGGGTGGCATATATCAATTTTATCTTCACAATAACTGTGTTAGATTGAGAAAAGGTAACTGGCCCAAGGTCACCCACCAAATTCCAAACATGGCTTTCCCCTGTCCAAATACAAACCCTTAACCACTATACCCCATTGCTTGAGATAAGAAGGTCAGTGCCTAGTTTGGTTAATGGCTGGATGGAAAATCTCTTAGAAATCCTGAATTAGTCGCTTTGAATTCCATCATGCATGAGAGGCAGAAAACACAAGTTTCAGACTAGGGTCATGAATCCCCCATTCTACCCTGAAAATTCACTAGGTGCTCTTAGGCTAGTTGGGCCTTCTCAGCCAAATTTACCTTACAGGCAGGGCCAAGATTAACTATGAAGAGCACCTGGACACCTCCTGATGGGATGATGTCCACGCATCCACAGCTGGGCCACAAGCCTTCTGACAGAAAGGCTTAGCCAGATCCACCCAAGCTCCATGCAAGGTGAGAGAGATGTCACCCAGCCAGGATAGACAGAGCCTGACCCTCAGAAACCCCATGCAAGAGGTAAGACAGGGGACTTGGTGGTAGGGTAGCAAGTGGCCAAAGCCTACACAACTCAAGACAATGGGTGGGGAACCAGAAACTCCAGTGGGTCCAGAATGCAGTGGCATGAGTCCTGTCAGGAATGCCATGGATGGCACATATACAACATGGACACCTTCTCCAATATGTCCCTGGTAGGATATTGTGCTCTGCTGGTAACAACTTGCTGGAAATTCCTGGCACCATAGAAGTTCACCTATCCTCAACTAGGGTTGGGGCTTTTTCAATCCTGGCCCCTGCCTCATGGAACTCTCTGCCAGATGATGTCCAGGCCCTGTGGGATCTTTTACAATTCTGCAGGGCCTGTAAGGCAGAGATGTTCTACCAGGCTTTTGACAGAGACTCTTGATTGAGACAATGATATCTGGCAAATCTTCTTTTGTCCACCCCCTTCAGAAGTGTTTCCTCCTCCCCACCCACATATGCTCTGACATTCTGATAAGAATGAGTATAATTAGCCAACTGCCATCAGAGGTTGGAATTCTTAATGCTATTGCTTTATTGTATTAAATTATGTATTTATTTTATGTATTTTTATCTGATGTACATCGCCCAGAGTCCAGACTAACTGGGATGGGATGATAAATCAAATAGAAATAATATCAACAACAACCAGGACTTTTTTTGAGGGGGAATGCACCAGGATGGAGTTCCAGCTGGGCTTCCTAGGGTTCCAGCTTGTTTCCCCAGCATTCTGGCTGAGGGAGGCAGCCATGACTTCCCAGACCAGCAGCTCATGAACTTCAAAAACATTCTGTATTCTACTTACAGAGGTGTGGCTGCAAGGTCAGGAAAGCTTGCTGCTGAAGCCTGGAAGTTTCAAGGAAGGTGGAGCTTGTTGTGTGATGATGTAGCTCTGCCTTTGCTGGACTTGCCGTGCTTCTGTTCACTCTGCAACCATCGCATGTGGTTGGAGTTCACAGCCAGCAGCTCTCTCTATGGAGTGCAGTGCTTCTTGAGACCCTGGAGAGCCACTTCCAGTCTGAGTAGACAGGACTGACTTTAATGGACTGAGGGTCTGATTCAGTATAAGGCAGCTTCATATATTCATATGTTCTCTTTGAGCCAGCAAGGGTGGGGAGGAGGTCTCCGTGGAAGCCAGAGAACATGAGCAGGACTTGCAGGACAGCAGGATTGATGGCTGGTTCTCTCTTCACTCTCTCTCTTGTGATTTTGGTGGGGAAACATGAAGTTTTCAAAGCTTGCCCTTTAATTTCTGTGCTGGGTTTTTTGTGTACATGGGCTATGTGACTATTCTGCAGGGTGTGGAACTGAAGGCTTAAAAGTTTGTTTTGTTGCTATTGCCCAATCATCAGGGCTTTCAGCTTTGCATTGAGCAGTTTTCCTATTAGGAAAGTGACAAGACTTTGATGTTAGTTGTAAATGTACTATATTAAGAATTTATTAGAATAATTGAAGGAGGAAGAATTTAAAGTTGTCTTTCATTTGGATTGTGCTTGAAATTACTGGTGTGGTCTCCGTTGAAAAAAGACCATGGAGTTTACCTTTGCTGGAAGGAACTTCGAAGCAGGATATGAAGTCGACCTCCTGTACAATGGAACTCTACTTTGTATTGTGAATTTCTATTGTGTTAAGGCATTTTTGAGTGTTCCACAATTTAATGTATGTGTGCATTTATGTTTCACCTATAAATTTGGAATTATACTGCATGGAACCTTTAGTAATTGTGGTCACTATAACCCTGAAGGTTGTTTCCATTTTGCAACCTAGAGTGACCTCTCTCTGTGTTTTCAATCCCACATGGGGATTGGCAACCCTGTTTTGTGGTAACTGCTGGTAACCAGTATCTACTCTCACAAATCCAATCTTTGAAGCAATTTTGCAACAGTTGTTAAATGCATGTAACTGGGGGAAGGGGGGTGGAAACAGGAAGTATGTAATCGGAAAGTGTGGGGGGAGGGGGAGAGATAAAATACAATCATCCATTTGATGAATGCAAGGGTATTTTAGTTTTGACCTGGGGGGCAGCTGTGTTGGTGTGATGTAGTGTGCATGCACATGAAAGCTTACATTCTGAATACAACTTTGTTGGTCTTAGAGGTGCTACTGGACTCCTGCTTTGTTCAATTAGTTTTGACCCTTTAGGAGCAGAAACCTTTTTTTTTGTTCCCTTTCTCCATTTTTCTGAGAATAGAGATGGCATACTAAAACCTGGATGTCTGATGTATTAGAAAGCCAGAAACATTTACCTTGGGTTGGTTAGATGAATAACAGTGCCATCCTAACAGAGCCAATGGGCTTGGAAGGGTATAATTCTGCTTGGCACCCTTAATTTTGCTTCTTCCACTTGGTGTAAATTCCCAAATTTCAGATTGGGAAGGGATTTTATACCCAGCTCAAATCAGTCAATGCCCTTTGATTTTCCACCTTCACCAGGCAGCAGAGTATGTAGTGTGGTTCAGTTGCTTGAACTGACTATTCTTAAACTGTGGGCAATTTCTGAATATATATTTATTGCATTTGGCAGGAATAGATGAGTGGTATGCATGCTGGCTAGTTTGTGGAGAATCCACTTTGAATGTTAGCTTAGCTCTATAGTTCTTTGATTTTGTGGTAATTGCTGGAAATCTCCATGATCCCATAGAGAGCTTACAGCATTCTACTGCCTTTTAAAATCCTTTATTCTTTAAAAAGACCCTTTTCTGTAAAAGCTTTGATCCCACTGATTCACATGTCAGAGATCCAAAACCAAAACTTCTGATTGTGCTGATGCAGGGAAAGGAGGTCATGCTCTATTTTCATCTCTCTCTGTGTGCGTGTCTGTTCCCATACATGTGGTAGATGGAATTCCGCTAGGGCTAGACATGATCCTTCTCTCAGGAAATCAGAGATGCCCAGTCCCTGCCTCTCCTCTTTCTAGTTATCCATTAAATACAACTGTATGCTACAAACTGCACAGTATCAGCCAGGCCCATACAACTTGTGGCCCATCATTCCTGCTGCTGGGGATGTGGCCTAGTATGCAAATAAAATGATGGTGATGTCAGAGGTGTGACCTCATATGATATTGGGTTCCTGCTGGGCTTTTTCTACAAAAAAAAAAAAGAGCCCTTACAACAACACACCCAGCTGAGCCCCACTTGAAGTGAGGTAAGGGAATGGGTAGCATCCAGCCCAGCTGAGCCCTGTATAAGGGAAAGGGAGACAGAGGGCAGTGCCTGGCCAAGCCCCACATGAGGCAGAAGGTAGTGCCCAGCTTGGCGCATTCTAGCCCCATGCAAGGTGATGGAGGCAGCCAACTTAGATAAGGGAGGCAGAGCCTGGCCTGTGTGAGACAATGGAAGCAGCACCTGGCTAGTTGGTTAGGCAGATTGCCTCATTTTCCTTCCTTCCATATCCTCTTTTGGGAGGGTGAGTCAAGATCAGACAGACTGCTACTTCCTCTTCTCTCCCTCCTTTGTGGCACCCAAGGCAGGCTGCAAGGAGGGGCCCTTTCCTAGGGTTGTTGTTGTTTTACTCCCAGACTGATCCTCCTCACAGGGTTGTTTGAGGGTGCAATGGTGGAAAGGAGAATTAAGTAAGTTTGAGTCCCCATTGCAGAGAAAGATGGACCATAAATGAAATAAATAACTAATAGATATGACTGAAGATGGAGGGGCAGATAAAAATCTGGATAGTATGTGAAAAGTTGGAAGCGGAGAAGATTAAGGATGTGGGGTTGTCAGGTGGAAGGAATGGGGAAATAGTACAGGTAAGTTGAGGCAGGGAAAACTGATCCGCCTGGCAAGTCCTTGGAGGTTCCCCACTGTGCAATTGGGCATACTCTGGCAACCAGCAACAGGATCATAATTTTTACAGGTAAAGAATGCGAGGGGTAGGGTGGAAACCTAAAGATGGGAAGAAGATAAATGTATGCTGTTTGATACATTAGAAGGAGAGGAGACAGGAAAGATAGAGAGGCTATGGAGGCTCCCAAGAAAGGCAAAGAGGAAGTAGTGGTGGAGAGAGAAATTCACCCCACAATTCTTTGCAGTTTTCCGCTTGCAGTTTAAAAACACCAAGAAAAGCATCTACTCTGAATGTACAGCTAATGACAAATTTTATTCAGAGATAAGTAGGACCGGTGACCTTTTTGGTGAGAAAATGGAATTTTTCAGTTCCTTAGCTTGCCACAGGAATCCCATATGCATGACCTTAGGGAAAATCATTTAATTTTAATGAATCTGTAAACACTTGGAAAGTACTTGGTTTCTATCAATTTAGGACTAGATAAATGCCAAGAATACATTTTTAAAAATCTGAATGTTTATTGGTGGTACAGACTAAGGGCGTTTTCGCACAGAGCTTACCCCCGGAGCAACATCCCTCTTCACCGCGCAGCGTCTGCGCGGATTTCGCACCAACTGCTCCGGAGAACCAGGAAGAGCCGCGAAGTGCCGAGCCTTTTGCATCGCAAATGTAAACTGCTAAAAACCAGTTTACATTTGCGACGCAAAAGCTGCGGCTTTTCGTGGCTCTTCCTGGTTCTGCGGAGCAGTTGGTGCGAAATCCGCGCAGCGTCCGCTGAAGAGGGACGTCGCTCTGGGGTAAGCTCTGTGCGAAAACACCCTAAATGTCTGAGAATAGGTTAGCTACTGAGCTTGTTTTAAATGGAAGTGGAGACATGAACATGCTCTAGAATTGATTGTTGACAAGGAAACTCTGCTCTGATACCTGACAGTCACATGATGAGATGATAGCTCATTACCTCAAGGAAACATCTGCTTTTCTTTCCCCCAGTGGGCATCCAAATAAACTTACAATAAAAAATAGAAAAAACCTGAAGGATGGAGCTTCTTAACACACAGCAGAGCTTCCTTCCTTCCATCTTCATCTCCACACACACACACACACACACACACACACCAGTTTCCTCTTTCTACCAGCAGTTCTGCCTCTAAGCCATGATCCCTTTGTGGGTGTTTTTTTGTTGTTGTTATTCTTTGGCTGCCACACAGGGGCTTGCATCTTTACCTGGGCTTTAAGCATCTCTGGAAAGAGAGAAACAAACCCAGTGAAATCTTACCCAGTTTCTGCTATGGACCTAATTTACATGACCACTTTTTGAAGTGGAGAAACCATTGTGAAAGTGGCTCCTTTTAGGAAGCATATAGGTTACTATTTGTGGGGGGGAAACACCCATTTTCTGGCAGGACATTTAAGGGTTTGATAGTGTGTGTTTGTTAGCACACCTGTCTGCACAAGTGCTTCCCCACTCCTCTCATCCGTTGTAGGTAGATGTTAAGTAGAAATAGAAAGAAAAATGCCCTTAGGCTGTTCCTGTAGGTGACGGAAGCACTTTAGCTATACCTCTCTGACCAGCCCCTATCCAAGCTTAGGGACTGAGATTCTCCTCACTCCCCACATACACAAATGCTCATCCCTTTGAAAGTTCAGGATGTGAAGGACTAGAGAAAGAGAGTTTATTTCCCATTCACCAATTATTTCGATTTTTGTTTTGGGCTCTATGTACCCTGCCCTCCTATGGTGTAGTGCTGAGCTAGGATCTGGAAGACTCAGATTTCAGTACCCACTCTCTGCCATGGAAACCTGCTGAATGACTTGGGCCAGTCACTCATTCTCTATCTCAACTCAACCTCACAGAATTGTTGTGAGGAAGATATTGGGAGAATGACAGGGAATAACAAGTTGAGAAAGAAAAGAAGGGTAGAGAAGCCGCTTGATGAAATTTTTATCTGCTTCTTCCAAGAGGTACTACCCTTTATGCCAAGCAGGAAAAAAAACTCAAAGGGCCTTGTGCAACAGAGGCTACAATGTCTCCTGAGATGCAGTGCTGAGCTCTTCACACCTAGATAATCTTCTCTTGGTGCTTGCGCTACTGCCAGTTTCCTAAGTTCTGCAGTGGTTGTCGGAGGCAGTTGAGCTTGTCAGAACCTTTTTATTTCCTCAGATAGAGGGAGCAAGACTCTTTTGGTAGAACACGTTGGATGGGCTTGGACAAGACAACTAAAAGCCCCCAGGAGCCACTGAAAAACTTACCATGCAGCACTTATACACAAGGGAGGATGCTTGTCCAATATCCTTTAAAGTTAACTTTCAGGTCCTGATCTGGTCTGAGGTCATGTGAAGAAGATAGTTTATTTCTTCCACCTCTATAAGGTTTTTTCTATCAAAATTATCCTCCTGCTGCACTTATAAGAACCCTAGAATGGGGGGAAAAGAGGCATCCTGTCTTCTGTTCTCCTACAGCTAATAGGAACATGACAGGGGAGCTTTGAAGAGGTGGAAGGGTTAAGCTCCCCTCTCTCATATGATTCTGAGCCACATCAGGGCTTCATGCATCTGAATTATTCCACTAAAAATACTGGGATGATTGGTTTACAGATTGCCCAATATCTTGTCTGTTTTCATCCTGGATCCACCCTGCATTTATTTATTTTTTTTATTTAGTTTTTAAAATTCCCCATCTTTTTCCTCAGTGGAAATCCAAAGTGGCTTATATTGTTATCCGTTCCTATTTTTTTATCCTCACTACAACATTTTGAGGTAGGTTACTCTGAGAGTCTGTGACTGGTCTTTCAGTAAGCTTCCATGGCAGAGTGGAGATTCAAACCTAGGTTTCCCACATCCTAGTCTGACTCTTAAACCACTTCAAAACACTGTCTAAACCTCTTGAGCATTGATGAGGAAGTGCTCCGACTCAGAAGTGGTCACAATAATTGATTCTATGGTGCTGCATAAGGCAAGCATGTCTTTGAGGTGTAAAAAAATCTATTTTTGCTTCTCAATGGAGCTTAGAAGGTTTAGTATGCCATGTTCCCCTTCTCTTATTACATATCCATGGATTGTTTTCTCTTCTCTCTAATTAACCAGTAGAGACTGGGGCTTCAGTTCAGATTTATAAATTAAATGGAAATCTTTCTGAGCAACCGCATTTAATCCTCAATTTTGCTGAAGCAAATTGCTATGGTCAAGTTAATCTCCCCTGAAAATGAGAATGGTATTTTATTATGGATATATGACTAACTGACTATTTATGAAAGCACACATAATTTAGTCTTATGCTTTTTTTGGCTCTCAGAAGGCAGTGAGGTTTCTGAAGAAAAAGTGAAAGGGACTCACACTTTCTGTTCTTCAACTTCTTTGGGAATTCTGGAATGGAGGTTCACACAGGAGAAAGCATGTGCCCCCGAATAGTGGAATAGTTCACAGTTTCCCTGTTTGGTTCTGCTCTTTCAAATAGTTGCTATAAGTGTACTTAATTTGCATATGTTTTCGTTTGCATTAAAATGCCCCAGCAGGCATCACTGCAGTTCATTGCCTTTGGACATCAATTATTGCTATTTTTTTTTTTCATACCAATGCAAGTATCTCTATACATACTGGCCAAATGAAGTCATGCTTCATGCATCCTATTAAGTGAGCTCTAGTCCAAAGCTGGTGTTATAATAACTTGAGTTGTCTTTTAAGGTACCGTAAGTCTCCTTTTCATTCATAATGTAGTTGCTTAACATGGCTAGTCTTCTGGAACCCTTCATACTAATAGTAACATTACACAGACCACATTTTTCATAATGCTCAGAATTGTAACTCCAGCCCAGGTCTTACTTATTGCTCTTTACAGGCAGAAGCAATCTGCTCTTCAGGGTAAGGATGCTGAAACATACTCTACTTCAGCTTACATGCGGTTTACCAGTGGTAAAAGGAAGCCAATTTTTGATCTGTTTGTTGATTGATTCATGGCTGTTCAACAGGCTGCTTCACCGTATTCCTTCCTAACGGTGCAGTATTGCATAAGGCTTTTCACTTACGCACTTTCTCACACCCCATTGAGTTCCACCACCTCCAGACATACACAGTGCTGTGCTGCTATTCTACTTGGCTGACAATGGCTTACACAGTTAAATCAGTCACAAATCATGCAGTAATCATAAGGACATTCTGTCCTTTTTTTAAAAAAAAAAATCGTACCGATGAACATTTGTCCAATTAGTCCTTAGCGGCATTATTGACTGCTGATCTGTCTGGATTGACAGCATCTTTACCCAAGTGCAGCTTTGTCAAAACCAGCTACAAATTGGTTCAGCTGTCATTCATTCATCCTTGTACAACGTATTCCAATATTCCTGTGTCTCCAGATGGCCAGTTTGGTGCAGTGGTTAAGAGCAGTGGAGTCTAATCTGGAGAATCAGGTTTGATTCCCCATTCCTCTACATGCAACCAGCTGGCTGATCTTAAGTCAGTCGCAGTTCCCTCAGAGCTTTTCTCTCAAGAGCAGTTCTCTCAGAGCTCTCTCAGAACCACCTACCTCACAGGGTTTCTGTTGCGGGTAAGAAAAGGGAAGGAGATTGTAAACCACTCTGAGTGAAGGGCAGGGCATGAATCCAATCTCCTTCTCCTCCCTATTGAATAAATATGGGCTGAGAGCATGGTGAGTCATAATTATGCTAGTTCTTCAGCACACACCTAATCCCTAAATCTTTCAACACAGGCAGGCATTCCATTACATCACCAATGACCAGAAAGAGTTTGTATAAATCGAACTCTCCTTCTCCTCCTCCTCCTCAGTTTCATACCATTTGTGCTGTATAAAGTTATAGTTTATTTACTAGAGGAGACCCACAGTATACTTCTGAGTAACTGTCAAAGCAATTTTAAGTAGAGGTATATTCTTCTGTGTCTATTGATGTTAGGGTTGCCAACTGAAGATTTTTTTTAAAGGCAGCCTCGTACTCTCCAGAAGTGACAAAGGATAGCTCTAGGAATTATTAGATACTATACGGTAAAGCATTTCCAGTGCTTCCAACAACTACCACTTTTTGTCACCTCTGACAAGAACTTCTGGTAAATACATGAGGCTACATTTAAAAAAAAATCTGCCTCAACAGTGTGCCCCCCCTAACTCTTCCACTGGTTAAAGACAGGTCATTTTCGCACTTAGCGTTTGCTCCCCTTATTCCGCGGCGCAATTATGTCCGGATCATTTTTCTCGTTTTCGCACTAGTGACTCTTTGCGGAGTCGCCTTCCCTGAAGCCCCGGCTCAAATCGTTTTCCCACTGGCATCGACTTGAGTTCGATGCCCTGTCAATCATTTTTTTTTTTAAGCGCAAGTCTGGTTGCGTAAGGACGTACTAACGTACTAACGTAACATCGGAGAAGGCACAGCTGTTCCCTCTCCTTCTTTTCGTGGACAAACCGCATCACGTGTGCTGCTGCTGCTTATGGATTGGCTGCAGCTGTAGAATCCTCCACAGCCCTTTATGTATTAACAGAAGCATTCACAGTGGAGAATCCTAGCACTAGATTCCCCCCCCCCCAAATTCTGAAGTTGCGAAATATCGCAATAACAAAGAGAGAGAAATCGAGGGGTTTGTGTGTGTGTGTGTGTGTGGCAGCTTCTTCCTTTCCCAGCCTCGCTCCCTCCCGGGTGGCGAAGCTGGGATTTCCTCCGCTCTCTTTCCCCTCCCCGGCTGGCGCTTGCAACGGGGACCTGACTGATTCCTGCTGCCAGAGCTCCCCCCCCCGCCCCATTCTCTCCTTCCCCTTCTGTGGCGTGTGTGAAGAGCGAGCTCACGTCTATTTTCTAACCGAGCGGAATGTAGCCAGGGAGAAGAATGCAGGACTCCAACTTCCCATTTTATACATGGCGATTTTGTGCAGGTCCAGAAATCCTGGTGGCACAGCTGAGGGAGGCATTCCCTTTTTAAAACACACACACATGAATGCTTTGGCCCACACCGGCACTAGATTCCCCCCCCCAACAATGGTCGTTTTCACATTATCGAGATAACGCAACAGCGAAATAACGCAACTAAAGTCAATAATAATAAAAAAAAATTCTAACGAAACCAATTGAAGTGGCAATTGAGGCTATTCCAGGAGGGTTTTTTTTTTCTATTTGTTAATTTCGAAATATCGCTATTATGCAAAACTGTGAAGTTTAAAAAAAAATGGCCGTGCCGGCACTTTGGGGAAGCGCCGCGAAAGGCTGATGATTGGCCAAGGGGGTGGATGGGGTGGGAGGACGGAAAGGGAGAGGGTGACGCCCACAAAGCAGTCGATCCGGCGTGGATGGATTTCCCACAGCAAACTCCGAGGAGTGGATCCGGTGTGGATCCGGAGGTTTTCAAAAACTCCGGAAGGAGGTGGATCTAGATACTCCGGCGTGAAACCCCTGCAGCGCCGGAGCAAACCGCAGCGCCGGAGCAACAGGTGGGAAAACCAGGAAAAGATCCGGAGGTAAATGGGGTGCTACGCCGGAGTAAACGCTAGTGCGAAAACGGCCACAGTGGTCTTAGAAGGGCATGACTCTGTTTAGGACTACACTGTGTATCTTACATCCTTCTGCCTACAGGCTTGCCAACTGGCTGTATTTCACTGGACAGCCTTTTAAAATATCCAGATATACTCAATTTTAATGGCTTGTTCTACAGAAAATAAAGACTAGGGGCGTTTTTGCACTCACGTTCAGCCGGCGCGACCCCCCTCTTCACCGCGCAGGATCTGCGTGGATTTCGCACTAAATGCTGCGGAGCAGCCGGAAGAGCCGGAAACTCCCGTCGCAAAAGCCGTGCAAACGGAAACTGCTTTTTGGCGGTTTACGTTTGAGCGGCTTTTGTGCCGGGAGTTTCCGGCGCAAAAGGCTGCTCCGCGGCATTTAGTGCGAAATCCGCGCAGATCCTGCGCAGTGAAGAGGGGGGTCGTGCCGGCTGAACGTGAGTGCGGAAACGCCCTATGTGAAAAACTTCTGAATTTATTGACTGGATAGTGCCTACAATTCAAACCTGTTGTAGAGCATAAAGATTACAGTTTCTTTCTTAGGCAAAATCAATTTTGTAAATGTAGTAAACAGCATATTATGTCACTTCTTTACTGTATTTGCCTCATACCCCTCTTCCAAAAATACTTGGGTGATGGAAATGGAGTTATTTAGGTTTTATCTTCACAATGACCCTGAGACTTGCCCAACCCTACTATTAGAGCTCCATGACTGAGCACAAACTTTTTCAGTATCCACTTAAGCCCCATAGTATCATTTGATTTGATTTTTTTTACAAAAGCCCTATTATATCTTTAAAACAGACAGTTAACTGTAACTACAAACTATTGCCACCTAAATTAAATTTTAGGGCAGTTTGGAGATCACTGCTCAGGTGAAATGTCTACAGGAACTTTGTAGGAAGTTAACAGAATTTAGAAAGAAAACTTATACTTGAAATTTCTCATGCATCTCTCTATATTACAGTAGGCAACATGCCACATTCCACTGATATGTGGCCAGAACAAAATGATCAAAAACGGTTACTTGCACAAAGGTAAAATGAGTGTTTTAATTTAAACTTCCTACATAGTAATCTCATACCTTAAACATAAATGTGTCCTTTCTTCTTTTCAAGATGATTCATATGAGAAATAATACAGGTCTTCTTGCACTGAGATATTTTGGAGATCTACTGAGCTTCATCATACTCTAATTTTGTTCTATTAGCACTGTTTTTTTCATTAGCTATTGCATAGCTCTGCTAAAAACTGTGGATCTGAGGATAAGCCAATGATTAGAGATGCAGAGGTCACAGACACAGATACATCCACAAGCATTTGCACACTTAAGGAAACAAATTCCAGCACAGGCATCTGTATGCCATCAACCACATTTCCACAAGCCTTCCAAGCTTGTGTTGGTGGTGAATTTAACATTTTAGGGCAGCCAGGAAGGTCATATTTCACATTCAAAGGATTTCCTAGTATCCATATGCATAACTAACATTTCTGTAACAAAGTGCCCTCAAACTATTCAAATGTCTGTGCTTTTAAATGCTGTTATTTGGAACACTTCCCCCCCTTAAGTATAAATTCAATGACCAATCTTTCAAAATGCTATGAATAGTAGTTAAATAGGCTCCATGTTGCCTCATAGGCAGTGGGTTTCCAAGCACAATGAACATGATCAGGAAGGAGCTGAACTTTTTTAAAGAAAAAAAAAACAGTAAAACCATCCCTCTTGAAAAGGTTACACTGAATAATGCACCCCATTTAGTCAACAGAGACACAGGCAGGCAAAGCCCCTTCCTTCCACCCAGAAGCCTAGAGAGGATTAGGCCTATATACCGATGAAAAGATGAACCCTTGATTTTCTGCTGCTCTTATGAACATTCATCAGAAACAATTTTGCTTCCTTCTGGAGGGTAAAAAACCCTTCAAAGTATTATTATTATTATTACATTTTGTACATTACGCTCTGGTAGAGGCTAAAAATAGGTTGTGATGGTTGCTAAGTGCATCTATAAAGGCTCTTCCTAAGAAGCAAAAATGGGATTCAGTTGGGAAGGCAGAATGTAAGACCCGAGAAGGGTGACTATATCACCCATAACTGAATATCAGGCATGTGACTTTTAATATAAAAACAAGCAAGTTATTTCTTATGAAAAATATTTAACAATCCTGAAATCAGTGTAACATATGAGCGGCGAGAACAGGCACATGGTGAGGTATTTAGGGTTCTGGAATTTTTTTTTTCCCAGTAGGGGAAAGGAATATTTTGCTATGCTGAGGCTTACTGAATCATGGGAAACGTTCTGGTCACTGGTGATGTAGTGGAATGCCTGCCTGTGTTGAAGATTTGGGGATTAGGTGCATGCTGAAGAACTAGCATAATTATGACTCATCATGCTCTCAGCCCACATTTATTCAGTAGGGGGGAGAAGGAGGAAATTGCCCTTCACTTAGAGTGGTTTACAATCTCCTTCCCATTCCCTCCCCACAACAGAAATCCTGGGAGGTAGGTAAGGCTGAGAGAATTGCTCTTGAGAAAACAGCTCTGAGAGAACTGTGACTGACCCAAGATCACTCAGCAGCTGCATTTGGAGGAATGGGGAATCAACCCCACTTCTTCCAGATTAGAGTCTGCACATTTAACCACTACACCATGCTGGCTCTCATTATGGAACAGCGTGTTGGAATTTGATTTTTTTTTTTACTGGCATGATTATATACAAAGTTAAAAAGAAATGTTTCTTTCTGCATTTGTTTTCTGACCTTGAAACAAAGTTTGGGTCCAGTGGTACCTTAAAGACCAAGCTTTATTCTGCTGCTTCAGTCCAACATGGCTACCCACCTGAATCTATTTTATGACCAGTATTATTATTTGTTTCTTTTATGATTATTACTGATTTATATATATGAGAGAGATGAGAGCCCTGACCTGGGTAGCCCCAGCCTAACCAGATCTAGTCAGATCTCAGAAACTAAGTAGGGCCAATGTAGAGGCAGGCAATACAAACCACCTCTGAATGTCTCTTGCCTTGAAAACCCCATGGGAGTTGCCATAAGTCAGCTGTGCCTTGACAAGGAAGGAAGGAGTGTTAAAATTATCTGCCCCAGGTGTCAATGCAGCAAGATCTTTCCTGTCCACGAAAGGCCACAGCTGGCTAACCAAACCTGTAGGTCTGAGTCCAAGAGCACCTCAGACTACAGACATGTTCCTTCAGTGCTCAACTCCATGTTTGCCCCCATCCAGAATGGGTGACATATAAAATACCCCATCACACCTTCCACCCACCTGTAGCACTTCTGTTTTGTTAAGAGTTAAGCTTCAGTTTATTAGGCTACATCCACTCCAAAACTATGTCCAGGCACTAGGATCAGCTGAAAGTGAAAGATAGAACTGATTGTCATCTGCATATTGGTGACAACCCAACCTAGATCACCGGATGACTTCACCCAGCAGTTTCATATAGATCTTAAAGAGCACAGGGTACAAGATGTGAGATCCCATAGGCAAAATGCCCAAGGGATGAACAGTAGTCCCAATGCAACACCTTCTGAAACCTACTCTCCATGTAGAACTGGAGCCCAGAGTGGTACCTCCCAATCCCTGTCCTGAAGGATACCGTGACCAGTGGTATTGAAAGTTGCTGAGAGGTTGAGGAGAAGCAACAGACATATTCCCACATCCACCAGGTCGACCAAGACTGTTTCAGTCCCATAACCAGGTCTGAAAGCAGATTGGAAGGGATCTAAATAATTTACCTCAACCAGGAAGGTTTGGAATTGTTTTTGAAGTTTACTGTCTTCCAGATCCTATTTGGGTGGGAAAGCTATCATGATATTTGGGTGGGAAAGCTGCATAGAAATGTTTTAAATAAATAGATAAACAAAGGATCAAGCAGCAGGTGATGTGAAAGTTCTCTGCCTGAAACCATGGAGAACTGCTCCCAGTCTGAGTAGACCTTGATGGACTGATGATCTAATTCAGTATAAGGCAGTCTCATATGTTCATTTGATTGCATCCACAGCCACTCAACCAATATTATATCATCTTCCAAAATTCTCTCAATCTGGGAAGAATTCTTATAACAGATATTTTTTACAAGGGGGTTAGATAAATTCAGGAATGAAAATATCATGATAGCTAAAACCCCCATCATATTTATAGACAGTATACAACTAAAATTCCTGTTGTTTCAGAGAGCTACAGGATAGGAAGGCTGTTGTTTCTTGATGGCCACTATGGGAAAGGTAACAAGACAATAACAGCATAATCCCATGCAGTTACTCCAGTTTAGACCCATTGGAATCAAGGGATTAGACTGGAGGACTTCTGATCCAATAGCGCTTTTCTTATGTTCTGAAGTAAGAAGAAAGGAATACCCATGTGTGACCTTAATGTTGTCTTGTGTCTTAGAGCAGCAAACTCATTCCCTGTAGAATGTTCAGATCTCTCTCCCAGAAAAGCATTCTCCTTAATAGATCTATTATAATCATAGTTCTTCTGTAACGTAGCTGTGTTGCCCAACTTTTTAATACCACATTTCTCAGCCAAATTGTGTCCCTTACCCATTTTATGACATCCAAATGATAAAATGGTTGACATTATACATAACAGATGACTGGGAACAGATGTGTAAAAGCATGTGTGGTGGAGAAATTAAAGCACTTCATCTTCAGGCCAATAACTGAAGGGAAGAGGAATATTAAGAGGCAACAGAAATGGAGAGAAAAGTTGTGTTTATAGCTGAGACAAGGAAGGTCCAGGAAGGTTGTTCCAGATACAGACAGTAAAGACTAAAGATAGACAGGAAATAGCTAGAATACACAAGTTCTGCCCTAAAAACAAATGCCTCTGAGTGAATGTGTGTCCAAACTATCTGGCTTTACTCAATGATGCAAGCTAGCAAACACCAGCATTATGACATTTCTAATAGCTGTGCAAACGCATAAAAAAACTCTTCTTTCATTCAGGTGCCTGAGGCTGCCATCCTATTGACACTTCTGCAGAAGTAAGCTCCCCAAACTTTCTGGAGTTCACATCTGAATAAACATACATGAAATTTGGCTGTAAGAACAAGTTTCAATATCTCAGCCCATAACTGAGACTAGAAAGATGTAACCGTTTAAAATTTGGCCCCACCCCGGCCGGACTGCATTGTGGCTTCAGGCTACAGGGCCACCCCTTTGCCTCCCCAGAGGATGAGAGGCTGTCCGGTTTCCTGGGCATCCGGAGAACTGCAGGAGGACGGAGTGCCGGGGCGATATCAGCCCCACCCTAAGTGGCACAGTTTCTTGTGGCTTTCGACCCATCCACCCACCCTTCAGTAGTACATGTTTTGGCTGGTTGCCTTATTAGGGGCTAGATAGAAATTTTTTCACTCTCACCTGACTGGCTGGTGGTGGAGTGTTTTTTGCCTACCTTGTACTGTGATTAAGAGGTGGAAGTTAGGAAAGTTGATATGTTTAAGTTTTATTGGCCACTTGGCAGAAAGAGGATGGGGTTACTGTTACCGGTGAGCACCCAGGGCTATGCACCAGTTGGGTGCAGGTGATCTGCAGGAGCGGCAGATGGGCTACATGGCTGAATGCCGTATTATGCAGATCGTAACGATGGCTCCACCCATGTCCGGCTCTTTCTGGTGATCGAGGTTGGGAATGGGGTGAGGGCATTTTGGCCTGGCTGGCCCAGCATTAGCCATATTATGATGGCTCATGCAGGGGGCAGGGTGGCTCGCCCATTTCTGGACAAGGAAGGGTCATGGGATGACCCTGGGGCCTGTCCAGCTTAGGTGGCCCTTGCCGTACAAGTTAAGTCACAGTTATGTTAATAAAGTGGCCCGTTTACCCATATACATGTGTCAGCCTCTTTATTCCGACTGGGGGGGCAATAGCACTGCAGGTCTCTTCAGCATGATAATTTCCAATGCTCCTGTTTCTGCAGTCCAACATGCAGCTGGAAGAGCAGGAGGCATTCCAAGGAAGAAAAAGGGAGATCTCATCTAGCTTTCTGTAGTGAAGCCAGTCATTCACATTGCAGTGTTCCACAGCTGTGGATGTCAGTTATAAGGTACCAGCTACCCAACATTCTCCACTCATAGTCACAGCCCAAAGTGAACTGGAAGAGAAATCTGAAAAACTGTCCAGAGAAAGAAGGCATATGAATTTAACCCTGAAGCCAGGGTGTTAGACACCGTAAGTGATGAACCTGAACCAGAAGCTGTTTCCAAGGTCCTTCACTATCCTAGAAAACTGCAGAAGTTATGACCATTGATGCGCCTGGAGAACCCATGATGGGACTTTAATCTTGTAATCCATATTTTCATAAGAGATCAGAGACAACTAAAACACTTTCATGGAAAGTCTGTTCCCCACTCAAGGAAAGCAGGGACACTTTTGCTGCTATTATAAACAGGAATGGAGCACAAGGCTCCAAGGAGTCAGGGTTAGTCCAAGAACCTTATGCAAAAGGAGGCTGATGGCTATTTAAGATTGCTATGCCTCTCAACTACTGGCTATTTGCTACAATTGTTACCTCTCCCCCCCCCCAGATGAATGACGTGTAATGATGATATTGGATTTATATCCCGCCCTATACTCTGAATCTCAGAGCAGTCACAATCTCCTTTACCTTCTCCCGCCGCCCCCACAACAGACACCCTGTGAGGTAGGTGGGGCTGAGAGAGCTCTCCCAGAAACTGCCCTTTCCAGGACAATTCTGCGAGAGCTATGGCTGACCCAAGGCCATTCCAGCAGCTGCAAGTGGAGGAGTGGGGAATCAAACCCAGTTCTTCCAGATAAGAGTCCACACACTTAACCACTACACTGAACTGGCTCTCTTAGCCAGTTGCCATTTGGGTTCAGCAGGATTGGAGAGGGGGTTCCTTTCATTTTTTTCATCTCTTCTATATTGTCTGAAAGTCTTGAGCGTAAGAATAATCAGGACAATTAGAATTGGTTAAGCTCTAACTAGGCATGTTAAAAATAATGTGGGTTGGGAGCACATTAGTAGGAATAATTAGTGAGCACCTTGAAGCATCTAACAAGGAAGGATTCTGTGGTGGTTGGGAGGGCTGATGCTGAGCAACATCAGCTGTGGTTGGGAGGATTGATGTGCTTCGGAGGGTTCAGGCTCAGCAACATCAACTGAACCTTAACTATGGTATGGTATTGGGGAAGCTGGGGCCTTGGCATAGCTCAGAACAGGTTTCTAATGAGGTTGGGATAGGAGAGTGGCTGTGGCTTAGTGGCAGAAGATCTGTTTTGCATGTCAAAGGTATCAGGTTCAATTCCCAGCATCTCTGCCTAAAGGATCAAGTAATAAGTGAAGTGAAATACAGTTACCTGAACCCATAAACAGATGCTATCTGTCAAAATAGTGACCTGGATATGCTAATGGTCCAACTCAGCAAAAGGCATATAAGTAAAGAAGGCTGATGGATAATAGCTGGGTATGAAGCCAGGATGGGGTTGCCCAAATATTGGTTGCCAGAAGTGGGTGCTCAGAAATGGAATCCTATCTTAAAAGGAATTCTATTTCTGTAAGGTGGCCATTTTTATTTACTTCAATCATTCTCCTCTCCAGTTTATCCTGGAACCCTGGAAGGTCACCCAGCAAGCTTCCATGTCTGAGTAAGAATCTGAACCTGGGGTTCCTCTGACACTCTAGCCACTGTACCACCCTGACCCTCCAGATTTAATAAAACTAAGTTTTAATCCATACACTGTTATTTTGTGCCCTCATTACATCATTTCCAGGATGTAAAAGCAATCGGAAATAGGAGTGTCAAAACAACATCCGTAATCCTAAAAAAAAGAAGTGCACCTATGTGACAGTCAACCCTCTTTGACTAGCTGACTGGTTTGACTTCTACAAATCCTACGCACCCAAAATTTTCTTACTTCCTTTTTTTAAATAACAAGTTTTATTAATTTTTTCTACATACTACACACAGTAAGGGAAAGGGTTATGGGATACAAGATAGGACAAGAGCATTGTAAGTTCTACATATAAATATCTTTTCTCTTAAAATCATCACCAGTAAGTCTTAAACATATCATTATTAATTTTCCATACATTTTCAATATTTAGAAAAACACCTATATCTCAAGTTCTACTATTTCTTCTGGACCTCAAACATTTTTACAATCAATATATGTTTTACTTCTGTTACAGATTTTATTATAAAATCTAGGCATATTGGTCCTGAAAAATAATTCACTAATAAAATATTACTTCTTTTCTTTAAATTCATAAATCATGTTCTTATCTGAATCTTATTGATTCAATATATTTCTCACTTTAAACTATTTACTGAATATTTTCACAATTTTCACAATATTCAACAATCATCCCAGGGATATCTCAAAAATATAATGTGTCTCCCCAATAAATCTATTACATACCTATCTTCCAATACATTTAAACTTCCTCCATATTTAATTTTTGCACATCTTATCACCAAGATTTCATTCCAACATTTATTTCTTGACCCTACAATTTTAATCTGAGCCTCTTCCCAATAATACCTCTAATAATTTCAAATTCTTCCTTTCTACCATTCCAACAATTTCACCCCAACATCATCTTTGTTATTCATTCCTTTCTTATTTTCAAGCACCCTTATTTTCAAGCACCTATTTTCCCCACACACCAGCCAAATAATCTAAATAAATCAATCTCGATATCACAATCTTTTATTTCTTTCTCCAAACTGTCCAATTTTAATCAAAGCTTACAAATTTTAACTGCATCTCTAATAATCCATTTCTCACAAAGTCCAAGGCTATATTAATTTCTTCTCCATTTCTGACAATTCAAAATTTATTCATCTTTTTTTTAAAAAGGTCTTCCAATTTTTAGCCAGTCCTAATAACATACATCTGTTAAAATTTCTTGGGCTGTTGTGTTTTTCTTTCTCTTTTGGGATCTTTGAGGGAGGCTCCTCCTCCTCTTTGATAAGGTGTTCTTTCTCCTTCACTTCCTTCTTTCTCCTTTCTCCTTCACCATCAACTCCATTTTTAAAATAGTTCTCATATTGCTGGGCTTCTTTTTTCCCATAATCTCTATCTTCTGGTCTTCTGATATAATCTGGTTTGTTACATCCTGTGGCTCATTTATACTCTCAGTAGTATTGCTTGCTGATGGGTCACATATCAGATTGAGGCGTTCATGCAAAGACTTTTGTAAAGCTTGCATTCCATTCATGAAATTGCTCTGAAGAATTTCTAGAGCCACATTTATATCCCAATCCGATTCTACCTTTGACCCCTTCATGTCCATTCAATAAAGAAAGGGAGCTGTAAAAGTTTGTATCACTCCAAGAACCTTCTGCCAATTTCTTCTCTTTTACAATATTTCCACTTTTCACTTTTATTTCAGTTTAAGTCTTTAAATCAGTCCACTTTCTATTCTCCAATCAAAATCCAATGTTTCACTTTATTTTTCCTCCAGTCACCAAAAAGGATTTTTATTTTTCTTCAATCTCAAGCCTCGTTTTAGATTTTTAAGTTTTTTAACACTGAGAAGGGAGGCTTGAGGGGGACTAATGACGTCACTCCTCCCCTCCTTTTCTTAACTTTTTTCCTGATTCAGAACAGCTAATGGAGTTTTCTTTCTTGCAAAAGAGAGATACCTCAGTGACTTACTTGTAGATGTTTCATGCAGTGTAGAATATCACTATTTAATCTTCATTGCTCTTGAACTAACGAGAGGTTCACTTCTAGTGCCATTGCGAAAATGGCGACTGCGCGATGAAGCTGGAGGCAAAGAAGGTGCTACGAATCCCGCACCTGTCAGAATCCTGCCACCCTCACACCTCTTGGTGCCAGAGATCTTTACCAGGTCTCCGGTAGAGTCCCCCTTAAAGGGGCCCCTCCATTCACGCAGTTCAGAAGAGCTGCCAGGGAGCATTCGAAGAGAGGCTTCTGATCTTGAAGCCAATGTAACCCGGAAGCCTGCACCCAAAATGTTCAATGCATTATACAAAATTAAGAAGGTACACAAAACCAATGTTGAAAGCCAGCTAATATCCACAGGAAATCAAACTAGCAACATGAATACTAAAATCAGCCCCAGTAATTTATCTAAAGCATGTCTGATACTATGAATAAAGCTGTAAGCCTAAGCATACTTAGTTGGAAATTCCATTTAATTCAATCGTTCTTTTAAATAAATGTGTTCAGCACTGCAACATTAAGTTACCAAGGAGATTTTTTAGAAACTTGATTCCAAGCCTGTGTTTTCATAACATGCAGTCCTTGGAACTCTGAAAGGAGGGATGTTTTTGCTCCAAGAAAACAGAAACATATGGACCAGACCTCTGGGAAGATTGGTGCCTAAATAGGTCATGATGCTAAAATCAACACAAATGTAAGCCTCAGCTTCCTCCAAGCCAGGGAGGAAAGTGTCTTTGGGGAGAACACATCAGCCAAATGCTGTAGGTGGTCTAAAAGTCCAGGAGACACTCTGCCATTTCCATGGTAGTGGAATAATAAATGGATCCCTCTGGAGACAGCAGCATTAATTGGATGCTAACAGTGGATCTGCATATGTATATAAACACCTCCCCATGCTGATCCTCCAACTCTTCCCCCACATCTCAGCATGATCTTAGTCACAAATGACCTGCTCTTTTGAAGAGATGGGTGGGTGGCAGAGATGAGAAAATCTTCCCATCCACATTGTGAGCTACTGCATCTGAATAACTAGAGAGAGTGTGGCCATGGATAGCAATTTAAAGTGGCCTGCCACGGTGGCTTCATGTGACCTAGTTCTTAGCTGTTTTTCAAAATTAAAATTGCAGGCCTAAAAAAGGCTATCAAGTCAACAACATTTTCTATTAATCAGTGGGGACTACACGGTTGTGGGATGACCTAAGTTCCTGTCCCTGTCCAACACTGAAGCTGGTTGGCTGGCCTTGGGCAAGCAATTATCTCTTTGCCTAAGCTACCTCATAAGGCAGCTAGAGGGATAAATATTAGAAAAATGGTAGAGAGGACTTTCTGCCTCTCTGGAAACCGAAGGTAAAAATAACTAATCAGAATTTTGCCTCATACTCTATGCTGGAGGGAGGACTAGTGCTAGTTCGGCTAAAAAAAACCCCTTTAATCTTTAAAAAAAAAACTATGCAACTTGACTAAAAGTATATGCACTTTTTTTCCTTTAAATTAAACTACTCATGGTGCATGCTGTAGTGTGAATTTAAGTTCTGGAAGCTGTTGCACATTTTTACAAGGAGCAGAAAGAGCTATTATCTTAATCATGGAACTTCAAGCAGGCTTCACCCAGAGTCATCAGCTCATATATCTAGTATACTCTAAATGGTCTCCACTAAGTATTGAGCTCATATGGATGCCAGCCTCCAGGTGGGACCTGGGGATCCCCTGGAATTACAGCTCATCTCC
This sequence comes from Heteronotia binoei, assembly GCF_032191835.1. Taxonomy (NCBI): domain Eukaryota; kingdom Metazoa; phylum Chordata; class Lepidosauria; order Squamata; family Gekkonidae; genus Heteronotia; species Heteronotia binoei. Next base: position 67,583,995 of record NC_083224.1, read on the forward strand.
AGACTACAAAGATCAGTTTCCCTGAAGAAAATGGATACTGTAGACCATGGGTCCCTGTATGCACCAGGCTCCACTCCCAAATCTCCAGGAGTTTCCTAACACAGAACTGACAACCTTACCCACCCCAGATCCTGACCCCCGTCAATGGCCAGGGAGGACTTGGTAACCCAACCAGGCCCTGTGTTCTCCTACAGGCAATCTTATATGAGTCATTAACATTCTGATGAGCCAAGAATAAGTCTACAGACATTGATCAGAAAGCCATATCAATGCTCTTAATTGAACCTTCATGTGTGGTTTCCAGTCACTTTGCTTAAACCCTTTAGATCGGAATGGATTATTCTTACCCTCTCTCCTGTATACACACAATGAATAGCTCTAAAGAAAGACATAATTGTTTTCTGAGCAATAATTACATAACAAGCTGTTCTGAAAATTTCATTCCAAATGACTTGTCCATCATCTGTCACAATCAGGTTGTCTGTGTATCATGGTTCTGTGCAAGCACTAGAAAAAAAGGGTAATGTATGATATTGCCCAAAATTCTGCTTGTTGATAATAGCATCAGCTTTTAACACAAATTAGTTATGTCTTCCAGTAGGTTTGAAAGTGAGTAGTATGCCTGGGGAATCTCAGAAGTGAGAAAGGAGGCAAGATACTGATTTGCAATGGGTTAAAGTGGAAGGAACATGGGCCCTGCATTAAAAAAGCATGTAAGTGTAGATTTGCTTAATGGACATAAGTTATAGCATTAGGGTTGCCAAGTAGCTCTGTGCCTCCAGTGGGGGACTATCTTTGCATGTGCAATGCATGTGTAGCGCGATGACTTCACCTGGAAGTGACATCATCATGCAGGCGACATTGCACGGCATCCACTCCAGTTGTTTCCGGGGAAACTCTATGGTTTCCTCGGATGCTCTAGCCATTTGAGAGGGGAAAACTCTATGGTACCTATTGTACCATAGAGTTTTCCCTCCCAAATGGCTACAGCGTCTGGGAAAACCATAGAGTTTTCCTGGAAATGCCTAGAGTAGATGCCATGCGACATCGCCTACGTGATGACATCACTTCTGGGTAACATCATCATGCCGGCGCCGTTGGGGGAGGTTCCCCCCACTGGTGCAATGTGGGCCGGCAAGTTTGGAAACTCCCAGGCAGGGGAAACCCTGCCTGGACCAAAGCTTGGCAGCCCTATATATCATCCAGCTTTTTTGGAACAGTATTTGGTTCCTTGGCATGGATTATACATAGCCCTGCTTAGAGGCAGAGCATGAGACCAGCTGATTCCAGATGGTCATGCTAAATACTGTAACATCATCTCTACAAATCTGAACGACAGGTAAAACCTAGGAGTGGAGGCTCTGCCTGAGGGCATTTGAATTCAGGAGGCTCATTAAGGTTTCTAGAGGTAATAGCTAACATGCATAGATGGACTTATCACAGTTTTGTATTCTCAAACTATTCCTAATGTTCTTTGCATAACCATTTACTAAAATGGAAAGGGGTGTGTGTCTGTATTCATGTATTGATTGCAAATGCCAGTACCTACAAAAAACTCGCAAATTGAGTTCAATTAGAAGCTTGGAAATAAAGGTATTCTGCATTTTCAAAGTTAAGTGAACAACATTAGGGTTTGTAGAATCTTTTGGGATCAAGTGCCGTGTTCTACTGGAGAAAGTTTTCCTTCCAGACGTTTCGTTCTCAGCTGCGGAGAACATCCTCAGTGGCGTTGCAGCTGGAGCAGGCGCTCAGACCTTCTTGGCTGCTGTGCATTGAGTGGGGCCAGGGCTGCTGGAGAGCTGCTATTTGTAGGCTGAAACGTCTGGAAGGAAAACTTTCTCCAGTAGAACACGGCACTTGATCCCGAAAGATTCTACAAACCCTAATGATGTTACCAGCCGTGAAAACCTGAAATCTTTGATAAGTGAAAAACATTTAGCAGTTTGGGAACAGGATAGGTTGGCAGATGTTCAGTGTCTGTTCTTTGACCAGAAGGTGTGTCTCTGAAAAAAAGGGAGGGTTTTAACTTTTTTCTTTATCATTGCCTCACCTAACATCAAAGATTGCTGCAAATAAGCTCCAGCTCAATTATGAGAAGTCCAAAATCTTAGTTTTCCCAAAAAAGTGGAGACTTTACAAATGGGTTATTGATGGTAAAGAGATAGAACAAGTCGAGTATTTTAAATACTTAGGTGTTTATTTTCAATATAATGTGACTTAGTCTACCCATCGCAAGTATGCAGTGAAGATAGCTAACATCAGTGCATCTGCCATAGCTCACTTTTTTTATGGCAGAGGTAACCAATTTGTGCCAGCTGCCATAAAAATATTCAAAGCCAAAGTGATTTCGCAACTTCTGTATGGCATCCCAATCTGGATTGGATTTTATGAAGGTGCTATCGAAAGTGTCCAATCCAAATTCTTGCATAAAATTCTGGGCATGCCAAAATATGTCCCATATGCAGTTATCTGCTTAGAAACTGGCATGTCTTTAATGGTTACTAGTGCATGGCTCATGACCTTCAAATTCTGGCAACGCTCGCACTACAACTCTGAACTGGGAAGCTACATCTCTCAAATGCTCTCTGAATTTAATTTGTCAAATTGGTCAGCACAAATTGAGAGAAAAATCAAAGCAATGGGTTTATCCCTAGAACTATTGTCCATGCTGTCCTTCATCACCACAGTCCAATAAATTAAAACAGGTTGCTAGATATTGAGCGCCAAGACCTTTACAGTCTGGCTAAGAAAACTTGTTCCCCACTGAGTTTTGAGATCCCTCTTAGTACAGGGAAAATGGCCTCATATCTATCCGTCTTGCAGGTGCCACAGCAACGCAGAGCTTTTTCCCTTGCCAGATGCAACGCCATGCCCTCTACCATTCTTTACGGCAGATTTAACAAGACAGCCTACTAAGTCAGATATTGTCTCTGTAAGCAAAAATGTGTGGAGTCAGTTACTCATATTCTTCTTTATTGTAATTTGTATACAGATCTTCGTCACAAGTATTTACATCCTCTTTTAATTAGCATGGTTGATTGTTCTCATGCACTTAAGGTCTATAATCTTTTGAACGATACTTCATCTAGTGTCACTGAGAAACTGGCTAAGTTTCTTTATTCTGTTTTAAAGGCACGCCAGAGGATCTCATAGAAATAGTTTGTTTATGCTTTTCCTGATGTATATGTATGCAATTGTTCCATTTTATCTTTTTTTTTAACCAATTTGCTCTGATATATATATTTATATATTTTATGCCAATAAAGGCTAACTTAACTTAACTTATCGTTGCCTCTTTGGAAACGCACACAGAGTTTGCATTTTGTAAGAACAGATACTTACTTGGCTACCACTACAAATGTAACCTTCACTAATCTATGGTGGATCCATCCCTGCTGCTAAACAAGAAGTGTTTCATGCCTGCCTTGCTTCAAATTTCTAGACTGGTTCTTCTCTGTAGGAGTGCTGTCCATTCTTATAAAACTGTTTTGCCCAATTTGATGGTTAGACATGCATTTTGATCCTACCAGCTTTTTTGTTCAGTCTCTTCTAGGTTCTCCCATTGCTGTAGCTTATGGATAAAAATCGTAGAATGTAGTCCACAAAACAGCTAATTTTCAGACCTTTCTACCATTAGGGTAACAAATGTTATTCTTCTGTTGTGGATATATTTTAATAATTGATGATCAGTGATGCTTAAGGATGTCTTAATATTTATAATTTGTGAATAATAACTTGCACTATGGAATAGGGCTGCCAAGCCTCTGGCCAGGAAATGACAGAAAAGATACTCTCCGTGTTATAAACAATATCAAAATATTGTTCCTCAATGAAATGCTGAAAGATGGAGAAAGAACAGTAGCATTCTAGTAATGAAATAAATTAGAGAAAGCCTGGAAAACACTGTATACCAAAGAAATAAGGCACCATCAGACTACTGCATTCAAAATTAATAAGACAGTCCCAGAGGAAGGATAAGGATCCGAAACGAGAATTGACCGGTTTTGCATCATCGGACTGTATTGTTTGGAAAGAACCTGATATCATCTTATGGACAGTAGCAGAGTTGTGTGCTTTGGATGGTATTTGTCACTGAATTTCTTACTGAAATTTATATTGTAATACTATGTTGTGAATGGAAAGTGTTGTAATTATATTTTGATATTGTTTTGTAACTCGGAGAGTATCTTTTCCTATAGACCTTAAGTGCAGATTGTTAACCTCCGTGGTCCCGGCATTGTTTGAAGCCCCTGGCCAGGACAGGAACCCCCCTCCATTGTCCACTGCTGCTCAGTGCAGTGGTGGGGAAACATTATAAGAACTGTAGTACTCACTGTGGCATCACTTCATTGTTGGTAAAAAGAATTGGAAGTGGAAGAAGAATTGGTTTTATATCCTGTTGTCAGGGCTTTTTTGGTAGAAAAAGCCCAGCAGGAACTTATTTGCATATTAGACCACATCCCCTGGCATCACCATTGTTTCACAGGGGGATTTTTAGTAGAAAAAGCCCAGCAGGAACTCATTTCCATATTAGGCCACACCCCTTGACACCAAACCAGCCAGAACTGCATTCCTGTGCATTCCTGCTCAAAAAAGCCCTGCCTGTCCTTCGCTATCCAAAGGAGTCTCAGAGCAGATTACAACCACCTTCACTTCCCCTCCCCACAACACATACACTGTGAGGTAGGTGGATCTAAGAAAGCTCTGAGAGAGCTGTGACTAATCCAGAGTCACTCACCTGGCTTTATGTGGAGGAATGGGGAATCAAACTCGGTTCTCCAGATTAGAGTCCATTACTCTTAACTGTTACACCAAACTGGCTCTCATAGTATAGTTCTAAAAATCACTGGATTGATGTTTCTGCCAGTTCCTTGAGCCACCTATATCACTTCCTTTTTTACCAGAAGTGATGTGACACCACCGCTGGCATTGTGGGTCCCTCAGATCCAAACCCACAGCCCTGTCTCTAGTTGTCAGGCACTATCTAGCAATCCTGTTGTGGAAACACTGATATGTCTCAGGCTTCCACAGCACACCGTGAACTAGAGATTGCTTCAGGAGTGGGTGAAAATGTAATTTTAGAGTCCAACCCTCCATTCAATACAGCTTGTTCTGTTGTGCAGTACTGACTAGGGGTGTGCAAAAAAAAAAATACGGAATTACATGGATTTGGAAATACATGGGGCCAAATAAATACAGAATACCGTGTATTTCCTATTACCATGTATTTCCTAGTACTCGGATTAGCCGCATATACGGTAGATGCACAGCTATTTTCGAATATACAGCCCCATTATACCCTATGGCCATTGAAATCAATGGCAAAATAGGGTATATTGGAAGCCACCTGGAGGGGAGGGGGTTTGAGGGAGAGCCCCCAAATTTGCAGGGGACCTGCAGGGAACTCTCCCCTACAAACCCCCCAAGTCTCAAAAAGATTGGGCCAGGGGGTCCCCTATCCCACCATTATTCCCTATGGGCCATTGAAATCAATGGCAACATAGGGCATAATTAGAGGCTACTGGGGGGCAGGGGGTTTGAAGGTGAGCCCCAAAAATTGCAGGGCAGCTTCAGGGGACTCACCCGCATGCAACCCCCCTGGCCCAAAAAGACTGCACCCATCTGTGGGCACCCCAAAAGGAACACTGCTCCCAATGTGAGAAAAAACCAATTAGAGCCACTTCCTCACTGTAATTGGCATGGGGAAAGTGGCTCTGGGGAGCAGGAGATTTTGAGGAGAGCCCCCCAAACTGCTGTGCAGCTTCAGGGCACTGTTCCACACAAAACCCACAAGGCCAAAAAAAAATTGGACCAGGGAGTCCAGTTCCTGGGGCACCCAAAGCCAAACCTAACTTCACACCAGAGAATCTCTATAGGACCCAAATGCACTACATCCCTCTATCTACTCTATGAACCTTGCAGGCCTGGAACCAATATAAACCCAGTTGCCAATGTCACTGCCACACAAAACACAATCTGCTCAAGGTCTGCTGTGCAGACCTGGCTGCAGCAAACCCAGATGCCAGCTCTCCAGCCCTGCCCCAAACAACACGGGGAAGCTTGCCAAGCACAACAAGCCTGCTGGTTCTGGGTCCCTCACCCAGGTGCCAGCTTCCCTGCCACAGAACACATAATCTACAGATGCCAGTTCTCCAGCCCTACCCCAAACAACACGGGGAGAGCTGGCCAAGCACAACAAGCCTGCTGGTTCTGGGTCTCTCACCCAGGTGCCAGCTTCCTCCCCCCCCCCCAGAAAACCAGAACCAGGAAAACGGACAACAGGAGAAGGCCAAGTAACTCAAATGTTAAAAAGTGGCCTTTTAAACAATGAAAATTAGGCCAAACAGCCCCCCCCCCCAAGAACCAGAACCAGAAGAGAAAAGGAACAGCAGCAGCACAACACAGCAACAACAAATCAAACACAGAATCCTTTTAAAACAGTAAAAAAACTTAACTTTTAACAATACAGGAACTTTACCAACTCCTCCTCCCCAAAAAAAAACTCCTTCACCCTAACCCCAAGAAATCCAAGCCACCCAAATCAAGAAAAGTAAAAGGACACTGCACTTTTTTAAAACTCCTCTTACTAAAGTAAGATACGGGCAAACTGGAAAACCCCCCACCCCACCCCAGGCTCCCACCCCCAGCAGAACCCCCTAACCCCAAATAAGCTACCCAGTACTCACCCACCCAAATCTGGATAAGTAAAGGGATTCTGAGTCTTAAAAAGTCCTTTTACTAACTAAAATAAAAACAAGAACCCCAAGACTGTCTTACCTTAGAGACATCTTCTCTTCTCAAGGCAGGTCAGGAAAGTCTGAGAGAGAGCAGCAGCAGCTGAGACCAAGGGCCAGCGCAGCACAATCTCTCTCTCTCACACCAACACACCAAACAACAGCAATGGAATGGAGTCCAGCCAGGCAGACTCTGACCCTACACAGAGCAGTTTCAAAAAATAGCACTGCTCTGTGATTGGCCAGATAACACTGTTTACTTGGATACCCAAGTAAACAAAAGAACAACAATGTAGCTGATGGCTGAGGGATTAGCCCAGCCATCAGCTACACAACGGCCCTGCAAAGCATGCATTTGCAATGCATTTTGTAAATGCATGCTTTGGATTGGCTGCTGGGGCTCCTCTCACCCCTCCCCCTCCTTCCCTGATCCCAGGAAGACTATGGGAGAGGTGGGAAAAGGCTTCCAAAGGCGGGAAAGGAAGCAAGCAGCTCCCCTGAGGCTGCAGAAGCTCCTTTCCCGCCTTTTCCATTGACTTCCGTATACTTCCAAATATCTATATGGAAGTACACGGGGAGCCATATACGGCTCCTGTTTACTGACCTGAAAATGGAATCGGAAGTATACGTTGCCATATACTTCCGAATCAGGGGTGATTCGGTGGTCTATGCGGTTCGGCCGAGCCGAATGAACACCCCTAGTACTGACTACTGTTAGTAGGAGACGAAGCTCAGAGGAAGTGTTGTTATGACTACCAGAATTAACCTGACCAAGCAGGAATGTTAATAAGGTCCTTAGTCCTACCTCAACAAACATCTTTTCTAATACTTGGAATCTGAGACCCAAAAAAATGTACCATGACTTTCAATTAAAACCATATATCTTTGTTATGACTACTAATTTTCTTTATTGTAAAATGATGGTCTCTGTGTTTAAATGAGAACAGCGCTCAGCATCTCCCTGGCAATGGATTTAGAAGTTGGAAAAAATCATGAGTCAGACAGATGGCAAACAGAGTTTACTCTACATGCACGGTATACAGTTACTGTAAAAGGCAATATTTAATTTTGCATCATGCCATCATTTAATGCAAAGTCCCTGTTTATGGGAAATATGAGAATGGAGATTGTTTAATTTCAGAATGTTTAGCAATGGGAAAATTCTACTGTCCCCTTTTTTCCAAATCAACAGAATTTTCTCTTTCAATCACTTCCTTTCACCCTTCCTTTAAGTACTATAATTACCAGCTCCATCCCAATACTTTCTTCCACATCCAAAGATCCAGATTGACTCGGTAAAGAATACAAATGTCACTTGGTCACCAATCCTCACCTAAAAACAAATATTTTATTTATTATGTACTTGCAATTCTATTAAGCATTGAAGAAAACACCAGAAAATGATGCAAAATATAAAAGAAACAGATAAGGGAAGATGAGAACATTCACACTCAGAAACCTCATGAGAACAGTCTCTTTACATATGAGCAGGAGGAATGACCATTGATGGTGTCTGTTGATGGAATTGGAGACTGGGTGGAATGGTTACTGGGTAGAATGGCCTTATTCTTGGAAGGAGAAGCTCAGTAGCAACTGGTCCCAACATGCCAATGGAGAAGACCTATTTATCTGTCGACCCCTTTCTTGTAGCTACCAGATAAAATGGCCAGTGATGGTTGATCTAGCAACAGAAGTATCCCGAGGAAGCTGTTTCCACCAATTTTTTAGTATATTAATGCAACTTAGAGAAAGACCAGCGGTGAGTTTAGTTTTTGTCTTGGAGCTGTTGCTAAGAAATTAGTAGTGAGAGTACTACTAATGGAACATTCATTCTAGTAGATCCTAGGGACTGTTTCTCAGCACTGTGAATCCCCACACTGAGATCTGTATAAGGTATTATTTAGAGATACAAACAAAACCATGGCCTCCCCACGCCACTCCCCCCCCCATTACAATGAAAGCAGTACTGCAGTTGTTAAGAGTGTTATACCAAGGTCTGAATCCCTAGTCTGCATTGGAAACTTGCTGGGTGATCTTGGGCTAGTCACACACTCTCAGCTTAATTTACCCCACAGGGTTGTTGTGAGGATAAATTGTGGAAAAGGGGAAACAATATTTTGGGACCCACTGAGGATAAAGGTGGCTATAAATGAAGCAAATAAATAAACATCACAAGCTCCTGCTTAAATTCCTCATTCCCCTGCAAACATAGATAACTGCTGAGAGTTGATGTCAGAATATGTGTCAGTGACAGCCTGTTAATACTTGGGCATGTTGAGGATTTTAAAAAAGCAACTCTGGACAAAACACTCTTTAAGCTGCTTTGATATTCTAACTCATTTCCAACTGGAATTTTAAAACTGATTTGCTAGAAATTTAAAAAAAAAAACCCTCACTGGCTGGAAGAGTGTAAAAATGTTTTTAAAAACAATCACACTTCCTTTCACGTGAAAGTAAAACTGGTAAAGGGTTTTTTTGTTTGTTTTTAAGAAAAGTTGAAGGAAAAAAGCCCAGAAGAGAAATGATGAAAAGTTGGCAAACCCCAATAGATTCCTGGTGTTCCTGGTAGAATTCAACACAGTTAAAATGCAAGCCAATAGCTGGAAGCCCCCTGGGTGAATACACAAGTTCACCCCATGTGGGATAAAGATAAGAGACATGAAAACCTGTGTGTGCATTAAGCTGAAGAGCCAGGCTTTGGTTCAAGGAAATAGCACAGCCAATGCATTAGCAGAAAAATAAATCCAGAGGGTACAGTGCTAAGAGGGAAGGAGGCTCCATTAAGGGGAATGAATAGCATAGTGAGATATTAAACCAAGGAAAATCTAGGCTTAATAACAGAAAATGTGTCCTAGTAAAAAATATCTTGCAGAAAGTATACAGGGTCCCTATAGAATTATGTTCTATTCTGGTATGTATATTGCTGCCATTGAAATGGCTCAGAAGTGCCTTCAAGAATTCACTTTTTCTACAAACCTCTAAAATGCAGCCACAAAGAAACCCAACAAAAATATGCATAAGGAATCATGTTTCAGCACTAAAGAGTGTACCACATTTAGACAAGAGAGGAGCAAATGTCTCCACCTTCATTCCATCATTGTTTCTCTGATTATCTGTGCCCAGGCCTACCCTTCCTCTGGCTTTTCACTCTTCTCACTAGAATTTCCTTTCCGCATTTTACTCCCACATAAGGATTTGTATATCAGTTTGCATATTTATTTCAGTGTCTGATATGACAATCTGTATATGTTTGGCTGAAAAAAATGCTAGTCTTATGCTATTCCTGAAAATATGTATTTGAATGGGATTTTTTTATAAAGATGTGGAGTTTATTTCATCATTCTGCAGACAGAAAAATGTTGTCAGCTCCATTTCTGTCTGTCACGTTGATGAGTGTACAGTTTGGCAGTAAATAATTTTGTGAGCTCCCCTAATTCTGATTCAGTAGTTTTCTTTTATGTCAAGCAACTTTATTCTCCATCTTTCATTTTTCCCCTATTACAATTATGTTTCTTTTTGTCATAGTCCTAATTCCAAATAAATAGCATTCTTTGCCTGTGGCAAAATAATACAGGAGTCCACTGGCACAGAATTAATTTTAGCATCAAGTCTAGTTAGCTGGAGCTCACTTCATCATATGTATGAAGTGTACATCTTCTAGGCAGATTATATACACAACAGAAAGTTTGGAGCAGGATAGATGCTAAAATATGGGCATTTTTTAAAACGCAATTCTATCAAAACAGGAATTGCTAACATGGAATCAGTGCCCAACGAAAAAAGCCAATGCAACAGGCAATCTAACAGAGGTAAGGCTGCCAGCTCTGGGTTGGGAAATATCTAATGATTTTGGGGGTGGAGCTGGAGGGGACCTCAGAGTGCACCCTCCAAAGCTGCCATTTTCTCCAGCCAAACTGATCTTGGTCATCTGGAGATCAATTGTAATAATGGGAGGACTCCAGGTGCTGCCTGGAGGTTGGCAGTCCTAAATAGAGATCTGGCTGAATATCTGCAAGGGTGGGATATGCAAGGTAAAGTATTAACTCCTACAGTGAATGAGGAATCCCAGATCCTAAGACCCGGGGTGGGGGATGGGGAGTAAATTGTCTTTAACTTATAAATGAATTCTAATGCAGCAGTTTTGTACTGGCTTCTTCCTCTAAACTTTTTTTGTATTTGAGAACAGTGACTTTTATATCAGCAGTAGAATGCCCTGGAAGATTAAAATCTTCACCCACTGTTTTCTGAGTATAGTTTTTTTTGTTATGCTTCAGAAAATTTGAGATCTTTTAAAGCTGTTGAGCCTGATGGAAATTGTGATTTCCTATGTATGTGTGTGCCATCACATATACACAAGGGATGATATTTGATTCCTAGTTATGTTATTTTCTTTGTCTATCAGCAATGGCAAAGGACAATGCAAAACAGAAGGTTTAAAGCTGCAGACAGAGAGTCATATGAAATCTGGAAGGTGCAAATTTAGGCTGTGGAAGCCAGTGGGATTATGTGGAATAACTTTGAAGAATGTTGCTTTGTAGAACTCACAACTAACCTGGGAAATTTTAATGAGACAAACATTGTCAGGGGCAGTGAATTTCAAGGGACAGAGCTCAAAAACAGGAATTGTACCTGGTAAACAATTATTGTAACAAGATAGATATAACAATATGATACAATTACCCCCAAGTTTTTTCAAAAATATACATTTTTGTCAAATTTATAAGAAATATTTAAACCCTCACTTGAAGTAAGATCTTAAATAATTGCAGGTGCTAAGCACTTTCTTAACTCTGAGTTTGTGTCTCTTTGGAATCCTGCTGCTTAATGCTATAGTACAGAGTAAAGCTAAACTGCTGACCTTGTACTCAGGCATTCAGTGACACTTGACATGAATCATTTAGATTATTAACCAGGGCCTAAAAATCTCTCCAGAAGCATTTTCATAAAAAATGGAATCTCAAATGGAAGTAGCTTGGCATGGGTAGTAAAGGAATTGACAGCTGACTAAATTACCAAGTTTGCAGTATCCACACTAAGATCCAGCCAATATCTTATCAACTGGAAAAGTTCTGGGGCAAAAATAAACAAACAAACCCAGAATTACTAGGACAGAGTATTGCTTTTCAGACCATGGATTTATTTACACACCCACAAAGAGAGAGAGAGTGCAAACACAGGCATGGAGGTGGGTGGTGGGTCAGGCCAGATGAATGAGTCCAAAGACAAGACAGAAGTCAAGTCATCCCCAGAGCTAGGCAGTATCTGTAGGGCACAGTAGAAGCCTGGTCAGTATTGGGCCAAAAATAGTATCCAAAAGGCATTCCAAGACTGAGACAAGGCACATGGTCAAAATCAAACAAGGCATGAATGGATGAGCAGAACTAGTACTGTCTTCATACTTCCGAGAAGCAGCTCAGACTTAAAACTCCACCTGGAGGCATCAGACTTCTTTTGTGAATTAAGAGATAGGATATTTCAGAGCACATCAAATAATCTCTGAGACCATGGCAATGGTTTGTACACATGAGATGGAGGGCAATGAACTATGCCCGAGGCTCAACAAACACAGGAGATAGGTTTCTGCTCTGAGAGAGCCCATTTGACATAAGGTAGGAGTCCTCAACCTGCAGCCCCTGAACTCTTTCTGTGCAATCCTCCAGCCTGCTTGTTTGCTGCTATCTCCTTTTGATCCACTTATCCCTTGTGCATCACAAACTTCTGAAATCTTTCCAGTGAAAATCAAGAAGCTGGGGTTGAGATTATTAGTGTGTTGTTAGATATACTTGTTCTTGTTTTTTATATTGTGAATGAATTACTATACCTGAGTTAAAGTAACTTTATGTACTAATCAGTGTTATAGTACATGGTGTTTTTGTTCAGTTTTGCTCAACCTGTACATTGTGTTGTTTCCTGTTTTGTTGCTATCTCCCTCAAGGCATTTTTCCTCAGACCCACACTGTTCTTCCTGTCTCAAGAGGCACCATTGACTGCTGTTCTTCCTGTCCCTTCCTTGTGTAAATACAATAGCAACATTGTTTCCTCTGGTCTCCATTGTTCCTTCTGCCAAAAACAGAAATTGTACTTGGTAAATAATTATTGTAACAAGATACATACAACAATATGATACAGTTACTCCCAAGTTTTTCAGTTACCCCTTCAGCCATTCTGGGTACTTTGCTAGCTATTGATGCTCAAGTACCCACCACCCAGCTTTTTCAATCCCCCTCTCTATGCATTACCATATTGAAGGCTACACAGAATCACAGAAACATAGAATCATGGAGTAGGAAGGAACTTCCAGGGTCATCTAGTCCAACACCTGGCACAGTGCAGGAAATTCACAAATACCTCCTCACACATACTCTCAGTGACCCCCGTTCTATGCACAGAAGATGGCAAAAAACCTCCAGGATCCCTGGGCAAGTCAGCAACCGATGGTCAACCGTATCAAACGCTGCCGACAGGTCTAACATCAGTACCGCTGAGCCGCCTCGGTCCAGATGCCGCTGAAGGTCATCCACCAGAGCAACCAGCACTGTCTTCGTCCCATGGCCTGGGTGAAAAATTGTTGGGTTTCTGATGCAATTTCACTTCCTGTTGTCATGAGTTAATTAAATGTTTGTATATGCATACTGATGTTTAGCCAGTGAGTAGGTAGAGCCAATGAAAATGTGTGCACGTACTTCCCGCTAAGGCTAGGTGTCAATATGCATAGTGACCATTCAGGGAGAGACCTAATAGGCTAATCCATATATTTGGGTGGTGGTCTGAGGGAAACCATTTGGTCAGTTTTATAGCCCTTTGTGTTAAGCCCTTAGATCTCCATGCAGTTGAAGTTAGGACTTGAGAGAGTCGAGATGTAGTCTAAAAGCTAGACAGGATATTAAATCCTTCTTTGTTTTCTAGAAATCCCAGTCAACCCTTTCCTCATTAGAAAAGTAAACTACTTTTAGTCTTAAGCTAAACCGTGTGCCTGGCTGCTTTTTGTGGTTATCTCCACGTTACTCTGCTAATAGTATATTCAAAACCCCAACAAAAATTCTGTCAGAAGATGTCTGCAAAAGACATGAAGACTTGCAGGTGAGCACTGGGGTTTTAATGGCAAATGGACTACTAAGTACCTAGGGTTGCCAAGTCCCTTGTGACCTCCGGCAGGGGACTTTTTTGGTGCATTCTGGCTGCTCTAGGGGCTTCTGGGGAAACTCTATGGTTTTCCCAGACACTCTTAACAATTTGGGAGGGAAACTCTAGTTTCCCTCCCAAATTGCTGGAGCATCCAGGAAAACTCGCAAGCACAATGGCATTACTTGTGAGTGACATCATCACACTGATGACATTGGAAGGGAATCCCTCACCAATTCAATGAGGACCGGTGGGTTTGAGACCTTTGGAGTGGGAGAACCTCCGCCCCACCCAGGAGCTTGGCAGCCCTATGAGTACCTCTTTGTTTTAAACAGAGATAAAGCAGATTGTCTGATATGTCCTAAAATTTTAAAATATTGTTAAAAGACACTTTGAATCTGTCACAAGAGCTACTCAATTAGGGTTTCCAGGTCCAATTCAAGAAATATCTGGGAACTTTGGGGGTGGAGCCAGGAGCAAGGGTGTGACAAGCACAATTGAACTCCAAAGGGACTGCACACCTTTTAAATCTCTCCATTGGAAATAATGAAGGATAGGGGGACCTTCTTTTGGGGCTCATAGAATTGGACCCCCGGTTCAATGTTTTTGAAACTTGGAGCATCTTTTGAGGAAAGGCACTGGATGCTATGCTGCAGATTTGGTGCCTCTATCTCAAAAACAGCTTCCTCATAGCCCCAGATACCCACAGATACCCACAGTGATGAGATATCTGCTGTATAGTGCCTTGGTCAGGCCACACCTGGAATCCTGTATGCAGTTCTGGGGACTTCACTTCAAAAAAGATGTGGACAAAATTGAGTGGGTACAGAAGAGAGCAACAACGATGATCAAGGGCCTGGAGGAAGAACTATGAGAAAAGGCTGAGGGCCTTGGGAATGTTCAGTCTGGAGAAGACGAGAATGGGGGAGAGGGCATGATTGCTCACTTTAAATATTTGAAAAGCTGTCATTTAGAGGAGGGCAATGAGCTGTTGCACTTGGCAGCTGAGGATAGGACCCAAAGCAATGGGCACAAATTACAAACAGAAAGGTACCAACTGGATATTAGGAAAGCAAATGTTTACAGAGTAGTTCAGAGGTAGAACCATCTGCCTAGGAAGGAAGTGAGCTCCCCTTCATTGGCAGTCTTCAAAATGCAGCTGGATGATTATTTGTTGGAGATGCTTTAGGCTGATCCTGCGTGGAGCAGGGGGTTGGACTAGATGGTCCCAACTCTATGATTCTATGAGATCAATTCTCCACTATACCTTATGGGAATCGGTCTCCATAGGGAAAATTGGAGTGCCCAGCAGACATTTCTCTCCCTCACCCCACTTTCTGATGACCCTGAAGTGGGAGAAGGGCCTCCAAACTGGAGGTTCTCCTACCCCCCACCTGGAGATTGGCAACCCTTTATTCAATATTTCAAGTAATGAATGAACAAGATAGTCTCTTAAAAATCAATGTTTTTGCAGCAAAATAGCTTTAGAAAGCACATTGAGGAGAATCTGTCTACTGTGAGGGACAGCTATCATGTTGTTAAATGTATTGTGGAGAGTGGTAGACTGATGGTGGATTTGTTTAAAAGTGTGTGGTTAAAGTAATGGAGGAAATGTGCCCTGATAAGATATCTTGTGTTAGTTGTGTCAGTTAAGTTTATCTGTATCTATAATTACCAGGTGTGTTGAAGAACTAAGAGAAGAGCTGCAAATGTCACTGGTTGTCA
Organism: Heteronotia binoei; assembly: GCF_032191835.1. NCBI lineage: Eukaryota > Metazoa > Chordata > Lepidosauria > Squamata > Gekkonidae > Heteronotia > Heteronotia binoei. The sequence continues at coordinate 67,599,576 of NC_083224.1, forward strand.
AGGCAAAATGCTTTGATGTTTTCCAGGGATCATTTCATAGAAAAAGAGGTGCCAGAGCTCATTAGCACAACTTATTTGCATAACTCATTTGCATAGGCCACATACCCTTGACATCACTGGAAGGTGTACTAAATTATATCAGCTCAGCATCTACCTTAAAGTGCTTTTTGAATTATAATTGTCAAAATAAAACTTTACTCCCATCATTCTTTTTAAATCACTTTCTCCTATGTGGCCACAGCAGCATGATGAAGATTTCTATCTGTCTGCTTTACATGTTTTCATTACTTTCCCTTTTTTGTGGGGGGAAATATTAGAAAGTTTGTCAAATCTTAGAGTTCAGCAAAATTCTCACAGGGGACTTGAACAATGGAACTCAGAAGCAAGTTTTTGGTGGGAGGGAGGGGGGTAAGAAAGAAAGAGCAAGCACAATAAAATTTAGAGGTTCCATTATAGACATTGCTCAATCACTAATTTTTATCAGTGGTGGGGGGAAGATTCCAGAATTACAGAAGAATTGTGTACACTGTAGAGTTTGAAAGAAACTACAAATGCAGAAAACATTTGTGAAGGTGTATAAATCAGTAGAAGATCTTGGTCTGATTTGAGCTAAATTAAAAAGCATAATAACTTATGGTGGGGAGTAAAACTAGTGTAGCTGCAAGAATCAGTAATGAGATATTGAAATTAAATTGTACACTTCCTGTTGTGTCTTGCATTTCAGTCTCGAAATTACAACACAGTGGACGCTACGGAGGTGACCAGTGGAAGTCCACTGGTCCCCGGATGTAGCTCCGCAAATACGCTCCGCCAATCAATATCTGTGCTGGGAAGTTTAACTGGCCAGGATTGGACCTGGCCAGACTGAGAGTTGTTCCGGGGTATGTATATAATCGGGACCCGGCCCGCGTTGCCTCGCCTTGTGATGTACTTGCTAATAAAGCATGTTGCCTTCAACACGTCTCGTCACTCAGTACATTACAGTGGCAACGAAGGTGGGATTCTAGCCAGGTAACTCCCCAAGCGGGACTTCGCTGACCTGGCCAGAGACGAGAAAGGCACGCATTCGAGGGAGACGGAAGCGCCTGCTGCTGCCAGGGCTAACCCAAGTGGGACGACGGGCCACCTTGCAGAGTTCGACCCCGCCAACCCCCATAGGTGGGAGACCTACATGGAGCAGGTCGACTGCTACCTACGAGCGAACATGATTACAGACTACAGCCGTAAGAGAGATTCCAGAACAGCAACAGGTGACGGACAGTCCTTTTCCGGCATCAACCCACCACGAGGAACCAGCCGCCCCGCCAGCCACGGCAGCCGCTCCAGCTTCCCAAATAACCCCGAGGAGGTCGACCCAGGAACGCAGGGCAACAGCCTACTTGAAAAACTGCATGGCTCGAACTAGGAGGGGAGGAGTGTTGTGTCTTGCATTTCAGTCCCGAAATTACAACACAGTGGACGCTACGGAGGTGACCAGTAGAAATCCACTGGTCCCCGGATGTAGCTCTGCAAATACGCTCCGCCAATCAAGATCTGTAGCGGGAAGTTTAACTGGCCAGGATTAGACCTGGCCAGACTAAGGGTTGTTCCAGGGTATGTATATAATCGGGACCCGGCCCGCGTTGCCTCGCCTTGTGATGCACTCGCTAATAAAGCATGTTGCCTTCAACATGTCTCGTCACTCACTACATTACACTTCCCATGCACTTTTATTGCATCATCCATCAGCAAGCCTTGTGTAGTTAAGACCCTTCAGTGGGAAAGTGTGGTACGTATTGTTGTATCCAGCATTAATTCCATCAGGCATCCTGGTCTTACTCATTATCAGTTTCAAAATTTTCTTTCAGAGAGAGATGCAGAATATAGAGATGTATTGTACCCTGCAGAAGTCAGGTGATTAATCAAGTGGCTTAGCAGAGGCAAAGTCCTCAAAAAAAAATTTTTCAGTCTTCCTCATGAAGTTGATGCCTTTCTCAAGGAGAAAGGGGGACTTTCTGACACTGGCTGGATTTTTGATTTGGTTTCTCTTAACTGATCTCACAGAGCATCTGAGCACTTTGAATCTAAGGTTGCTGGGAAAAGGAAAGCTTCTGTGTGACATGTATTCTGAATTAAAAACTTTTGAAGCAAAATGAAATATTTTTGTGAAGCAAATTAGTGAAGGTAACTTCGCAACAGACTAAAATTTGAGAAGTCCAGGAATTTACAGTTCAATGTTGAAAGACGCATCTAAGTACTGAACATGTTTCAGGTGGAATTTCAAAACAGATTCACCGATTGCCATAAGCGTGGAAAGGACAAAAAGAATGCTCCAGAATCCATTTTAAGTAGCAGCAAAAGATGCAAGTAACTTTTTTCAGATGAAACTAATTGATTTGCAAGTCAGTGATCATCTAAGACGGCATTTCCCATTTACCAGGTCCCAACCCAGGCCATGGGCACGTCTTTCCCAGGCCATGGATGCCTCGCCACACTGCCCACATCCTCCCTCCCTCTCATTGCTGCATCCCTCTCCCCTTCGACCTTTGCCCCACCCCCAGGCCAGCCCTCCTGCTATCCTTTCACTCCACCGGCGCAGGCTGCTGGTGACGTTGGGGCTGCTGCTGCTTTAGCCACTCAGCCTGGGTGTAGCTCCTCCCCCCCACCATTGCAGAGACCATCGAGGCTGGCCGCAGCTCTCCCAGCAGCGCCGTCATCGGCCACAACCAAGCCCGGCCAGAAAGGCTGTGCTGGAAGGACATGTTGGGCAAGACTACCCCTGTTGCTGCTGCTCCTCATTGCTGCATTGGGGCCCCACTGGGCTCACCGCCAACAGCAAGGGGCATGGATGGTGTGGACCCAGTGGCACCCCAATGCAGTAACGAGGAGCAGCAGTGGGGGTGGTCCCACCCAACATGTCCTTCCAGCGCAGCCTTCCTGGTCGGGCTTGGCTGTGCCCAATGACAGTGCCGCTGGGAGAGCTGCAGCCAGCCTCAGTGTTCTCCATGATGGCAGGGGGGAGGAGCAACACCCAGGCCCGAGTGGCTGAAGAAGCAGCAGCCCTGATGTTGCCAGCAGCCTGTGCCCGGCCGGAGCAAAGCAGAAGGAGGGCTGGCCCAGGGGTGGGGCAAAGGCTGAGGGGGAGAGGGATGCAGCAATGGGAGAGAGGGAGGGCTGAGAGACAGACAGAGGGGTGATTGGGGAAGGGAGAAGGCACATGGGATGGAGGAGGTGGGCAATAAAGGGGAAAAGACGCTGGTCAGAGGGAAGCTTTATTTCCCGCTCCCCCCTCTCTGTCAGTCAGTCTTTTCCCTGTCTTTCTTTATTTCCCATCTTTCCTTCTTTTACTTTCTTTCACTCTTTCTCTCTCTGTCAGTCTTTTCCCATCTTTTCTCTCTCTCTCTCTCTGTCAGTCAGTCAGTCCCTTTCTTCCTTGCCATTGCTAATCTGAGTAGACCTGGGGGTGGGGGGGAGGAAGAAGCTTTAAATGCCCTGCCATTTCATGTTTTCCCAGGCTGGGAGCATTATATATTTTTAGTTCTCTGCATGTGATTCTTGTGCTTTTTCTTGATGTTTTATTTTTAAGATTGCATTGCAAAATCCCACGATTCTCCTACCTTTCCTAAACAAAATATTGCAAGAGTTTTAAGCATATTTGTACTTTTCTGTCTCTCAGCTCCACCCCCAAGGTCTCCTGGCTCCATCCCCAAATTTCAGTGGGCCATGAAGAAGTGTAGAAAAAACTGGCCATCGGGTGGGGGGGGGAGTTTGGGAAACCTTGATCTAAGAGATATTTACAAAGAAAATATTCCTTTAGAATTTTGTTCTGGTCTACCTGATACATTTATCAATCTAAATAAATTTGTTGCAAGCATGTTCACAGTTTTTGGCACCATATACATCTGTAAGCAAACTTTTCCCATAATGAAAATTGTGAAACACAAGTGAACTGATGAATATTTGTATAACATTTTAAGGGTGTCTGTCACAAACCTAGACTTGGACATTAATGCCTTGGCCAACAGAAAACAGCTAGTCACAATGACTAGGTAAGCATTTGCAGCTAAATAAAAGGATTCCACAGTAAAATATTGTTCCAAAATGGATTGCATTCAAGTTGGCATTTCTTCATTGACCTCTGAATATTAACTTTTGATCTAAATAGATAGGTTAATAATCTTGTTATATTTTGATTTTAAAATGTGGCCCTCTTTAGGCATTGAGCTCTCTAATGCAGCCCCCATGTACCAGAAGGTTGGGGACCCCTGGCTTAAGAGATGCCAGCCTTCAGGTGGGACCTAGGGGTTCCCCAGAATTACTACTCATCTCCAGACTACAGAGATCAATTTCCCTGGAAAAAATTGATGCTTTGGAGGGTAGACTCCAAGGCACTGTGCTCCACTGAGGTCCCTGTTCTCCTCAGGCTCAACCCCCCCAAATCTCCAGGACTCAGGAGTTTTTCAACTGTACCCCACCCCCCATCCTTTGCCAGTGGCCAGGGAGAACATGACAACCCTATGTGATGACAGTTATAAAAACTGAACTGTAGTTCAGAACATGCAGTCTGAGGCAGGTAACCTGACTGGGAAAGAGCTTGAAATAATTCCTAAGAGGAGATGTAACTCTGGACTGAGGAAGGCTACCACCAAAGCAGGGCAGAGGGTTTTAAAAAGTGGAATCTTCCTTGTTCAAATACTTTGCCCAGATGATGTGACCATATTCTGCGACCCAAGAGTCTCTTAAATTAGGCAGAAATGAGTTTGGGGATGCATTGTTCCACCAAAGGTAACTATCTTGTATTGTACTTTAGCTAGACCTATGTTGTATCTCTCCCCTACCCCCTGCCTTAGATCAGTCTCACTAGGCATGACAGCTATTTTCCATGTATGTGTTCTAGCTTAATCGATAGTAATAAAGTTTGTTTCCTGTTTAAGAAAGCAGATTGTGGTTCTAATCCTACCAGTTTGGTGTAGTGGTTAAGTACATTGAGTCTTATCTGGGAGAACCAGGTTTGTTATTCCAATGTGAGAGCTCTCTCAGCCCCACCCACCTCACAGGGTGTCTGTTGTGGGGGAGGAAGATAAAGAAGATTGTGAGCAGCTCTGAGTCTCTGTGATGAATTTCCCACTAGCCTTATGCTGCTCTCACTTTCCTTTTCTCAGCAGGGCTTCCGTCGGATTTCACATTATCTGCCCTTGGGCTGCAACTCACTCTGCCTCTTTTGCGCAGCAAGCAAGATCCTCTAAAAACCAGTTTATGTTTGCTGCACAAAAAAGGTGAAGCTAGTTGCAGCCCCAGGGCAGATTGTGTGAAATCCAATGGAAGCCCCACTGAGAAGAGGTGCGTGAGAGCAGCATAAGGCTAGTGGGAAATAGGTATGAGATTTGGAGTGGAGGGCAGGATATAAATCCAATATCATCATCATCATCAAATGCTCCTACACACTAAGAACATGCATGCACAGGGTGAGGGCTGGCTGAGTAACTGGAAGCTCTGCCCTTTGTCCTTGCTCAGTGGGTTCCTCAATGCACTTTGTCCTTGCTCAGTGGGTTCCTCAATGCACTGGTTATGTGATAGTTGAGGTTTTGTAAATTGGGAGATGTATTGTACTCTGCAGGGTGGTGGCATAAATAGAAATAGGTTTCTACACACATGCACTCACATAACACGCATGTAAGAACACAGGGACCCAGGGTGGATTTGTGACACCTTCTACCTCTAGTCTAGATCCTGGGGAGAGAATTCCAGAGCTTCAGTGCCATGACTGAGAAGGCCCTCTCCTGTGTTGCCACCCAATGATTTGGAGAAGCTGGGGCCTTGGAAGATGACCATAGTGGATACAGGGGTTTGTACATTTATTTACTAACTCTCTGATAAGCTAACATACATCTGTAGCTACTTTTTCATTTCTTTTCTTTTTTCCTGATGCCTGGGATTGGACTTTCTTTGAAAAGTTACAAATCCTGCGATAGTTCAGTTTCAACACCCCCCCCCCCCCCGGTCAGTGTGGAAATATGCAAGAAGTCTGGGCATTACCCTAAAAGAAAAATAACAGACAAATGTGTAGCAAAGCCAGGAATCCACAGCATCTGCTGAAAACCAATCCATTTGAGTCAACCAGGAGGCCATTTGTGTCCTTTGGTGGGTAACATTAGCAAGGACAGTGGGATTAAGATGACAACATCATTGATTAACCTTTCCCCTTAATCAACAAATGGAATTCAGGGGGCACCTCGGTAGATATGAGAGGCTGCATTTTCTGCAGCTATAAATTAATGAAGCTCTGAAGTCAATAGAGCAGATGAGATTATTTATGACCATGGATAATTTGGCCCACATGCCTTGATTAACTCAGTAATTTGTCAGATGGTGGCTTCAGCATGCACGTGAAATGGAAATGCTAAACCAGCCCAGGTCTCTTTTAAATGATCTTCCTGTAATTTGCAGAGCCTTCCATTATATGCCAAATGAGGTTTTAAGAAATTTCCTGCTGAAGTTGGTCATAAAAATAATTTTTAAATGAAGAAAAAGTGTCTCTTATTGATGACTGCCAGTAACAAACCTGAGGCAAAGCCGCTGTCTCCATCCCCTCGAAGTGTAATCTGTCATATCCCATCAGTTTCTGGCATTGCAAGAATTGTGTGCACTTGAAATTGACTGGACTTTTCAATCTATTCCTGTATCAAGCTAGTATCCACCTGCCATCGTTTCATAGCTGCTCTTTACCTGAGGTGTCAAGAAGGGTGTTAGTCATGAATTAACATTGCCAATATGTCTTAATTCAGAAGATGGCAAGGGCAGCAAACAGCCAGGCCAATTACAACGTGTTTACTCCTATCCAAAAATGTAACTGCACTGACATAAGTACTGCATTCCTTTGCATGCTTACCAGTGGGTAAGGCCTACTGAGTACAGTGCACCAAATAAGCATGTCTAGATTTGAGCTGCTTTACTTTATTAAAATGTGTATTTTGATTTTGAATTCTAAATATCACAGAAAGAAACTTAATGGACATCTCAAAGGGTAGCCATGTTACTTTGCTGCAGCCAACCTAACAAAGAGCCTTATGGCACTTTTCTGGCCTGAACTTTCCTGAACCAGAGCTCATTTTATCAGATATACGAAGTGTTACATCAGTTTTACAAAAATATATACCAAGAGCTACAGACAGGAGATGAGTGGGGTTGTAGGAGTTATTACAAAAACAGGCTGGAAGGCTGTGTTGACCAAAACAAGGTATGTGGCATTAATAACATCCAGTCAAATCATCATCATTAGTCGCCATCATCATCATCCACTCAGAGTGGATGTGGACTACTCTCAACTGTTGTTGAAGGGGCAAAACAGGATAAATCTGGATAGTGCATATAAACCTGTAAGGAAGAAATTTTGCTTTCTTTGGTGAGTTAATCATCCTCAGTCCCTGCTGAATCCAAGTCTGATGGTATCAGAACCAGGACTTTTTTTGAGCAGGAATGCACAGGAATGCAGTTCCAGGTGGCTTGGTATCAGGGGTGTGTGGCCTAATATGCAAATGAGTTCCTGCTGGAATTTTTTTGAAAAAAGGCCCTGAGTGAAACAATGGTGATGTAAGGGGGTGTGACCTAATATGCAAATGATTCCTGATGGGCTTTTTCTAAAAAAACAAAACTCTGATCAGAATTATAGATAAAGTTGTCAAAAGGCTAGAGGGAAGTACTGCAACTTCCAGAAGAATTGGAATCCTCCCTCACTGGCTTCTGAGTACCACACAGCTACCCAGGTGTCACCCAAAGGACAGACTCAGAAGGGAAAACAACATGTTACCAGCTGCTGCCTACAGCTAGCCACTAAAAGCTTTGCTCCATTATTCAGTCCTGCTCCTTCTCCAGTTCATCAGTAGCTGGAGAGGTGTGTTCCTCTTTTGACTTGATCTTGCTTTTTTACCCATGACCCATGTCATAATTTCATACACTTTGTCCTAGGAAATGGGACTTTCTAAGCCTATCTATATTCCTCCTTCTCCAGCCTTCTGTTTTTTGTAGTTCTGGGTATCAACCTCTCTGCCAGCTGAATGTAACTCTTCATGGATCTGACAAAGTGAACTCTGGCTCATTGAAGCTTATGCCATAATGTACCAGTTAGTCTTTAAGGTGCCACAAAACTCCCATGCTATGAATGGATGTTGTTACACATTCCACCCCATAATGCTATAGACAGCACTTAGTAGATACAGATCTTAGCAGCAGCCTGTGATTGATGTTTGGAGCCTCAGCTTCAAGGAAAGCAACTTCTGTGCTCTTTCTCTTGAGCTGAGCAACTTCCTCTCAAGGTGACATAGTCCTGTAACAATATTTGTCAATGACAAGGCTCTCAGCATGGCAAGTTGCTGTCAGCGCTCAAATATCATCTGCAGGTAGTCAGGAAGATGGAGGAATATCACCTATAGTTTGTTACATGCAGTAGTAATCATCTCCAGATATATGCTGAATAGTGCCTTTGGGAGTTGTCCAGGAAAACTTTCTCTAGATTTGTACATATCTCAAAACTTTAAAAAGCACCAAAGGCATCAATTACTAATCCATTCCATTTTCCCCTATCAAACACTTTGGTGTACTTTTCATATAGCAATGGAAAAACAAACCACTAGGCTCATTTTCACACCATACCAACTGGAGCAGCCCAAAGATGTTTAAAAGATAAAATAGACTTTTAAGCTTCCAAACAAATGTTGAGCTTTAGAAGGTTCTTTCCTTGGGGAATTTCAGACATGCTGCTTGGAAAATTAGTTGTCCTCCTTTCTCCAAATCTTGGATTTATTATCATATCCAAATGATGACTGTGGAAATTATAGATTCAGATAGATAGCCATGTTGGTCTGAAGCAGCAAAATAAAGTCCACTGGCACCTTTAAGACCAGCAAAGTTTTATTCAAGGTTTTGTGTGCACGAATCTGAAGAAGTATGCATGCACGTAAAAGCATAAATAAAACCTTGTTTGTCTTAAAGGTGCTACCAGCCTCTAACTTTGTTCTGTGGAAATTATATCACTTTTGCTGTTAGATTCAAATTTAGCCATATAAACCAGGGATATGTAAGAAACTTATTCTGTTTATTTTTGTATTAAATAACTTGATTCAGCTCCATTTACCATTAAAGCTATTTGTTTTAGGTATTCAGTCTTTTTTTCCCTCCACATATTTTTGGCTGTAACTGGGACAGACATTGTGTCCTTTATCCATGAGACTGTCTCCATCAAATCTTAGATAGATGGGAGAAAGTATTCCCACTTAAAAAAAAAAAAAAAGTAGTCCCCTGTGCAAACGCCAGTCGTTTCTGACTCTGGGGTGACATTGCATCACAATGTTTTCATGGCAGACTTTTTATGGGGTGGTTTGTCATTGCCTTCCCCAGTCATCTACACTTTCCCCCCAGCAAGCTGGGTACTCATTTTACCAACCTCAGAAGGATGGAAGGCTGAGTCAACCTGGAGCTGGCTACCTGAACCCAGCTTCCTCCAGGATCGAACTCAGGTTGTGAGCAGAGCTATGGACTGCACCACTTAATGAGCAATTAAAAATTATTTATTCATTTAGCCCCTATATCATCATCATTATCCTTCCTTATTCTCACAACAGCCCTATGAAGTGGATTAGGTTGAGATTGTGTGATTGGTCCAAGATCATCCAGCAGGCTTCCATGGCAGTGGAGATATAACCTGATCCAGGGCAGGAACAGGAAGGTGCTGCGGAAGAAAACATCAGCTAGGGGAGAGTAGGCACAAATAATAGATAATAAATAAAATGCCATATGGCTCCATGATTAGCAGAAACTTGGGGCCATCTCTATTCTAGATATTCAGGAATCAGGTGAACTGCCATCCAACCTCGCTGCCCACATGTGTGAGAGTTCCTATTTCCTATGTGCGAAATTACACATCACAAGAGATTCTGGTGTCACTTTAACCTGCATTTTGGATTTTGATTGCACAAACCTTCTGGAGGCTGCAGTTTCAAGGAGAGAATCAAAGAGCTCAGGAAAGAGGCCTTTGTTGCTCAAGCAGTTCCACCTGTGCCATTTTCTGACCCAGATCCACAATGGATGGCTTTCTTCCTTTTCTTGTGGCAGCTGCCACATCCATTTATGGCTGCTTTGACTTCAAATTTCAACCTGCCATCCATCAGGGAAACCAGCTAAGCTTGACTTCACTAACATCAGAGATGACTCATTACTGTTTTTCATGTTTGCCTCAAAGGGTGCATGTCTGCATGACACACTGTTCCCTACACCTATAAGCTTGCATGCAGGATGAAAATCAGACACCATCTCCTAAGGGAAGCATCATCTTCAGTTCTTGTTGTATTTGTGGTGAGTTTTTTCCCCCATTATTTATTGTACAACAACCATAAAGGGGTCTTTCAACACTCTCTGGTTCTGTAAGGGGAGATTTATGACTTTTCTAGGACACTGATGGGAAGAACAAATTACAATTATCCAAGTACTTCTAGATGTAAGGCAAATATACTCAGAGCTAATAGAGATGGTTTATTAACAAAGTTAGTTCACAGTCTTGCCTGATGGGACTGTCATGGGGTGTCAGAATCTCATATCATGTTGATATATTCCAGACCAAATACATCACCCATTCAAGGTCCACTTTGAAATGATGCCTATATTTAGATTGTTATAGGGTGGGGAAGACTGGATTATCTGTGTGACATTTCTAGTACATCCTTCTGTATCAAGGCAGCCTTGATCAAGCCTAAATTAACTTTCTCTAAAACATGTTTATCAATATACTATTCAGTACTTTGGAAGCTGCTTTCCATATGTGACATCATGGTGATTATCCATAAGCCATTTGCTCATGGGCCTGCTGTTATGTCCAGCATATAATGAAAAACCACTGCCAACACTTGTAGATCCAGTTTGGGTCACCATAGCACTAATGCTATTTGAGACTCATACCTGCATCTACCACACAGGTAACAGCTATACTAAGGGCATTCAAAATCCAACTCTCTACCAAAACTTTTTAGGAGTAATGACTCGTTGCTTACCATTCTGCAGTGCAAAGACAGCAGAAGGCACCTTCTTCCAGAAGTATGCTGCTTCTAACAAGGGAATGCTTTGCACTTAACTGAATGGAGTGGTAGGATACAACTCAGCATATCCTCTGAAAGGTCTTTTTATTATCTCGACCTTGGTTCTTGAATCAAAGCCCTTTCCTCAATTTTCTCACACTAGGAGGAAAGGGTGGCAAGTACCATTGCTTTTACCTTTCCTAGAAGCTTCTGCACCTTTCTCAAACATGCTTCCATGACTTTTCATATTCTATGTAAGATTCAACAGGTACAGTTTTCTCCAGCCTGCAATCTATAACAGAAGCAGCCTGTTGTTATATTCTGAGTACAGCTGTTACCTGTGTGGTAGAAGCAGGACTGTCTCCCTGTAGTTTACCTGTTAAGAGACTGTAAGCCTCCATTAGGCTCTTCTGGTAATCCTAGAGGTAGAAAGAGTGTGTTAATGAACAATCTGAGATCTGGGCCTTGTTCAGTTTTCCATGCAAATGAGATCTTTCTGATTGACAAGCAGAACAAAGTACAATTTTGCCTCCAGGAACTACAGATTGCTCCCCAAAGGACATCAAGATTATACAACTGCCCTAAATTTTGCTTTCCTGATTTCACCCACAGTGATGTACAATTTAGCCCTTCCCTCTTCATTTGTTCTGCTAAATTGAAAAGTGTCTTGGTGTAAAAATCACAGCTTCTGTATCGTCTTCTGTGCTACCATGTAGGGGTGTGCAAAAAAAAAAATCTAATTAATTGGATTTGGAAATATACGGGGCCAAAATATTTGGAATACTGCATATTTCCGAATACCGATATTTGGAATAGCCGCATATACTGTACAGTTATTTCCAAATATACGGCCCAATTATACCCTATGGGCCATTGAAATCAATGACAGCATAAGGTATATTGGAAGCCGCCTGGAGGGAAGGGGGGTTTGAGGGAGATTCCCCAAATTTGCAGGGGACCTGCAGGGGACTCTCCCCTATGAACCCCCCAAGTCCCAAAAAGATTGGGCCAGGGCTTCCCATTCCAGGGGAACCCAAAGAAAGTGCCCCTATCCCACCATTATACCCTATGGGCCATTGACCTCAATGGCAACATAGGGCATAATCAGAGGCTACTGGGGGGGCAGGGGGTTTGAAGGAGAGCCCCCAAAACTGCATGGAACCCTCAGACTCCAAAAATGGCTCTATAAAAACATGAAAGTGACCCACCCCAGAAAGCCCACACACCAACCCCCTCACACCAACCAGAGGTAATTAAAAAAACCCAAAACGCGACAGAAAGAAACTTAACTTTTAACCCCCCCACCCCCCCCAAAAAGAAAACCAGATGCAAAACCAACAACAACAGATCCAAACAAATCCAACTGAGAAAAGGCCAACAAACTCAACTGTTAAAAACTGAAACTTTTAACAATAAAAATTAGGCCAAACAGCTCCCCCCCCCCCTCAATGAACCAGAACCAGAAGAGAAAAGGAACAACAGCAGCAACAACTCAAACACAGAATCCTTTTAAAACAATAAAAAACTTGACTTTTAACAATATAGGAACTTAACCCCTCCCCCAAAAAAACCTTCACCCTAACCCCAAGAAATCCAAGCCACCCAAATCAGGAAAAGTAAAAGGACACGGCACTTTTAAAAGTCCTCTCACTAAAGTTAGATATAGGCAAATTGGCAACCCCCCCACCCCAGGCCCCCACCTCCAGCAGAACCCCCTAACCCTAACCCCAAATAAGCTACCCACCCACCCAAATCTGGATAAGTAAAGGGACAGAGAACAGTGTTTACTTGGATACTCAAGTAAACAAAAGAACAACAATGTTGCTGATGGCTGGGGGATTAGCCCAACCATCAGCTACACAACAGCCCTGCAAAGCATGCATTTGCAATGCATTTTGCAAATGCATGCTTTGGATTGGCTGCTGGGGCTCCTCTTCCCCTCCCCCTCCCTCCCTGATCCCAGGGAGGCTATGGGAGAGGCGGAAAAAGGCTTCCAAAGGCGGGAAAGGAGGCAAGCAGCTTCCCTGAGGCTACAGAAGCTCCTTTCCCACCTTTTACATTGAGTTCCATATACTTCCGAATATTGATTCGGAAGTATACGGGGAGCCGTATATGGCTCCTGTGTAATGCCTTCTAATTGGATTCGGAGGTATACGATGCCGTATACTTCCGAATCAGGGGGTATTAGGCGGTCTATTTGGTTCGGCCAAACAGAATGCACACCCCTACTACCATATCAACATGTTCATTGATACAGTGCTCTCTAGTTTTTGTACTTTGGTGCATTGTGTTCCATACTGTAACTGCTAAAAATTGCCCCATTTAATCACAGAAGGAACATGATGAATTAAATTGGAATTTTATAGGGCACTGTAAACTCTATTCATACACACTTTGGTTGATCTACATCACTGCTAATTTAATGCAGCACTGTGAGACCTCCTGACCTGCTTCTATGGGATCCAGCCATATCCAGCTCCTTATTCCTACTGTGGGAGCTACCATTATCCAGGCCCAGCAAATAACATGGCACATATACAAGATCAAAATAAGCAACAAAAATGCGTAAATATAAGCATGGAAGAAACATGAGTTGAGTCATACTCAAAGAATGCAAATTCCTTTCCCTCCTACTTTACACCAAACTGGTTTTGTCCCCAAAGACATTTTTTTAAAAAATAAAATAAGAATATTAGAGAAACCATGTTGGATCAGGCCAATGGCCCATCTAGTGCAACACTCTGTGTCACACAGTAGCCAAAATCCAGGTGCTATCAGGAGGTCCACCAGCATGGCAAGAACTCCAGAAGCCCTCCTACTATTGCCTCCCAAAGCACCAAGAATACAGAGCATCACTGCCCCAGACACAGTGTTCCATCTATACCTTGTGGATAATAGCCTCTCATGGAAGCTATCTATGCTTGTAGCTTATTATACCTTGTGGATAATAGCCTCTCATGGAAGCTATCTATGCTTGTAGCTGCCACCACTTCTTGCAGCAGTGAATTCCACATGTTAATTACGCTTTGGGTGAAGAAGTACTTCCTTTTATCTGTTCTAATCCTTTTAATCATTTATTTCCTTGAAAGGCCATGAGTTCTTGTATTGTAAGAAAGGGAAAAGTATTTTTTTCTCTACCTTCTCTATCCCATGCATAATTTGTAAACTTCTATCATGTCACCCCTCAATCTTCATTTCTCCAGGCTAAAAAGTCCTAACCTCTTTAACCCTTCTTCATAGAAGAGGTGTTCCATCCCCTTAATCATTTTAGTCACCCTTTTCTGCACCTTTTCCAATGTTATAATGTAGCCATCTGTTCCATGGTTTAGTCATTGAGAATATTCTGAAACCCAATCTCTTTCTCCTGACTTGAACACATATGTGGGTAGTTAAAAATCACCTACTTTGACACAGTTATTTTACCTACCTGCTTTCCTTAATTCTTTTGCTGTTTCAAAATCATTCTCTAACCTTTGATCAGGTAAGCCAGTTTGGGGGAGAGCAGGCTACAAATTGAATAAAATAAACTCCCAGAGTTAAGCTTCTTTTTGGGCCCACTATTACTATCCATAGTGCTTTTATAAGCAAATCTATTTCTCTTAGATTCTCAATTTTGCTGGACTGTATGCCCTCTCTGATATACAGAGCCACTCCACCTCTGACCTATCCCTTCCTATCCTTCTAATATAATATATATCCAGGAATCACTGTATCCCTCTGATTATCTTCATTCCAGCAAGTTTCTGAAATGCCCATAATGTTCTTCTCTTGCCACTAAACCTTCCAGCTGCCTCATTTTACCTCAGCCACTTCCTGCATTTGTATATAAACATCTATAATTTCCCAGACAAGTTGGGCTTGCAGCCTTCCTCCTGTGGCTTCTCATCCTCTTTTGGATCTTTGCATCTTAAAGAATGGAGTGAAGGCAAACTGGGACACTGCAGCAGGAGTAGGGAATTAACAAAAGCACCCTCCACAAACAAAAGAGTTGTTCTGTTGGAAAAATGTCCAGTATGCCAGCAAAACAGTTCCACAGGATCCAAGCCATAATGACGATAAAAGGAAAAGCTCATCTGGTTGGTCCAAGATTGGACAGAAATCTGAAGGCAAACATGCATACCTGCTATTTAAGAACAAGGATCTACATATGTTCACAGCCTCAAGAATTCAGCAACATCAAAAGAATGGTATGCCTAAAGGGATTTTTTTTTTACATCTGTCACCCTGACCTCTACACCCAAACCTAAACCTCTGCTCTATTTAGAACTACACATGAAGAGCTGGAGAATTGGACATCTGTAGACAGGCGTTAAAACAGATGTGTTCTGAACCTGGGTCTACTTTCAAAGTAGACATAGATAACATATGCTTCATTGCACAACAAAGACATTTCAAACACTTTATGCACCTTTCTGGTTGGGTATTATTGTCATTTGGATGTTTTAGCAAGAATACAAGCTGCAATGCTTAACAAACTATAGCCCGCATAAAGTGGGTTCCTTTCAATTATATGCCAAAAAAGTGTTGACAGAGAAAAGCACTTTAGTCTTCTTTAATGCATATTATGATAGTACATCAGACAAGTTAGGAGTCACTTAGAACACTTTCACTTCCATCCTTTCTCCTCCCCAATCCATCATCTTAGTTCTTTTCAGTCTTTTTAATTCTCCTTTAGATCAGCTACTGGGCAACAACCAATTTGTCTGCAGTATCCTCTGTGGTCCCCAGAAGACCTGCCTGTGCCTTTGAATCAAAATTGCTATGGTTATACAGAAGAAGACAAAGACTCTTAGCCAAGCTAATGACTTGGTCATTAATGTCATGCCATAATCCTTAAATACTGCCACAGCCAGAGGTGCAGCCCTTGGTTTCTTCTTTTTCTTGGATGAAGTTGCATGAACCATGCTTTCTACAGCAATGGGGCATATGCGTATTATTTATTTTATTATTTATATCCCACCTCTCTCCCTGATCAGGAACCCAAAGAAGCTTTTCACATAGCTCTCCCCTCATCCTCTTAATAATCACAACAATCTTGGTTATTAGGATGAGAGACTGTGGGTGCATTCACACTGTACTGAATAATGCATTTTGCAACTGGATTTTTACTGTGTAAGAATAGCAAAAATCTAGTTGCAAAACTCATTATTTAATGTAGTTTGAATACACCCTGTGACTGGTCCATGATCACCTGGCGGGCTTCCATGGCAGAGTAGAGATTCAAATCCAGTTATTCCAGGTTCTAGTCTGACAATCTAAACACTACACCATGCTAGCACATGTAAGACAGAGGGATATCTAAATAGGGATGGACATGAACTGAACGATGAAGCAAAATTCACCATAAATTTTGTCCTATTCTTTCTTAAACCTACTTTTAAAGCAGTTCATGGATACAGCAGAAAAGAGTCCCTCTAAACCTCTGCTTTCTATTCCTTGTGAAAGCCACAAAAAATTAAAAGGGACTGCACAAGATAGCCCAAAATAGCTGAGCAGCAGGGAGTAAAGGCTGCTCCCTGTTGCTCAGATACTTTTTGAGCTTTCTGCAAACCCTATTTAAAAGAACTGCAGTCCCTTTCAAAGGGGTTTTCAGGGCCATGAACCATGAACTGCTTCAGTTCACAGATTAACCTACCAGTTCAGTTCAGTTCATGATTCAACCATGAGCCAGCATGAATTGCATTTTTGTGGTTTGTGCTCATCCCTATATTTAAATAGAACGGATAGCTACACTCACACCACCTCCATCAAAAACAGTGTATATGTAGATCCAATTAGGCATGGATAAATAGCCCTGACACCCAACACTATGCAGTGGATGCCACTTAATATTTGTGGGTAACATGAGCAACCAGCTCCCAAGAGCCTAATTGTGCTCAGGATGACAGTGTGGGGGTGAAGGGGCTGCTGACTTTCCCCTCATGCTATTCTACTAGCTGAAATGGCCAGGGTGGAGTAATTTGCTTGTCTTCGGAGCTGTATGGAACTCAGACACAATTAGAGGGAAATGTAACATATAGTTTGGTTCTGAATACCAGTGAAAAAACTCTTCTAGAGGCCAAACTTTTCTATGAGAGGGAATGATAAGAAAAGCTGGAATGAAGAACAATGTTGGTACACAGGTGATACAGGTAGAGATGGTTCTTCAGGCATGAGGGTCCCAGGCCATGAAGGTCTCTAAAGGTCAAAACCAGCACTCTTAGTTGAGCCCAGAAGTGTATCAGTAGCCAGAGTATTCATTCTAAAATAAGTGTCACATGACAAAAATAATTTGTTGCTGTGAAACAATAGTCTGCTATACTCTGAATTAATTTCTCCATTGACTTTAAAGATAGTCTTGCACAAAGCACAGTACAATTATCCAGGCTCAAGGTTACAGCAATATGAGTCAGCATGGCCAGATCAGCTAAGAGGAATTAATCTTGATGCCAGATCTAATTGGGAAAAATCACTTTTAGACCTCATTAATTGGCCTAACATACCTATTTAAAAACAGAGGTGAAAACACAGAAACTCGAGGCACTCCACAGGTCAGCTCCTAAATAACTGAGTCCATCTCTTCTGTGACAACCCTTGGTGTCTATTGGAACAAAAAATTCACTCCCTTTACACCTTCTCCACTCTTCGAACAATGTAACAAAACAGTCATCTACTCTAATAAGACTCACAAAGAAGTATTACTTCTATGCATCAGAGCAACCAATGTTGTCTCCATGGAGTCTGACTGAGGGACATATGTATTACCCAGGAAGACTAAAGGGGGGGGGGATACTCTGCCACTATTCATTTAATCACTTAGAATATTGCTTTTATTATGGGTCAAAGGAGATATGGTGGATTGTTGCTGCACAAGATCAGAAGGCACTCACTGTTTGTTAAATGGGAGGAGTCTGTTAAATGTCCCCTGATGGGGAGTTTTATAACTATGCCTTGACTAGTCAAAAGTACTTACTTGAAATATTTAGATATCATGACATGCTGCTTTTATATTCCAGTCAGATAGTTTGTTACTGGGCTCATGTGAGCTTTCACTCACCACCTTTCTCCTGATTGAATGCTTCCTGGATTTACCAGGTTCCAGTTGTCAAAATGAAGGTGCCTTGGTGAGTTAGAGATTGTTTGCTATAGAAACACTGCAATTTTAACCTGGGATAAGGTTAAGAATCCTGGCTTTTTGTGAAGTCAACAAAGGCTCAGAGTGGCTACCCTGAAAAACTAAATCAGTACTAATACCTTGCTTCCTTTGTAGCCTCAATGCTTTTAAGCTTTGTCTGAGAAGACAAGCCACGGAGTAGAGTCAAAAGAGCCTTGCCATTGTATACCCACTCTAAGTAGGCTGCCATGTGTTAATGAAAGCAATATGTGCCATCATTATAAGTGGGCTTTAAACACATCAGCCTGCCCTGCCTGCTCATGTCTATTTTGGTGTCATAAAGAAACCTGGCTGGAAAGAGAGAAATAAACAAAATGTGAAAAATATCTGCAATTTTCCATGGAATTATACTTGCTTACATCTAGGAAGGATTTGTGCCAGAGTTTTTGAACTTCCTGGTTGAAGGATTTTTGGTTACTCAGGGCATAGTTCTAAAATTCCCCATGGGGGACTTTTAACATAGTGTAACCAGCAAGCCAAGCTGCCAAGACATCTTCCCCGTTTGTACTGATTTGCTGAACACCCTTAGGCAAGAAACTGTGCCTTTCATTCTTTAGTCACTGTCAATGCTGGGATAATAATACCTACAGCTCACAGGGGTGTTAATTAACTGAAGTTTATAAAGTTCATTTTGATTCCTAGCTAACATAGGGTGCATAAATCCAGAATATTAGTACAAAAGTCATGGTCTGTGTATATGCTGGTACAGAGCAATAAAAGGGCAACCCTATCCTAAGCCCTGTACACTGGCAGTATGGCAGAGCAACTAGTCAGTATCCTAAGGCCATTTTGCAGAGGAGAAATAAGTGACTCAAACAGCCTCAGCAAGGCTCTGACTGCATAATGATCATACCAGAGTGCACAGCAATCCTGCCAACATCCACCAATCACTGTGTAGTATGCTTCTGCTGCCCCTGCTAGAGGCACACATGGGGACAGCCAGCTGCCACCCACTGATGTGGCTATGGCCTCTTGATGCCACATAGTCAAAGCCCACATGAGGAGCACCAGGAGTCAGGCTGAGATGTGTAGACAACCCCTTTATGTCCAAGGAAGCTAGTAGCATGTATAAAATGTCCTTTAGATGGTACATCACACTCAAAGAAACTGCAAAAGCAAACAAGGGCTACAATACCAGATGTTGGAAATGCAAGAGTACAGATTCAACCTTCTGTCATATGTGGTGGTCCTGCAACAAAGCCAAAAAATTGGATAAAGATCCACAAAGAAATACAAAAAATATTGAAAGTCAATTTCCTGATGAATTAAAACAATGCTATTAAACATATTACCATCTAATGTATCAAAAATGCATAATGAAATATGTAAATATATGGTGACGATGGTAAGAGTAGTATTTGTATCAAAATGGAAATTGATTGAAAAAATAAATTAACTGATTATATGACAATGGCAAAGCGAACATCTTACTTGCATAATAGACCAGAATCTGAATTTCAAGAAAAATGGAATTTATTTTTTGCATATATTGATCAAAATTAAGCTGAAAAGCTTACTAAAATGATAAAGTCCCAAAGGATTAAGAGACAGAATTGAGCAACATATGTTCAAAACGTTTATGCTTACAATAACCTAACGTCAGAAATGTTAGGAATGTAAATATACTTGTATGTAGACCAGACCAAAACAAAAGTATATAAGTAATCTGCACTTAACAATGTAAGATCTGCTTAACAATTTTATAGACATAAAAATGTTATTAGTTACAATTTATTAGGCAATACTGATAAATGATGGCTTTTTAATTTTATGCTCTTGTTGGCCAAAATATGATTGTTTATGTATAAATTAATCACTGTGGTATTTCTATCTTATCTTATTTTTAATGTTTTTTTCTTTATATAAAATAAAAATATGTACACCAAAACAAGGAGGCTATTAACACTATTAACAAAGGGCTTGGAGTTCACATAACTCAGTGAGTTCCATAAATGAGAATTCAAGTTGCCAAAAGCAGCCAAGTTCTATTTTGCAAGGCGGATATTCTGAAGAGGAAACATGGTCACCATATTCCATGGTTCTGAAGCTCAGTCAGCACAGGCAACCACAACAGACCAGACTTCCACTTCCTTCAACCAAGGTTTTAGATCCTGATGAGTGCAGGAGTCAGGAGCACCAGTGTTTTCTCAGGCAAGGGTCTGCAGAGTATGGCAGCAGCAAAGAAACACACAGCTGCACCCTCACCAAAGGCAATCTCCTGCCCTCCTTATTAGCTCACTGGATAAGAGCATCCATATGACAAATGGGAGGCAGGGGGTAGATCCCCAGTGAGGGGGATGTTGGCCAGAAGGCAAAGTGTACTTTTTGCTTATCAAGAGATCAAGTAAGTGCAAAACAGGAGGCAGAGTCTGGCCAAAAACCACGCCTTTTGTATTCAGGAACAGCTCTCTGACATTTCACCCAACTGGAATGAAACATACTAGAAGGCATTAAGCAGGCCCTGATGTCTATTCCAGACATAGGGAGCAGAGCTGGGAAAACTCCCTCCTCTGAATAAAACAGTAATGAAAATACTAAAGCAAAAAAAAGGTGGAGAATAAAATGGGGCAAGGCAATGAGGTTCAAGTTTTGTCTGTGTACAAGAATCTGTATTTCCTCCCAGTGCAGGTAGAAGCAGATAGGGGCTGACTTTTTAAAATGAGAAATTGAAGGGAATTAAAGATTTAAAGAGTTCCCCTCTCCCTCCCTGCTATTCCTGCCTTGAAAAAAACAATTGGAGCAGCTGCATTGGCAAAAGAGGGGGAAAAAGACATTTTAAAATGAATATGGAATATAATAAACACAAAAACATAGGCCGTTTTCCCACTGACCTTACTCCAGAGCTGCGGCTTTTGTGTCACAGATATAAACTGGTTTTTAGCAGTTTACATCTGCGATGCAAAAGCCGCGGCACTTCCTGGTTGTGCGCAGCAGTTGGTGGGAAATCCACGCAGACGCTGCGCGGTGAAGAGGGACGTCGCTCCGGAGTAAGGTCAGTGGGAAAACAGTTCTCTTTAATACTATGACACGTCGAAAGCTTCATAGAGTTCTTCCACAAATATTCCCAAGTTTCCATCTGTATTTCTTTATTTTCATTGATTGCCCACTTAATAATTTGAGATTTCACTACTTCATCTTTCGTAGACCATTTTAAAAGTAATTTATATAATTTTGAAATTAATTTTTCGTTGTCTCCAAGCAGAACTTTTTCCATTTCTGTTTGCTCTTTTCTTATTCCTTCAGTTTTAATATTGTTTTCCACCAAGTTCTTTATTTGTTGCATTTGAAACCAATCATATTTATTATTCAGCTCTTCAGCAGTTTTCAATTCTATTTTGCCACTTTGTATTTTTAATAGTTGATTATATGACAAGCACTTTTCTTCACCCATCTCAGCTGTTATTTTTATCACTTCGGCTGGCACTATCCATAACGGTCTTCTCTCATCTCCATATTTCTTATATTTCATCCATGTATTTAGCAAGCTGTTTCTTATATAGTGGTGAGATAAAAAGCCGTATATGTTTTTTTCCCATAATACATATAAGCGTGCCAGCCAAATTTCATGGTAGCCATGTTGGTCTGAAGCAGTAAAACAAAGTGACGCCTTTAAGACCATCAAAGTTTTATTCAAGGTGTGAGCTTTCATGTGCATGCAAAATTATGTCAGAGGTCCTCCTGTCTCAAGTCATTCTCTCGAAGTTAATATGTGTGCCTGCTACATAGCGATGGAATGGCATTCTGCAAATTCTCAGACATATGCTCTTCAACTGTTTACAGTCTTAACAGTAAGACTAATCCTGGGCTCAAAATTATTTAGACTATCCCCTAATTTTCTTCTCTGTTGTGAGAAAGTGGCATTTTTTAAAAAAACTTAATTATTTTCTGGACACTAGTCCTTTGATCTTATACACTGCTTCTGTACTGAGAAGTATTGGGGTTAAATTTGCCTGAGCATTTATTCCACTTTGGCCCTTCAGTCTTTTTAGGCCTTTAGCTCTTAAACCCTCTTTCCGTCCCTTTAGTAGTGGGTGGAATTTATCTTGTGCAATATCATGGCCACTGAGTAGGGTTGTCACTGCTGCCATGAAAATGCTAAAAGCAAACAAGAAAGAAGGAAAGAGGCAAATGAAAGAATGAAAGATATAAGGATGAATTCAGTCAGTAAGTAGTTCACAGACTCAGTATAAAAGCACTTCTTGGAGCTTCCCCTTCCCCATTCTTGGGGAGTCAGTTGGGTGAAAAGCTGCTTGCAAATTTACACTTATATCTCCCTAAGGAATGGACTTGTGTCTGTAGTGATGTGAGTGTTGAACTGGGATCTAGAAGCTCCAGGTTCCAATCTCTGTTTTGCCACAAAATTCACTGGGTGACCTTGGGCCCATCACACACTATCAGCCTCACACCTACCTCACAGGGTTGTGTGAATAATAATATAGGGAAGTAAAAACCATGTACACCACCATGAGCTCCTTGGATGAAAATGTACAGGCAAAAACTTTACTGTTGTTGTTTTTTAAAGAATGAAAAGTGAACATTCAAAGAGGGGGCCTAGCATATTTCTAAGGAAGGTGTGCCCTCCAATGCTACCTGTAGCCAGGGGCCTACTCCTTCATCTAAGAGAAAGCAGGATGTCTGGGAATGAGGGGTTAACCCATCTTAACCCATGCCTTTCCTCCAGTTTAAATTGCCCCTCTCAAGATGCAGTTACCTTCAAGAGTGAAGAAGAAACAGGTACAACACTTATAGCTTCCCTTGAAGCAACCTCAGGATTTCCAGCTTAAATCCCAGGAAGGGTAAAATTCCTCTGCCCCAACAAACTTTTTTATCCATGTAAGGATGGGAATTAAATTTTAAAAAACACAGAGATGCAGTTGACAGATCTTCTCTATCATGCATAATCTGAACATCAGCAATTTAACCCTTGGATCAGTAAATTCACGTGTTACATTAGAGAAGTATTCAAGCCCAGGAACGATCATGGCATCTGTGACAATGTTACCTTTGAATTAGCCCTGAGACTGCACTCTCTTGAGAGTTGGATTCTTGTCTTGGCACATGACAGTATAACTTTTCAAAATGATATACAAACAACTGACAAACTGAATATCACATGTGTGGTTGGAAAAGAATCTGCAGTGATTGCCATTTGTCCTTGAGACTAACATCAAAGGGATCTGAATTTTATTCTGTATCATGTGGGAATCCTTGCTTCCATACAGGCAATTTAAAAGTCATTTTTGTTGCTTCTTTACTAATTAAAATTCCTGGGGCTTTTTTAGGTTAGGCTGCTGTCTCTGCTTTCATACACCAGCATTGGTTCATAGAGGTACTAGCACACTTGCAGTTTCATCTGCAAAGCACTGAGCTAGTAATGCAAGGGAATGCATGCAACCAGGTCTTTGTCAAAAAAAAAAACCCAGCAGGAACTTATTTGCATATTAGGCCATACCCCTGACATCACCATTGTTACACACAGGGCTTTTTGTAGAAAAAGCCCAGCAGGAAGTCATTTGCATATTAGGCCACACCTCCTGACACCAAGCCAGCTGGAACTGCATTCCTGTGTATTCCTGCTCAAAAAAGCCCTGCATGCAACAGATGTTAACAGAAACATTTGCAAGCATGTAGTGCTGATGCAAAGGGCAGATGGAAAATGATAAGCATGTACTGCTGATACAAAGGGCGAACAGGCCAGTCAAGTCCAAAATAGAAGACAGGCTTAAAACATGTGCAAGAGCCTTCTCTGTTGCCACCCCTTATTGGTGGAATCAACTCCCAGAAGATCTCAGAGCCTTGTGGGACTTTACTTAGTTCTGCAAGGCTTGTAAAACCATGTTATTCCACCTTGCATTTGACTGTAAACTATGGAATCTGATGAAATGATTACATTATATCCACTATGTTACCATTGAGACCAGTAGATGTGGCTGGTGCTTAAGAACATAAGAGAAGCCATGTTGGATCAGTCCAATGGCCCATCCAGTCCAACACTCTGTGTCACACAGTGGCCAAAAAACAAACAAAAAACCAGGTGCATCAGGAGGTCCATCAATGGGGCGAGGACACTAGAAGCCCTCACAATGTTGCCCCTCCCAAGCACCAAGAATACAGAGCATCACTTGCCCCAGACAGAGTTCCAACAATATGCTGTGGCTAATAGCCACTGATGGATCTCTGCTCCATATGTTTATCCAATCCCCTCTTGAAGCTTGCTATGCTTGTAGCCGCTGCCACCTCCTGTGGCAGTGAATTCCATGTGTTAAGCACCCTTTGGGTGAATAAGTACTTCCTTTTATCAGTTCTAACCTGACCACTCAGCAATTTCAATGAGTGCCCATGAGTTCTCATATTGTGAAAAAGGGAGAAAAGTACTTCTTTCTCTACCTTCTCCATCCCATGCATAATCTTGTAAACCTCTATCGTGTCACCCCTCAGTTGACATTTCTTCAAGCTAAAGAGCCCCAAACATTTTAACCTTTCTTCATTGGGAAAGTGTTCCAAACCTTTAATTATTCTAGTTGCTCTTTTCTGCACTTTTTCCAATGCTATAATACCTTTTTTGAGGTGTGGTGACCAGAATTGCACACAGTATTCCAAATGAGACTGCACCATCGATTTATACAGGGGCATTATGATACTGGCTGATTTGTTATCAATTTCCTTCCTAATAATTCCCAGCATGGTGTTGGCCTTTTTTATTGCAATCACACACTGTCTTGACATTTTCAGTGAGTTATCTACCACGACCCCAAGATCTCTCTCTTGGTCAGTCCCTGCCAGTTCACACCCCATCAACTTGTATTTGCAGCTGGGATTCTTGGCCCCAATGTGCATTACTTTGTACTTGGCCGCATTGAACCTCATCTGCCACGTTGACGCCCACTCACCCAGTCTCAACAGATTCCTTTGGAGTTCCTCACAATCCTCTCTGGTTCTCACCACCCTGAACAATTTAGTGTCATCTGCAAACTTGGCCACTTCACTGCTTACTCTCAATTCCAAATCATTTATGAACAAGTTAAAGAGCATGGGACCCAGTACTGAGCCCTGTGGCACTCCACTGCTTACAGTCCTCCACTGCGAAGACTGCCCATTTATACTCACTCTCTGCTTCCTATTAATTAGCCGGTTTTTGATCCACAAGAGGACCTGTCCTTTTACTCCATGACTCTCAAGCTTACTAAGGATCCTTTGATGAGGAACTTTATCAAAAGCTTTCTGGAAGTCAAGGTAAACAATATCTGTCGGGTCTCCTTTGTCCACATGTTTGTTCATCCCCCTCAAAGAACTGTAACAGGTTAGCGAGGCAAGATCTTCCCTTACAGAACCCATGCTGAGTCTTCCTCAATAACTCGTGTTCATCAATGTGACTACTCATTCTATCCTTGACAATGGTTTCTACCAACTTTCCCGGTATTGAAGTCAGACTGACTGGCCTGTAGTTTCCCGGATCTCCTCTGGAACTTTTTTTAAAGATGGTGGTGACATTTGCTATCTTCCAGTCCTCAGGAATGGAGGCAGATTTCAATGAAAGATTATACATTATGTCAGAAGATCCACAAGTTAAATTTGAGTTCTTTCAGAACTCTCGGATGTATGCCATGTGGAACTGGTGACTTATTAGTTTTTAATTCGTCTATCAGTTGTAGGACCTTCTCTCTTGTCACTTCAATCTGACTCAGATCTTTCAACACCCCTTCCAATATAAGTGGTTCTGGAGCAGGCTAACACTTCTCATCTTCCACAGTGAAGACTGAGGCAAAAAATGCATTCAGCTTCTCAGCCATTTCCCTATCCTCCTTCAGTAATCCTTTGACCCCTCGGTCATCCAAGGGCCCCATGGCCTCTCTGGCTGGTTTCCTGCTTCTAATATATTTGAAGAAATTTTTATTGTTGGTCTTTATCATTTTTGCAATATGTTCCTCATAGTCCCTTTTTGCCTGCCTGATCACAATCTTGCATTTGATTTGCCACAGCCTGTGTTCCCTTTTATTAATCTCACTTGGACTAGCTTTCCACTGCTTAGAGGAGTCCTTCTTACCTTTTACAGCTAAAATTACTTTGTTAACTATGCAGGCCTTCTCTTATACGTGTTTGTGCCTTTCCTAACTTGTGGTATATATTTTATTTGAGCTTCTAGGATTGTAGTTTTAAATATCCTCCAGGCTTCCCCAAGGGTTTTTGACTGTATTTACCTTTTCTTTCAGTTTCCTCTTCACATGCCTCCTCATCTCAGAGAATTTACCCCTTTTAAAGTTAAACGTGGTTGTGCTGGTCTTTTTGGGCAACTCTCTATTTATACAAATGGTGAAATCAATAACGTTATGCTCACTGCTCCCAAGCAGTGCGATCACTTTTACATCTATCACTAGGGTTGCCAGACCGTCCCGGTCACCCGGGAAAGTCCCGGTTCCGGCCCCCAATTCCCGCCTCCCGGGCTGGCTATACCGGGACCATTAGAGGTCCCGGTTTAGCCAGCCAGAGAGCCGGTGGGCCGTGCGCGCGGGCGGGGAAGGCGGCGAGTGAGGGAGGGAGCATCCCTGCGCATGCGCAGGGCGATTGGCGGCGGTGTGGCGGGCTCTGCGCATGCGCGCGGACGCTCCCTCCCTCACTCGCCGCCTTCCCCGCCCGCGCGCTGGGCCCGGCGGCGGTGGCGGAGGCCGGGGAGGCGGAGGAGAGGAGGGCGGGGGGGAGGGCGGCTGGCGGGAGGGGGCGGCCTTCCTTCCTTCCTTCCTTCCCTCCCTTCTTTCTTCCTTCCTTCCCTCCTTCCCTCCCTCCCTCCTCCCTTCCTTCCCTCCCTCCTTCCTCCTTCCCTCCTTCCTTCCTTCCTTCCCTCCTCCCTTCCTTCCCTCCTTCCTTCCTTCCCTCCCTCCCTCCTTCCTTCCCTCCCTCTTTCCTCCCTCCCTCCCTTCTCCCTCTCTCCCTCCTTCCTTACTTTCTTCCTTCCTTCCCTCCCTCCCTCCCTCCTCCCTTCCTTCCCTCCCTCCTCCCTTCCTCCCTCCCTCCTTCCTTTCTTCCTTTCTTCCTTCCTTCCCTCATTCCCTCCCTCCCTCCTCCCTTCCCTCCCTCCCTCCTCCCTTCCTCCCTCCCACCTTCCTTTCTACCTTCCTTCCCTCCTTTCCTCCCTCCCTCCTCCCTTCCTTCCCTCCCTCCCTCCTCCCTCCCTCCTTCCTTCTTCCTTCCTTCCTTTCTTCCTTCCTTCCCTCCTTCCCTCCCTCCCTCCTCCCTCCCTCCCTCCTTCCTCCCTCCCTCCCTCCCTCCCTCCTTCCTTCCTTCCTTCCTTCCGTGGCTCTCAAATATCCGATGTTCATGTCTTGCGGCTCTCAAACATCTGACCTTTATTCCGTGTTGCTCTTTTGTTAAGCAACTCTGGCCACCCCTGGAGTAGACAATACTGACTTTGGTGGACCCAAGCACTGATTCAGTGTAAGGGAGCTTTGTGTTTGTGTCTTCTGGTGCAATTTTGTTCTCAAATCCTGTATTTACTTCATCAGTATATGGGATAAGGCACTTTCTCAACTGTGCTGCATAATGCAGCCTATTTATTTTGTCCTGTTTGCTCTGTTGGCTCTATCTGCGCCACCTTCATCACTTTCGGGGTGTGGATCCCCCAGTGGGGTGGTCTCCCGACTCCCTCCGCCAGCTGTTTCTGATAGCCCTGCGCCCCCTCTTTCATTTGATATGTGTCCCGTGTGGGTGCCACCCTCCCACCGGGAGATGCCGCAAAATGAGCCCCCTTGAGGCTTATGGCGGCAGGGCTCGGGGGAAGCGAGCTAGACTGCTGTTCTTTTGAGGGGTTATAGAGTGTTTCGAGCCCGTCCCTGTGGCATCGGTCCCATCGTTGTGGAACCCAGGGGGCCGGCGCAGCGGCCCGCTGAAGCAGCCTGTCGGTCACTTCCGGGTTCCTGTCCTGCATCTCGACCTGTGTTACACACTTTCAATCACCTTCATCTTCAGCCCTTCACATGAACTCAGAAGTTTTCAGCAACTCCCCCAGCTGCTGAGCCACAAACCTCACGCTTGTAGCACTTCTCTGCTCTATCCCAAGCTCTCTGCAATGTGCCTGTAAAATACTAGGTAGTGCCCCCCATGAACACTAATCCCACTTACTTAACACACTTTTGAATCCGACCCACACATCACTTCAGACATATAAAACCTTTCATGACAGAAGAATATAGGCAGATATCATTTGTCCCTGTACAGATTTTTAAACTTCACAGACCTCAAATGTAGGATTTTACATTTTAGATACAGTTTGTATTCTTTGTGGTTTCATAGCACTATGTTCCTGTACAACAACTTGCCTATTTAAGAATTTAAAAATTAATCACTAGCAAAGTTTGAGATAGGTGTTCCCAAGGAAAGCATACAGCAAGATACATTCTAGTATTGTCTTCACCTCTGCCTCATCCTCTTCTTTCCTTGCTTGACTGAAAAATCTGAGTTCAGGTTCTTCAGAATGGCACATTTTCACTTGTCACCATACCTCCAACTATTTAGAGATCTCTCACAGCCCATGCTTACACATTTTAAGTCCTCCTGTATTTAAAGGTCTTACTTCCTAGTAAGTATGTATAGAATTGCAATTTCATTCTTACCTTACATAAAGCAGGATAAGACATTATTATGGAAACAAACGATGTTGCAGTTCTGTGTTTCCTTAGGTGAGAAAACATTATTTAATCATATTCATATAATCCTGTCTTGGACAGCTGTAACCAGTAGTCAGTTGGCAATGTGAAGCATAGGGCCTACATGAGTCATTGGAAACCTGGCACTTAAAAATCCAATCAATTGAAGTTGACAAGTGAAAAACCTATCAGACTAACATGTAGGTTAATATTGTGACTATATTAACTATGGGCCCATGTAAGAATCATGAATTTTCTGCTAATAAACATCTAGTTTGACCCTGATGCACCTACAGGAGCTTGAAGTTACATCTGGTAGTAGTCCTCTTGAAATATTATACGAAAGAATATTCAAGTGTATTTAGTACACATTTTAACAAACAACTGCTATCATTAAAAATATTATTTCAGTCTTCACTGTAGGAAGAGATCTTAGCATCTTCAGTCAAACCCATACAAAACTCTATGTGCAAGACGAATATGATGGCATACATAGTTCTACACTGTAAGTGCATAAGCTGCACCTGACAATATCTTTTAGATTTGTACAAGATTTCACTAATTTTATATAATTTTATATACTGATTGTATAAACAATCAGGGGAAAATTATATTAACCATGGGCATAACTCCAGTTAGTGCAAATGATTCACTTTAAGCATTATGAGAAGCAGCTGCTTGGGGGCTGCACCATGGCAGAAGCCTAAATGCAGTATGTCACCTGTTTATGTAAGTCCAGAGCTCTCATAATTATTTACAAAGCAGGGGCTGGAGACACAATTTTAAGAGGAAGTGTGTTGTTGAAAGGAATTTGGCTCTCCAACTTCTCAACATCTTAGTGGTAAAATGCAGAAAGAAGGATGCTGGAGAATTCTATTTCCGATCATCCTCCCATTTATTAATTTATTATTCATCTCCCATCCTTTTATTTTGGGGATCAGGACCCCATCAGTCATTTGATATCTCTATATGGGAGTTCCATATTTGGAGAAATTGGTCCCCCACTATCATGTGTAACTTAAGATTCACACACCCACAAAAGCCCAGCCCTGAAGTCACAAATTAAAGTTTATACATTGTTTGATGACTCCATTCAAACTGCTTGAACAAAATAGCTACAACTATATCACATGGGAGAATACTCCCCCAGTCAGGTAATAACGGGTCACACATTGTACAGATCAAACTCTTCATCTGGTATTTTGTTCTGGACAGGAGGAATGTGATTTGATGGTGAAGGAATTGACAACATTTCCATTGTCATGGACAGATCACTACCTGCTTGGGCAGACTTTCAGGGATACTAGGACTCTACTGGAGTGATGGATCCATTAAGATGATCTGTCATCAGGACCAGATGGATCTGGATAGCTTTCTGGTGGCCCTATTGTTTTTTTCTGTTGATATGGTTGGTGTTACTATTGATGCCTTAGTTGACATCTGGAATGAGGAAATGACCCAGACAGTTGACACAATTGCTCCCAGGTGTCCTCTCATGGGTTAGAGCGCAGGTAGCCTCTTGGTTTATTGTGGGGATATAGGCAATGAAAAGACAAGGGAGATGGCTAAAGCAACAATGGAGGAAGACTCAGGATTAATGTGATAAGACACAAGTAAAAACTTATTTTATGTTAAGGTTGCCAGGTTGACTTACCAGGCCAGCAGGGATCTCATTACATTCTTTCAGGAGACCAGAAGTTATGTAGGGCATTTCTGGGTCTACTTTCAGTTTCAGGCCTGTGGCAGAATTTATTTTAAGTTGGCCCTCTTTTATGTTCTTAGCCATACTCTTTATGGAATGGACAACAATAGTTCTGAGAGCTCTTCAGCTCTAAGCTCTTTAAACAACTTAAGCCTCTATATTTCTTTCAGAGAAATGCCTAAGTGAGAAATCTATTGGACTATTAGACACAAGGTGCTGATCTACACCAGAGTTTGCAGCACTAGCCTCTGTGTGAGATCATGCCAAGCTAACTGGAACTTAGACTCTGGTGGACAGCCTAAGAGGATAGACAGCCTTTGCTGATTTTAAGTCATCTCCTGTTTGAGGCATCAAACATAGCTTAATGCTCAGCCTTAGAATATAGAGCATGGCTCTACTATAAACTGGAACTTAGGTTTTTATTGAATTAACTCTTTTAACAGGAATTAAATTATAAAACCAGGGTAGCTTAGCTAATGAGAAGGTGGGTCTGATTATTAAATGCATAACCTGCTATTATACCTGGAACTGAGCTACTGATATTTTCTGTTTTGCCTTCTGGTTTTATGTGTCCTTAAGCCTTCCATTTGGAGTCAAGTGGAATCAAGTTTATAGAAGAAGAAGAAGAAGAAGAAGAAGAAGAAGAAGAAGAAGAAGAAGAAGAAGAAGAAGAAGAAGAAGAAGAAGAAGAAGAAGAAGAAGAAAAAGAAGAAGAAGAAGAAGAAAAAGAAAAAGAAAAAGAAGAAGAAAAAGAAAAAGAAAAAGAAAAAGAAAAAGAAGAAGAAAAAGAAAAAGAAAAAGAAAAAGAAAAAGAAAAAGAAAAAGAAAAAGAAAAAGAAAAAGAAAAAGAAAAAGAAAAAGAAAAAGAAAAAGAAAAAGAAAAAGAAGAAGAAGAAGAAGAAGAAGAAGAAGAAGAAGAAGATGATGATGATGATGATGATGATGATGATGATGATGATGATGATGATGATGATGATGATGATGATGATGATATTGGATTTATATCCCACCCTCCACTCCGAAGAGTCTCAGAGCGGCTCACAATCTCCTTTACCTTCCCCCCCCCACAACAGACACCCTGTGAGGTGGGTGGGGCTGGAGAGGGCTCTCACAGCAGCTGCCCTTTCAAGGACAACCTCTGCCAGAGCTATGGCTGACCCAAGACCATGCTAGCAGGTGCAAGTGGAGGAGTGGGGAATCAAACCCGGTTCTCCCAGATAAGAGTCCGCACACTTAACCACTACACCAAACTGGCTCTCCATTATCGACATTGTTTGTATCTGGGTTATTGTTTGGGTTATTTGAATCCTACTTCAGGGTCTACTTCTTCAGGCTGTGGGTGACAAACGGGTGAAATTCTATAGTTTGAAACTGAATTTACCATAGAGTTCTGCCCCAAAACCAGAGTGTCACCCCAGACTAGAAGTAGGCCCCAAAATGCCCTACATCACTTCTGATCTCCCAAAAGGATGGGCTTCCATTTTGTTTCCAGGCACAATTCCTTCAAAGCCCTATATAGTTTGGGGCCAACATACCACAAAGACCACCTAATTCCTTATGAAACCATCCAACTGATACAGTCATCTTTGGAGTCAGTGCTTCAGGTGCCCTGCCTTCTAAGATTAGGCAGGTGACAACTCAGGGCCTTCTTGGTCATGGCACCAAAGTTCTGGAACTTTCTCCCCAGGGAGACTTATCAGTCCCCTTCTGTTGTGGTTTTCTACCAATGGGTGAAGACTTTTTTTTTTAGTTGACATTCCTTCAGTGATCCCTTCTTTCTAACCAATGTTTTTATGTTTTGTATGTATTTTAACTGTTTTGCATGTATTTGATGCTGTTTAAAATTCTTTTAAAAGTTTTCATGTTTTCATGATTTATGATTTTGTTATAATGGCTTTATAATTTAATTTTACCATGTATCTTTCAAATTGTTAGCCACTTCAATGACCCTTGTAACAGCAGAAAGGCAGGATATACATTTTGTAAATAATAATAATAACACGGACTTTTTATGTATCAGCTGTAGCTGTCTACTGGGCTTTTGTATTCTTCTGAGGTTTTGGGCTACAAGGCTCTCCTCTCTGGGCTTTTCTTGGCTGTTTGTTTCAAAGCCAAAGAGAATCACTTACTTTGGTCACTGTGTCCTTTGGGCTTTGGCAGGAGCTTTTATATTCCTTGCCTGGTGATACAGCATCAGCATGTACTCTGTTCACTGATGTCACATCTAGTTCTTGATGATCCACTTCTGGTGGACATGGCCAACCCCCCCCCCTCCAAAAAACCCCAAAAAACTAGGAGAAGCCTTGAGGAAGCCACCCTGGTATCCCATTCACACACAATGAGATTTGGTTATGATTATATTTAATTGTATTGGGCCCTTTTCATTTCCTTGTTTATGCAGAAATACTAATACATACCTGCAAAAATGTAATGTTTAAATTAGTTCTTTGTAAAATACATGTTCTTTTCACTGCCTTGCACTCCTGCTGATGTGAGAAACAGCAAGTACAGCTGGAAAGAAAAAAAAGTTTTAAATAAATTAGTCAGTGGCATCACTGAAACATAACTCGGGATGAGTCAAAAGCATTTGAATAAACATGAGATCTGCTGAGTTTCATTAATTGTTCTTGAGTTAACGGTACAGGCAGCTTGCAGCTGGTGCCCCTTTTCAAGATGGGAAGGGTTGAAGGTCTGGGGGCGGGAAACCAAATATGCATCTAACAGCCTGCAAATCTTTCTGTCGCCTTTCTCACCAGTTTCCAAAAGCACTTCCCTGGCTTCGTGTTAAGCTAACATGGTAGCTTCTAGCTGGCTAGTCATTCGTGTAAGCCGCAGTCTTCATGAATGAACATGTGCAGATGCAGATGTCTCCAGCCATGCTGAGCTTATAAGTGAATCTGGCAGGGTATCTAACTGGATGTCTCTCAAGGCCAAGGGTCTCAAGCTCAATAACTCCAGAACATAAAAAGGGAGAAGGCTAGATAGCCAACTGTTCTAAAAGGAAAAGGCTGAAATCACACAGAGATTAGAAGAGCTAAAACTGCACTTGGATAAAAAATAAAAGCAGAGCAATGTTAGCAGATGTGATAAGTGGCCCATCAGCAGCTGTTGCCAAGAACTGGAGGAAGCAGACTTAAATTGGAAGAGAGCCATAATGAAAGGACTGATCGGCTTGTGTCATGGCATATAGAGACTCCATCCAGTATTAAGAGAGGAATTCCCCACTTCTCTTTGCAATCACTGCCCAATTAACTGGCAAACTTTAACGGATGGTAGAGTAAAACATTCAGACATTATGTAAATGATCTGGAGGCAATTTCCTAGCAGCTACTTGGATGCTGAAGATGGGATCTGATTAGGGTACAAAAACAGACATTTATGGTGCAGGAAAAGCTTGCTGGACCACTCATGTGAATGAAATTATCAATATCTTTCTATGACTCTTTCCAAGGTCACCAAAGAAGAGTAAGACTCTGCCTATTGCAATCCCTTTGGTTTTTTATCATTTCCTATACTAAGACATAGCACCTTGAAGCAGAACAGTGGGAAGGGCTAGCACGTGACCAGCAAGAGCCAGAGTGATGGTTTGGAACCCTGGGCTGAGATCAGAGGTAGGAAATAACTTTGGGTACCCTGTGCAAACCAATATGCTTCAACTCTATTTAAAAAGAAAGTTTATTTGCTGTTTACTGAATGAACACTCATACATTACATTGCATTGTGGTAAAGTAAGAATGCAAAGAGAACAGAATTTCTTTTTAATCTGGTTTATGTGGACAAAGCAGCACCTTACAATGTCTCTAAATTCTAAGCCAAAGAAAATTTCTCTAAATTTCTAAGCCCAAGAAAAGACCTAGACCTATTTCACACTAGGTTTGTTCCAGTTGGGTGGAGAGCCCTTTTGCTCCTGGCGCTTCTCTCGGTTTTTGCACAAGCTGCCCCAGAGCTGCAAGTTGGCCCGCCACTTTTCTGCAGCAAGCAAGATGCTGTTACAAGTGATTTCTGTTTGCCATGGAAAAGCAGCAGGCCAACTTGCAGCTCCGAGGCAGCTTGTGAAAAAACCAAGAAACCAAGAGAAGCACCAGGGGCAAAAGGGCTCTCCACCCAGAACAAGCCCTAGTGCAAAATCGGTCATAGTGTGTATGTAGTACCTTTTTCCAGGCTGACTTTGTTTAAACATCCAACTTTACAAAGAACCCAAAACAGAAACTTATCATCATCAGTAATAAATAAAAGCCCAACCATGGTGGCAGATCTGAGAATTTTCATTGGTTGGATGTGGCCTATGCAGGATTGGCATGCACTCTGTCTCTGGCATGCCATTGGCTGATTCTGCTCTCCCCCGTCCACCACTGGCCCCATCAGGTAAGAACACCACCAGAAGGCCACTAACCTTTGAGGGAGACAGTTATCTGCTGACAGGTTCTTCTGCGGGCTTACTGATTACTACTGCCTTTCCTCAGGGCCTGTTGTAGGAACTGGACTTCCTACAAAAGGCCCTGAGGAGAGGCAGTAGTGATCAGTCCCTTCCCCCGCCCCACAAACAATGCTGTTGCAAAGCAAATAATGAAGCAAACAGTAAACTGTGAGAGACATGTTCATGAGGCAAAGCAGTAGCAGTTCCTTCTCTTCAACTGACACAAAAGGAATGTTCATTCACAGCAAGGAGGGGCCAGTTCCACAGCAGCAGATAAAGAGGCTGCCCTATTTCCACCTTCAAATACTCTTCACTCTTTCTATTCAAATTTTGCTATAGTGGGCTCATATGATAGAATGGACTCTGAGGGAGAGGCCTTTCCTCCTGGGGAACCACTGTTGCTAATCTCCAGGTGAGGGTTGGAGATCACTCAGAATTACAGTTGCTCTCCAGATGGCAGAGATCAACTCCCCTTGAGGTGGGGGAGGAGTGAATGTCTTCACTTGGGTGGGTGGGTGGGTGGGAAGACAGCAAGGCTGGGGGGGGAACACTCATTCAGAAGCCTTTAGTGATACCTTCCCAGGTTGGTTGGAAATTCCTAAGATATCAATACAGGCCTCGGAGGCCTTTCCTCCTGGGGAACCACTGTTGCCAGTCTCCAGGTGAGGGCTGTGGAAGTTGACTGGGTGATTTCAGACCAGTCACAGACTTTCAGCCTAGCCTGCCTTAAGGGGCTGTTGTTCAGATCAAGGGGGGGGGGGAGAGGAGAATGATGTAAGTTGCCTTGTCCCACACACAAACTGTGAAGAAACACTGCCCTTTTCCTATGTAGAGACTGCAGGGAGAGGAAGGGCAATGGAAACCTGAAGTCAGAGGGGCAGATAAATGGAAGGAGATAGGGTTGCCAACTCCAGGTTAGGAAATTCCTGGAGGAGCCTGGAATGGGTGGGGTTTGAGGAGGGATAGGACCTCAGACAGGTACAATGCCATTTCCTACTGGGGAACCACTGGAGATCACTCAGATTTACAGCTGCTCTCTAGATGGCACAGATCAGCTCCCTTTGAGGCGTGGGGGGGAGTCAATGCCTTCACTTGAGTGGGTGGGAAGACAGCAAGGGTGGCGGGCACTTGCCCAGAGCCTCCTTCTAGAGCCCACTGTATTTTTCTTCACAACAGGCCTTACTCCTAGTACCATATAAATCTATAGCAATGCATTAGACAAAGAATGAAAGCTGCCTTTGAATTAGGTTGACATTCCATAACTTCTTTTGAAGTGACAAACAGGATTAGAAAATAAATACAGCCCTGAAGCAGTACAGTTTAATGATAGAAAATTAAAAATACCCCTCTGGAAAGGAGTCTTGAGGCAGTGCAAATGACTTTGGTTTGGTTTGACTTTGGTTACTGCATTAGAAGAGATAGGAGAGAAAGAATGAGAGAAAAAGAGAGTGAAAGAGGGAAGAATGGAAATGACTTTTTTTTATTAATTCGCAAGCTAGGCTGGAACTGGATATAACATGGGAAAGTCAATTATGGGCCACTAATGAGAAGAGAGCTTTCCACGCAAATGCCCTTCCCAGTATAATTACCCCATAGCAGGGCAGATTAGAGAGAAGCTCATTTTGGTTCTCATTGCTTTAGAAAGCATTTTAATCTCTCTTCCCATGCAAGTCATCTCAGAAAATGACTGTATGATTGATTGACTAACTCTCAGGTTTAGATGCTCAAAGACTAAATTACTGCAGCCCAATCCTTCGTGTTATCTACTTTAGCTTGCTGCTTAGATTTTGGAAAATCTCAGGAATAAAACCTTCTAATATAATATTTATTTATGCAAATGTCTTACTCTCTATCCATGGTGCCAAATTGCTATGGGTAGAGATTCATATTATCAGCATGCTTTTAGGAATGTGTAGAGATTATATTATTTCATTTCCTCCTTGCCCAAAAGATATACTTTTTGCCGAGTCAATTTGCCTTGGAGTAAAAGGGACAAACTTGGAAGCCTGCGGTGTATTTGTCATCCATTTGTTTATAACAGCTTTCAGCAAGGACTTTGGTGAACATCAGAAAGAGACGTTCAGAGGTGATTTGCCTACCTCTGCATAGCAACCTGATCTCCCATCCAAATAGCAACCAGGGCCGACTCTGCTAAAGCTTCCAAGATCTGACAAGATCAGGCTAGCCTGGGCTATCCAGGTCACAGCTTCAAAACACTGTAACTGAAAATGATTAAGAATGTAATCATAAGAATGTTTTCCTGGGAGTAAGCCCTGCTAAACACACCTCAGCAGGATTCTGAATAGACCTCCTTTGGATTGCTCTATAAATTGCTATTTTTAGTAATGCTATATGGCCTAGGTTAAGGTCTCAGTTTATTTTAATCCAGCCCTTCTTGTGATCCAGAAAGCCAAACAGTGGGTTGATTCAGACAGAAACCAAAATTCCACTCAAAGGCAATCATCCAAATCCTGCATTGTCTTAACAAATGCTGGTCTCATTTCCTTCTCTCTGTATCTTGGGATGGAGTTGCAGGACATCTACAATCAGGCATCACACAAAATCATAGCTAAGAAATACTGTGATTAATAAATCGACAGTAGATCCTGGCTTCAGAGCCTGGGTGTGTGGACCTAGATAACTATAGCTAGTGGAGTGGCTGCTTTCAGACAGTCACACTAACCATAGTTAGTTTAACTAAAGCATGCTTTTGTGTGATGTCTAAACTGGGCTATAGTCATATTCCACATATGGGAGCCTAAGTATCCCTCTGATTTTGCTGCTAACCAAGGATTACAAAAACAAATGGACTATAAAATAACTTGCACTCCTCAGTAAAAGACTTTATTGATGATGATTATGATGTGCATTATTTATTACAAATTTATCCCATCTTTCCTTCAACAAGCTCTAGATGGCATGCATGATCTTTCCTCTACCATGATTTTCTTCCTTTCAAGAGTCTGGCCCATGTACATCATTGTTCCCTTTCCCCATTTTATCTTCACAACAATCCTGCATGGCAGGATAATCTAAAAGGCACTGACTGATCCAAGAAAACCCAGTGAATGCCATGGCACTTTGGAGATTTGATCTCATCTCTGCACAGTTCCTGCCCAATACTGTAACATCACTTCCAAACTGACTTTCAATTTATGAAGGTCCCATCTAGCCCCACTTGTCATATGACACTTCTTGTGTTCCTACAGTTTAATCCACATATTTTTAGCTGTTGTGTGATGGTTTATGGATAGTTTTGTATCTCTGGCTTGTTTTGCTCTCATAATGTTTTGCTCTCATAATGATATTTTTTTTATTATTTTAAGATACCATTTTTCTTGTAAACTGCTTCAAGACATATATGCAAAACATCCAGAAGTTACTGCTTTCTTAGCTTTAAATAATGTTTAATACTAGCTGTAATAGAAATGTGCTTGAAAGAGCGCTTGGAGTAGGCATTTTCTTTCTACTGAACCATGAAGCCTTCCTGTTGTCACAGGTGCTGATTATCACACGTGAAGAGAGTAGAAGGATAAAACATAGCAAAGGAGAGAAAATTAGTTATGCACTGTAAATAAGACTGAGGACACCCCTTGTCTTGTCGGACTAGTTATGTTTATATTAGCATTTATTAGAATGTGTGTTGCTAAATCTATTTTTGTTTTAGTCTCAAATTCTAGCCAAGTATCATAGTGCATATTTAAATTAGTTCAGAAGCCTGAAAATACATTTCTTCTTGTGATGTAGTTTTCTGAGATTCTTCTCAGTTTAGTTCAGGGGTGTCAAACGCATTTGTTGGGAGGGATCTGACACAACTGAGACTTTGTTGGGCCGGGCCATGCATGTCATAAAATGTAATGTGAGGTCGTGGAAATATATACTTTATAAAGGACATTATAAGATACAAACATGCTTAAAACTCTTGCAATATTTTATATAAAATGGAAAGGTGGGAGAATAGCAGGATTTGGTAATGCAATTTTTAAAATAAAAGATCAAGAAAAAGCACAAGGTTCACAGCAGAAACTAAAGATATAAAATGCTCTAAGCCTGGAGAAACATAAAAGGTGGGGGAATAGTGGGATTCAACAATGCAATTTTTAAAATAAAACATCAAGAAAATGCACAAGGATCATAGCAGAAACTAAAAATATAAAATGCTGTGAGCCTGAAAAAAACAATGAAATTACATT
Organism: Heteronotia binoei; assembly: GCF_032191835.1. Classification (NCBI taxonomy): domain Eukaryota; kingdom Metazoa; phylum Chordata; class Lepidosauria; order Squamata; family Gekkonidae; genus Heteronotia; species Heteronotia binoei. Next base: position 67,638,720 of record NC_083224.1, read on the forward strand.
GCAAACTTCTCCCCCCCCCCCCCCGTGTCAACTCAGATTGGCAATGGCTCTCCAGTGTAATATCCCCCTTTGGCTGTGGGTTCCCAGGTTAGAGTACTCACTAGGGATGCATTCGCACTACACTAAATAATGAGTTTTGCAACTGGATTTTTACTGTGTAAGAATAGCAAAAATCCAGTTGCAAAATGCATTATTTAGTGAAGTGTGAACACACCCTAGGTCAGGTCCATTCAGCAAAGACAAATTTGCTCAAAGCATCAATTCTTTATTTGCAAGGATACAACTCCAAGAAACATGAGCTTCAATTGGCTATAAGAACGCTGAAAATTGAAACTGATCTCCACTCCATTGAAACACATTGCAGAACAGACAAAGATAGATAGGACCCAAAGACTTTAATGGAAAATCCATTCCACATTTTCCTTGCAGCTTTGCTTCCTGCTGCAGCTGGCAAAGACAAGGCAGAAAGATCTGGGAACTTCAGCAGCCTTGAAACTTCAAAGGGTGAGGACAGGAGGGGGAGGGGAGAGAAAAGAGCCCTGTGGGCCTGATTAAAGCCCTGGGTGGGCCAATTTGACTCCTTTGGTTTAGTTAGACATTTGACTCCTTTGGTATAGTTAATTGAAATAGATTTGAAAAGCCCGAAATGCCCTCTGGATTAGTTAAACCAGATTAAAAGAGACAAGATAACCTTGCAATTTTAATTTAAAAAAATAAAATAAAATTATGCATTATATATCAGGATTCTCTCTCTCTCCCTCTCTCGCTTTCCTTTTTCCCCCAAGGGAACAATTTTAGTTAATTGAGAATACTTTATTTGCATTAAACTACTGAGACTACTGAGTTACTATTCCTACTTGAGATATAGTTACTTGAGATAAAGTTAGTTACTGGGGACTGGGTTATCATATTTCAAAGAAAACCAGATTAAATCATTATTAATTAAAACTAAGATTGTTTGAAATTACAAAGTTGGACTTCTTAAGGAAAATTTTCTTTTTGCAAAATATGTCCTACATGAGGAATGAGGTTTTCTTCATTCATTCATTTCATGCAGTGGGAAGGGTCAACCCTCACAGCAAGAAAGACAAATAATTTTCTTAATTTTAAAACACTCAGATTCTTACATTTTCCCATTCAAATTCCCCCAAATCATGCAAAAAAATTTAATCTTCAAATAGCTCTTGAACCTGTGAGTTTTGAAGGTGTTAGGGGCCTGTTAGGAGTGCCAGGTTGCCTGATATAACCCCAGAAGAGCACTACAATCAGTAGACCAAATCTACTAGTGGTCTCTGGCCTGAGGGATATCTAGCTGTTCTCTACCAGAGCCAGCTCTTTCTCTGCCCTGGCTCCAACCTGGTATAATTTTATATCAAATAACATATGGACCCTGCAGTATGTGAAGCAGTTCCGAAGAGCCTAGAGTACACACATTTTTATATTACCACAGGAGCAGGGAAGAGGACTGATAGTTGCCTGTAAGGCCACCAGGCCTTTGGTTGAGGACCACAATAGTTTCATCCTCTGGCACTCTCATCTTCCACTCCCCTCTACCCTCCCTGAAAGTGGTTAGCTCTTTTTGGATTTCTTATCATCATATTTTAGTAGTACTGATTTTATGTTTGTAATCCGCCCTGAGCCCATATGGGAAAGGGCAGAATATAAATCTGCCAAATAAATAAAATAAATACACATGGTTTTAAATTGTATTATATTTATATTGTATTAATTGCTGTGCCACTTAGGGTTGCCAATCCCCAGGTGGGGCAAAACGGAAACCACAGTGTAAATTATTAGTAACATATTGGGGAAAAAACTGAAATTATACGTTACAAACATATGCTTAACAAATTTCTTTTATATATATCATAAATGTATTTTCTTCACAAACCAAAACTGTTTTCATTGGAGAACCATTCGTGCAAGCTGAAGTGATAACAATGTTTGTATAAGAAATTGACCTAGCATGGGTTCCGGAAAGTAAAGAAAAGTGGCCAATGGAAGGTGAATGAAACACAGTCAGAACCTAGGACCTGTGTAGCCGCCGCACCTGCCAGATTTCGGTTTGCTACCCAAAATAAGTTACAATGAATGTGGTACTGTCTACGTCTCTCAATATAAGGACTTTTCTCAGACTACAGTACCGGTTTACAAAATTAATGGAAAAGACTGTCATTTTGATTTATTCATGAATGATGAAAACAGTTTTGGTTTGTGAAGAAAATACATTTATGATATAAATGGAGGCCCTCCCCCCGCTTCAGGGTCATCAGAAAGCGGGGGGGGGGGATGTCTGCTGGGCGCTCCATTATTCCCTATGAAGACTGAGTCCCATAAGGTATAATGGAGAATTGGTCCGCAGGTATCTGGGGCTCTGGGGGGGGGATGTTTTTTGAGGGAGAGACACCAAAGTATTAGCATAGCATCCAGTGCCTCTCCCAAAAAACCCTCCAAGTTTCAAAATGATTGGATCAAGGGGTTCAATTCTATGAGCCCCCAAAGAAGGTGCACCTATCCTTCATTATTTCCAATGAAGAGAAAGCATTTGAAATGTGTTCAAGTCCCTTTAAATGTGATGGCCAGAACTCTCTTTGGAGTTCAATAATGCTTGTCACTAACTTGCTCCTGGCTCCACCCCCAATATCTCCTAGCTCCACCTCCAAAGTCCCCAGGTATTTCTAGAATTGGACTTGGCAACCCTAGTGCCACTTTAAAAATAAAACAGTTTTATCCTGTGAAAAGCTTTAAAAGAACTAAAGTCCTCACCATGAAGATATGAGCTAGCTAACATCTGTTAATGGACAGATTCCAGTCTTTGTCATTGGGAGATGTTGTCAAACTTCCTGATGAATTCTAATTTGGCTAGATCAGCAGCAATGTGTCCTGGAAGACTGGAATATTTTGTCACTAGTTTCTGAATATCCCTGGTTTTTAGTCTTATCCATGCAAACTTTTGCTAGAATAAAAACAAGGTATTCTTTAATGTACCATTAGACTCGTGTTTATATTAATTCTGAATAGCAATATAAGAACTCCTCTCAACTCAAATTGCAGATGGTTCACCAATTGCAAGTAGCATCTGCATTTTATGGTGATTTCTGATTTTTAAAATACACACATTTTTGCATTACCATGGCTGCAGGGCAGAGGACTGATGGTTGTGCTGGTCAGCATGCCATATTTTAAATTCATTTATTTGTCCAGTGAATTTTTAATTGTTCAGTGGAGCTATGTTTTTCCTGAGGCAAGATTTTGTTCCTTGAGGGCCATGACCATAATCTGTTGCTTTTTTAATTTTAAAAATACAGTTACTTGATGCATATCACACCACTCATGGTGGATGTGAAATTCTTGGCCACAATGATTGCTTGACTCATTTCTCATAGGAGCCAGGGTATTGTGTCATAAATTATATAACATTTTTTTAAAAGTTTCAGCAGCCACTGAGCATGAGCCAACATAGCAGCTGCCTTTGCTGAGAACCGTGAGGAATGCAGGCCAGAGTGGTACAAAATCATCACCTAAATTCATGGTTCTTGGTGGTTAGCAGAAACCTATAAGGGAGAGGGGACTGCTTTCTTCATAGGATCTATTTCACAAAATAATTATACCTATTGGGAGGTCTTGTGGCAACAAAGTGGTTTTGAATACTCAGGAGAAATCTGATTCTGATTTCCTATAGCTTTTCAGAAAGCAGCAGTTTTGGTCTGATACATTTGCTGAACAGATTTTTAGAAGACTATAACAAATAATGTGCACAGGCCAAATATTGCTTGATAATATTATAATAAACAATAATATTGGTTATCGTTGAATGGATGAGAATTTATTTTCCAGAATGTTCAGTGCCAGCCTAACATTCCTAAGGAATATTTCCAACATACACATGAACAGAACAAGGAAGAACATGCTACATCTTCACAACATATCACACACTCCACTGGAAAACATTTACCATCCCTCCAACCCAACAATGAACAGGATACTTGCCACATCACACCAACAAAACAACATTACAAGGGGAAAAAAAACTCCACATGGACTCCTCCTGAGGGTTGCAATGCCACACTGGATGACTACATTGATTGCTTTCGCCAGAGAGTTCAAACTGATGTGATCAACAAACAACACCACACACAGTAGAATCTCAACCATGCTGAAAGGAAGGCCATAGACAGTCTCAGGAACAATATGGATATTAAAATTAAAAAGCAGTCAAAGGAGGAGTTGTTGTCATCATGAACACATTAGACTACATCAAGGAGGCTCAAACCCAACTCTCAAATACTTCTTTTTACAAACCACTGGACTCAGACCCCACACAGGAATATAACAAAAGAACTAAACAAGATTACAAAGGAATTACCACTGAGCATTCAAAAACAGATCCTGTCAGACACATCACAGGAACCTCAACCAGGTACTTTTTATCTTCTACCCAAATTACACAAACCACGCAACCCGGGATGTCCCATTGTTTCAGGGACAGGCACCATCACTGAGAGGGTATCTGGATATATGGACTCTATTCTAAGACCCTATGCCACGAGTGCTCCCAGTTACATTTGTGATACTACAGATTTTCTGAGGAAAATACAATCTTTGAACAACCTTCCAGAGAATACTATCTTAGCCACCATGGATGTGGAATCTGTGTATACCAACATCCCACACCAAGATGGATTGCAAGCTGATATTTTAGGGTGGCAGATATTGGTTTTTTATCTCATTATATAGTATATTAGAATAATATTTTTTGTATTGACATACTCAAATAAGGGATATGGGCTGTTTATATCATTACATATACTTAACCCATTTTCACTATATTTTAATGTATTCTTTTTTTTTTTCTAATGGCAAACTAGAATGATGTTTATAATGTATAGAATGATGATTATAATATATGTTACATGTTAAAGAGTAAATTAGGTGGACAAGAACATCACTAGGAAAAACATGTCCTTTTGTTTTACCTAGACTTGTAGCAAGAGCAATTAACAGGCAACTTTTATTACCTTTTATTGGTTTCCCACACAAATGCTATCCAGACCAAATGGTCTTCCAGTTTATTACACTATTTTGCTATTTGATCCTAACTTTTGTATCAGTTTATACTCTTAACCCACCAATGATATGTATTTCAGCTCACTGTACCCCATCCCCTCGTCAGAAGAAGTATGCATGCATATGAAAGCTTACATTCTGAATAAAACTTTGTTGGTCTTAAAGGTGCTATTTGACTCCTACTTCATTCATAAGGAAATTTTGTGTGCTGATTGTATGGCAGTAGAAAATCTAAGAAATAAAAATTATCCTTATCCTTGATTTATCAGACATTTTCTTATCAGGCTTATCAGAATCCCCTTTCATATTTTCTTTGTTAGCAAAACTAAAGAAGAGATTAGAGAAGAGAAGATTCAATTACCTGAAGCTCATAAGAAATATGGTGGACTTTAAATGCTGCCATTAAGGTCTTTCAGTAATATCAATCGGAGGTCATGACATATGTGTTTTTGATCACGTCACTAACTTTTATGCCTAGGAGCTAAGTGCATCCCAGAGAATTCCAAGCCAGTTGGTCTAGGGGGTGTACTGCCATATGCTATGTGTACAGTTAATTAACATAGCACAGCTGCATTTCTATCCATCCGTATTATAGATTAGAGTGCTAGAACACTTCTAACAGGAGTCCCAAAATTCATATTTATGAAATTATTAGCCTGAGAACATGACGGTTCAGAGATGCTCATTCAAGCAACTCAGTGCTGCTCTGGCTTAAAGATATTACTTAGTGATGAGGCATATCTGAAACAGTTGAGAACTTGACTGATGGACATGATAATATTTAAGCAGATTTAAAAAAAAATAATTTTGTCAGGCACCAGCTCATCAGAGATATCCACTTTCAATACCAGGATCATTACTGCCCCCTCCCTCGCATCATTTCCTCTGGTATGAAGCAATGTACTCCATTATCTAACTTCATATGAGAGGACCACCTATCTGTTGCCTCAGTGTCAGCTGTTGAAATGGAAATAATCATGCAAATCACAGTCACATACAAACACATGTGCTTTGGTTTACATACCCTATTTTTGTGTCTGCATGTATTTAGCCTGATCGTGTAAGATTAAAGTCCTTTTTTTCATTTAAAAGTAGAAATCAATTTAGCATACAGCTGGAAGAGTAAGCTATGAATCAGAAAGTCACTGATTCCAGTTATATCTATGTATGCCCTGAATTTAAAAGGCAAAATAAGATTAGTACACAGGTGGGGGGAAAGACCTGATGATTCCTTCACATTTTGCTTATACTTCATCGGGGTGGGGGGGATCTATAAAAATGTGTGTGTGTGTTTGTATACACACATATATTTAAAACACATTTCTGGGGGGAAAGTAATAACTGAACATGTGAGAAAAATAGTTAATACAGGAGAAACCCAGGAGCCGGAAACCAGTACACATTGCATAAACCGTTATCTATTTCTTCATGGGTCCATTATAAAAATATACTATAGAATGTTCATTATTAGAATCCTAGTTCTTAAATAGAGAGATATAGATGTGTGTGTGTCCCTAATGAAGCATATACAAAATGCACAGAGGTCATCAAGTCTAATAAAAAATTCTGCTGCACCAATTGTTCTGCTCACTGGTGCATCCCTCTCTTTTATTAGATCTGTTTTCTTGATTTGCTTACTTGTGCATTCCTCTCTTCTGGACTGTTCCACGAATTCAACAGATGATCTTAAATGTGACATAACCACCTACTTGTGCAATATGGAAATAATACTTCAGAAAATTTTACACTATTGAAAAGATTTATAACATGAAATATAAGACTTGGGGAGTATTTTAACAGACTATGTCTGCATTCTTAGGACCATTTTCCTGGGAGAAAGCCCCACTGAATAGTTCTGAGTAGGATTCTGAGAAGATCTGCAAAATTGCTCTCATAATCTGGAAACAGAGCTGGCCCTAGACTGTTTGGCACTCTAGGCAATGCTAACTTCTGGTACACAACTCTCCTCCCCCACACACACTGATAACATCACCCAATTTTGTGCCTCCAGAAGGCTGGTGCCCTAGACAATTGCCTAGTTTGCCTAGTGGCAGGGCCGGTCCTGCCTGGAAATCTAAGTAATAAAAATATACACATTTATTTATTTACAAAATTTTTATGCTGCCTTTTTGCCCAGTGGAGTAGGTAGTCCTTCAGGTATGCAGCTTCCAAGCCATATAGGTCTTTAAAGTTCAACCCTGTCAACTTAGATTGGGCACCAGTATAGATGGGGCAAGACTGGAGTGATATGATCTAGGGGTGTGCAAAAAAGTTTGGGATTATTTTTTACATTCAAATATATTGGACCTGAAAAATATAGCTATTTCCTGATATTTCCAGTATGGCATTCAAGTTTGAGATTTTTGGGGGAATCCCATTTTTTACTCCATTATACCCAATGGAGACCATTATAGTCACTGAAGAATCTATCCAGAGATATCTGGGTGAGCTAGGGTTTTTTTGAGGTAGAGAAACCAAATTTGCAACCTCCAAATTTCAAAATGATTGGACCAAGAGTGTCCAGTTCTGCAGGCCCCCAAAGAAGGTGTCCCCATCCATCATTGTTTCCAGCAGAGGGGGGCAGGCAAGTAAAGGATCATGGCCCCCTTAAATACCTTCTGCAAGCTGTGAAGTCTCCAAAGGCATTTAAAGGGACCGAGAGACCTTTAAACCTAATTTAAGTGAGGCTATCTGGCATTTCTGGATAATCCTGAATATTTTCAGGATTTTTTGTGAACCCCTGTATCAGCCAAAAATAGATTCCGGTCTGTATTTGGCTGAGAAAATACTCAGGAAAAAAAATACTGTTAAGGTCTGTTTCACTTGTTTTTTAGCTCAGATATAGCCAAATGCACATCCCTAATATGGTCACTATGACCCATGCCAGTCAACATACAGGCTGCAACCAACTGAAGTTTCCAAGGGTAGCCTCACATTAAAGTAATGTAATGAAGGTGTTACCAGGGCCACAGTGGCCAGATCTTTTCTCCCAGGAAAGGCTGCAGCTAGTTAACCTGTCAAAGTGTGTTAAAAGGGATTCCTGGCCACAAATGCCACCTGCTTATCCAGCAGTAGGTTTGGATGCAGGAGCACCCCAAGCTACAGACTTGTTTTGTAATGACCTTCCACTCACCAGTAGCACTTTTAGAGGGTTTCCAGATATCCTCTTGCAATTGGGGTGGGGGGACTTACAGGGATAAAGAGAGGCTTAAACCGTGTTACCAGTGACCTGGTGTTGTCACGCTTGATGCACACTGAAGTGACATCATCACATCGCTGGTGATATGGGGACACTGATTTTTTTTAAGTTTAAAGTTTTATTTAAACCAAATATATGTATTAACAAAGTCTGAAAATAGAATATAGCACTGGGTAATACATAAACAATATTGCAGATGCCAGATCAAAACATACAATTTATAAGATGTTTACTTCACAATATTAATAAATCTACAGGGAAAATGTGATATGGAATTTTATCCATTGACACCATGTATTCCATCCAAGAAAACCATACCAAAGAAAAATTGAAATCACAATCCACTTTATCCAATTTTAAAGGAACACAGATACTTGGGAATTTTCCATAGAGTTTTTGCCCAAATACCAGAACATCCTTACATCACTGGTGACATGATGACATCATTTCTGGTGTGTGTCAGAAGTTACATCACCATGTCACTGGCGATGGAGATCTAGGCCACCTTTTGCTGATAGTAAGTCCCCTGTCAGTCAGCTGATTGGCACTGGGGGAAGAGCCCTGGCATGAGGGATGCCAGCAGGGGCCTGGCAAATCCATCTTGTTGGAATTAAGCTTCAGTTTAGTAGCCAGCCAGCATTCATCCCAAAACTGCCTTCAGACACCAGTTCAGGGTTTCTACAACCTCTCTATTGGCTCTGTTGAAAGTGAGTTAGAGTTGACTGACATCTGTATACTGGTAAAAGCCTATCCACCTCTGGATAGGATTACTACCTGGAGATCTCCTGAAATTACAGCTGATATCCAGACTACAGAGATCAGTTTCCCTGGAGGAAAAGGTAGCTTTAGAGGGTGGACTGTATGACATTATACCCAGGGGTGGAATTCTAGCAGGAGCTCCTTTGCATATTAGGCCACACACCCCTTGTAAGCTCTTGGAGGATTGGCTACATCAGGGTGTGTGGTCCAATATGCAAAGGAGCTCCTGCTAGAATTCCACCCATGATTATACACTTTTGAGGTCCTTCCTCAACCCCCTCTTTGTACTTCTAGGAATTTTGCAACCCTATTTGGCAACCATAGGATAACCTCATTTATTATATCATGGTGTGGAAAGTAAGTATGTATTCTGGGGTACAATGAACTGTAGATCTGGAAATTAAAGTTAGGTGAAGCACGAAAACTTGTTTCTCTGCAACTCTGCAGTGCAATCCTAAGACAAGTTAGCCTAGTCTAGGCCTCTTGAAGGTAATAGGCTTAAACCAGAGGAACTCTGCATAGGATTGCACTGTGACTCATTTCTTGTAAATAAAGTGTGTAGTCATCATCTTCTTCTTCTACACCAAATATTGGCAGGAGTGGTATGCTTTTGTAAATTCAAGTCTGTGACCACTGGCACTTCATCTACCCTCTCTTTTTTCATTGTTCACAAAGTCAATCCGTCTCTTTCCATCTATTTGTTTAACATACCCCTCAAATAGAGAAAGCTTCATGGACACTAGGAGCCTACTTGAAGAGCCAATGCATGTCTGTGCTTGTTCCAGCATTTAATATTAATTGACAATAAGCTTTCACAGAGGAAAAAAAAAAGCTAATGAGCATATTTGCATTTCCAAGCAACAAAGATAACTGGCACGGGCAACTGCAGTGGAAGCTTCTCTCTTATGCTGTGCATGTCCCATCTATTAAGACCCTTTCTCTGGTCTGGGGAATATAACCATCCAGAGTACCAGTTTAGTGCCAAGTGTTTACACTAGTAATGAGACTGAGATCATCAATCACTTCAACAAGATTTCTTTAAATATTTCACCTGGGCAATGCCTATATCTTGTTTGGGAAAGCACTTTGGGCCAGATTTACAAAAAGGGCTCCAATTCTCTGTATTAAAGTAGCACCTGTCATTTCAGAAGTGGATTTTTATCCAGTACTTAAGAAGCTCTGGTGTTTATGAAAGCTATAGTCATGAACTTGATAGAATTTAGATATCTGGTGTTGGGATGTTGGGACATTCAAGGTAAAGGCACAAATCATTAAAAGAACTTTTAGGTATAACAAAAAGAAGGTGTAAAGAGAGGAAACAGAACCTGCTATAATTCTACAAACCGGTAAAGGTAGCAACCACATTTTAATTTGTTGAATACTTGGACTATTTGAACAGACAAGGGTCATGCAGGGCAGTAAGCCAGTTGGGCAATTTTATAAGCCAGATGTACAATGGAGGTGCATTTATTGGACACACTGTAGTAATAACTAATACAGTAATATGTATTATTAAGCAACCAGAGCCAGATTTTGTTTCACAAGACCTCCACTTTTGTTCAGGTAGAGCATTGCTGAATCAAGAAGTAGCCTCTTCAATACTGAGTAGAAAGTACTGTCTACAACAGACCACCTAGCATATTGGGAGGGAGAGGAGAGAAGTGGAGTACTTAGGGGAGCAGCCTTTATTGTAAAAATTGAACTCTTGGTACAGTTCTCAAAACACCACAGTTAAAGGGACACTTCTCATATTATTTCCTGTTATTTACACACTTGAAATTCATGAATGGAAATGGCTGGAACATGATTGAATGCAGAGGTATTAGCAATGGATCAGGCATGCATCTGAAATATGCATCTGGGAACACCGCCTGCTAAATGTGTGTTAGATTGCTTTCCAAAGAGACATCTGTTTACACTGAATGTTGCAGTATCATGCTCCAATTTTGTTGCTATTTTAATTCTGTCCTCATTTGTTTGTAGGTCCTTAATTGATTTTATATTGTTTTTAGCAATTTTTGCAGACTACTCTCAGGTTTGGAGGACGTGGGTTTACAAAAAGTGAGGTTTCAAAGTGCCTTTTGTGTGACCTGCATTCAGATGATGAGGATGATGATATTGAATGTTTGAAAAGAAACCAGAGGATGCTCAGGGTGGGTTTTTGATTATCACTTTCACCGTTATTCTTAGGTGATACTAAAATAACTCCCCTCCCCCAGTTAGTCTTAATGTAAGCATTATGAGATACTTAAAGGGGTAACAAGAATACAATTATCTAAGGAAAATGTTGCTAACCATTCAGACACCATCATATTATACATGGAATGAAGCTTTGGGGCTTTCTGTTGATTATGAAGAAATAACTATTTTACCATTTATTTATTTATTTACAAGTGGGGACCTGTGAGACTGATGAGGGGATCCCATCTCCTCCTTACACTGTCTTGCCAAGTCCAGCTTGTCCACCAAACCCAGTGCAGAGCCCTAGGTTCTTCAATAGCTGCCACTGGATCCAGTGCTCTCCCTGGGATGCACTGCCACGGGCCCAATGTGGCTCCTGGACTATGCTGCTGGGCCCAGTGTGGGACTCCAGGCTGCACTACTGTTGCTGCTGGGCTTGGTGTGGCCCCTGGGCTCTTCAGCAACCATTACCAGGCCTGGTGAAGCTACCATGCTCTCCCTAGGCTGTGCTGCCACTGCCAGGCCCAGCACAGCTCTTGGGCTGTCTGGCTGCTACCAGAGCTCATGCTAGCGGCTCTGCCGCTCAAGGTAGGACCCCTGCACTGTGCCCCCCCCAGCTCCTTTGGAATACGGCATCAAAAGTGTCCAAAGTGACATCAGCAAGCAAGGGAGGGGATGAGGAGCATGGTATGCAAGCCCCGGCCCCACTCAGGCTTCTTGCATTACAGGAAGCCTGATTGGGATTGGGGAGACCTACGACGCCTGCATATCATGCTCAGTGTGGAGCTCTGGGGTACATTGCTGCTACTGAATCCATTGTGGCTCCCAGTCTCCTCCAACTGCTGAGGTAGGTGCTTGCACAGATAATGCTGTTTTACTTTTGAGGGAATTTTATCCCTGTGGGTTGTTTTTTTTTTTTTTAAGATTTAAGATTTTCCCCAAAAACTAGGGATTCCCCAAAGTTTGCAAAAACCACTTTAGCATCCATATGCCCCTGACCCGTGGATTCAGATAACTGCAGAGGGGGCACAGGTCTCTAATAGTATATAGACCCAGCTAGAAATGCCTGCATGATGTGCTGGTTATGGCCCTGGTGGCAGCAGTCTTGACAGCAGGGTTCTTTAACTTTTTAATGTGATATGGGCTAGTAAACAAGCAGCTTACCTCCATCCTTAGCAGGTTTTAATCAGGAAATGTGGCAGTAGGCAGTATACAGCATAGACACCCAATAAATTGGTGGTAGGACCTCAAGTTGTGGTACTTTGTTAAGCTCTTCTTTCTTTAGTTTTCCCTTTTCCGTTGGAATAAAACAAGATGGTAGCAGCTTCTTACCTGGTCCCTGTTGAGTTGCCCTCTCTCTCCCAATGTTGAGACCATGTTTTTACTTAAAATTTTGTTCTATGCCTCCTCCGCTTTCTCTGCCTGTTTGTATATAAAAGAACTTCCATGTTTTCAAACTATCTTGTGGTGCTTTCAGGGAAAAAACCCTTTGATGATTGTATTAATTTGTAGGGATGGGCATGAACCAGTTCATGAACCAAAATTCGGCAGGAACCTGGCTTGGTTTGGAGCCCCTGAATTGGTTTGAGAAAGGCACTTTCCGTGAACAATTACCAGACTTTTGTCCAGTTTGGTTTCATATTCAGGCCATTTAAACCTAACAGCTGAACAATATGAGTCCCCAGCTGACATGTTAAATTGAAATGGCTGCAAGCCAGTTCACTGGTTGGTTTCACTTTGCCCTGCCTTCAAGTGGGGGGGGGGAGCATAATGGACTGGTAAAATGGCCACCAACCATTTAAACCTAACTGTTGGCTGTGAGCCATTACACCTATCAGTTTCGCTCCCTCCACTTTGAAGTGGGGGAAAGTGAAATGGACAAGTTAAATAATTGCCTGCCATTTAACCCTTCCCAGACCATGGCCAAGAGAAAGGGGGAACTGAACTGACCACTTGGAGCATTTGTGGTTCATTTTGGTTCAGAGAACACACAAACTGAACCAGAATTTGTTCGTCACCATCGCTATTAATTTGTACATGTTAATAATTCTTACATCTCTTGATTGTTTATACTAATGCAGCTATATCAGATGGAAAGGTGGGCAAGAGGATGCAATTATGACCATCAGGCTTAGGCAAATACTATTCTAGAGGCAGAGAAAGTTGCTGGGCCATTTTCCATCAGCCTTCCTGTTTGCAGATTTCCAGCTGAAGAATTTTTGGTTTGGTTTTAGATTTAATTAAAGTGGAGTCACTGTGACTTCAAGATACAAGTATGGAGATGCCTACAAGTAAGGATGCTTAAATAATATATTATTAGTTGTTGTCCTCCTGAGGATCTTTCTTTCTTTCTTCTCTCTCTCTCTCTCTCTTTTGGAAAGAGAAAAATAATTGTACTAATAATGATTGTGCTGTTAACTAAGATGAAGCAACAAAACTACCCAAATTTCTTTAAAAGGGAAGTACTCCCTGGCTGATTCTTTCAGCATTCACAGCTAAGGAGTTACTCTGAACATCTCAGATTATTTCAAGAAAATCTCCAAATATTCAAAACCAGGCAGAGGGACTTGATCTGTTGTGTCAGATCCCTCAACAAAAGTGATACACTCAGAAGCGTGACAGGGGTTTGCTGTCATCCCACAGGGGCAGTTCCTAGAGTGGGAAGCAGTAGATCTCTGTAAGCAAAAGATCTTTCTCAGAAGAGCCCTTTGTGAACCCAGAAAATAATGGTTCAAGAAACCTGAGGGAAACCTGAGATAGGCACTTCCAGTTTATGGGAACCCTATGAATTAACAGTCTCCAAAACATCCTATCATGGCCTTGCCAACCTCCAAGAGGTTTCGAAGATTACAACTGATCTCTAGCCAACACACCTCAGTTCCCCTGGAGAAAATGGCTGCTTTGAAAGATGGACTCTATGGCATTGTACTTAGGGCTGCCAGCTCTGGATTGGGAAATACCTGAAGATTTTAGTCCATCTTTCAAAGCAGCTGTTTTCTCTAGGGGGGTCAATCTTTGTTGTCTGGAGATCAACTGTAATAGTAGGAGAGCTCAAGGTGCCACCTGGAGGTTGACAAAACCAAGTAAAGGACAACTGGAATGATTAAAGGTTTGGAACACTTTCCCTATAAAGAAAGGTTAAAATGCCTGGGGCTCTTTAGCTTGGAGAAACGTCGACTGCGGGGTGACAAGATAGAGGTTTACAAGATTATGCATGGGATGGAGAAAGTAGAGAAAGAAGTACTTTTCTTCCTTTCTCACAATACAAGAACTCGTGGACACTTAATGAAATTGCTAAGCAGTAGGGTTAAAATGGATAAAAAGAAGTACTTCTTCACCCAAAGGGTGATTAACATGTGGAATTCACTGTAACAGGACGTGGTGGCGGCTACAAGCATAGCCAGCTTCAATAGGGGTTTGGATAAAAAAATGAAGCAGAGGTCCATCAGTGGCTATTAGCCACAGCATATTATTGGTACTGTTTGGGGCAGTGATGCTCTGTATTCTTGGTGTTTGGGGGGGGGGGCAAAGTGGAAGGGCTTCTAGCTCCACTTGTGAACCTCCTCCTTTTTTTGCCACTATGTGACACAGAGTGTTGAACTGGATGGGCCATTGGCCTGATCCAACATGGCTTTTCTTATGTTCTTAAGTATACCTACTGCAGTCCCTCTCCAAACCCTACCCCTAGACTCCATCCACCACTCTCCAGGAGTTTCCCAGTGCTGAGTTGGCAACTCTACTTGCTCAGGTCTCATCTTGCAAACTGAAGGCTATAGTGCAAACTATTTAGGATTATTTCTTTACATTGTCTGGATGTGGTAGCTCCATCCTCACACTTATCTGCTCCCAAGGCAAATCTGGCAGAGGGCAGCTTTGCCTGGGCACTGCTGAAGTAGGCATTTCCACAAAAGACTGTGGGGAAAGGAACAAAGATAAGGCTGTGCCCAGAAATGCACCATCAAGAGCCTCAGAGCCTGGCAGACCCTGTATGGGCGTCAGATGGGAGGTCGGACTCAGGCAGCAGGCTGTATCTAGGAACAGGCCAGAAGAAGAAGACAACATTGGATTTATATTCCACCCTCCACCCTGAATCAGAGTCTCAGAGCGGCTCACAATATCCTTTATCTTCCTCCCCCACAACAAACACCGTGTGAGCTGGGTGAGGCTGAGAGAGCTTTCCCAGAAGCTGCCATTTCAAGGACAGCTCTGAGATAGCTATGACTGACCCAAGGCCATTCCAGCAGCTGCAGGTGAAGGAATGGGGAATGAAACCCAGTTCTCCCAGATAAGAGTCCGCACACTTAACCACTACGCCAAATTGGCAGCAACTCAGGCCAGTGCTAGAAGGCAAAGCAGGAGGGTTGCCAATCTCCTGCTTTGCTGGAAATCTCCTGAGATTACTACTGTTCTCCAAGCAACAGGGATCAATTCACCCAGAAAAAATGGCTGCTTTGGAAAGTGGAAACCCTTCCTCGGGTTTAGGATTGCCAGTCCCCAGTTGGGAAATACAGAGGATACTCGGTGGGAATATGGCAAAAAATACAAAAAAACAAGTAGCACATACACACTATATTGTTAAAGAAATAAACATCAATTGCACAATAACATTCAAAAATTACGGTTCACTTCCAAAAGTCCCAGTGCACAAAATTTATACAGTCCTAAGTCTTATACTTGAGATGCAATCTTCAATTATGTTGAAATAAATCATGGAGAAGAAAAAAAAAACTTGAACAAGAGACCAGTTTTGGCCACAGTCATGAATCACAATGCAAATCACTGCGTGCAGCTTCTCTAATTCCACAAATGATCATTCACTAATTGGGACCCAGTCCTATTCTGTTAATGGGCAACACCTCACATTGAATTCCAAAGCTGGTTGTGTCCCTACAGACCCATAGTTACATAGGAGGGGAGGAAATGTCTGCTGGGCACTCCATTATTTCCTATGGAGAACAATTCCCATAGGGTATGATGGAGAATTGATCCGTGGGTATCTAGTGCTCCGCAGGGGGTCTGTTTTTGAGATAGAGGCACACATTTTCAGCATAGCATCTGGTGCCTCTCCTCAAGTTTCAAAAAGATTGGACCAAGGGTCCAATTCTATGAGCCCCAAAAAGAAGATGCCCCCATCCTTCATTATTTCCAGATGGAGGAAAGGCATTTAAAAGCATGTGGTCCCTTTAAATTTGATTGCCAGGACTCCCATCAGAGATCAATCGTGCTTGTCACACCCTTGCTCCTGGCTCCAACCCCAATGTCTCCTGGCTCCACTCCCAAAGTCCACAGATATTTCTTGAGTTGGACCTGGCAACCCTACTTGGACTCCACCCCAAAATTTCAGTTATTTCACAACCCAGAGTTGGCAATCCTACAGAACTACCTTGAAACCTCAGGGGAGGAAAAGGGAAGGCCCAGCCAGCAAGGCCAGTGGCCCAGATTCCTTTCCAGCATTGCGGGCCTGCCCCTAAAGAAAGGGCACTGGGGGAGTCTATGGTCAGCCTACCCCCCTCTTCCTTTATTAAGCTAGGAACAATAGGGTTGCCAAGTCCAATTAAAGAAAAATCTGGGGATTTGGGGGGCGGAGCCAGGAGACATTGGGGGTGGAGCCAGGAGACATTGGGGGTGGAGCCAGAAACAAGGATGTGACAAGCATAATTGAACTCCAAGGGAGTTCTGGCCATCACATTTAAAGGGACAGCACACCTTTTTAAATGCCTTTCTTCCATAGGAAATAATTAAGGATAGGGGCACCATCTTTTGGGGCTCATAGAATTGAGCCCTCTGGTCCAATCGTTTTGAAATTTGGGGGGTATTTTGTGGAGAGGCACTAGATACTATACTAAAAATCTGGTGCCTCTACCTCAAAAAATAGCCCCCCCAGAGCCCCCAATACCCACGGATCAATTCCCTATTATTCCCTATGGGAATTGTTCTCCATAGGGAATAATAGAGTGCCTAGTAGACATTTCCCTCCCCCCCCACGCTTTCTAAAGGGGGGGCCTTCATACCAGGGAATCCCCCCTCCCTCTCTCACACATAAAAATACTTACTTGGTCTTCTTCCAGCAGAACTTTGCTGTGAAAACGAAAGCAAGGCTGCACAGGAAAAGAAAGGGAGGGGCCGTTCTCCATGGAAACTGTTACTGACCCTTTTCCATGAAGCCCTTCCTGTTTCCTGTTTCCTGTGCAGCATTAAAGGGACACATTTTAAAAACGGATCAGAAGCTCTACAATAACATGATGCCTACAGGTATGTTCTCTCTCCCCGCCCCCCCACCTCCAGATTTTTTGAGAGCGGGGGAGGAGGCTGCAAATTCAGGGGTCCCCCGCCAGGGCGGATGGGGGGGGGTGTTGGGAAGCCTAAGGAACAAAGAACCAGACCTGACCTATGTCAGTTAGGGAGAAGTGGCTGGCCAGCCAGCAACTTCCAAAGCTGTTGCCAACACACCTCCTTTCCTTGCTGAGACCCTTCATGAGGCATGGCTGATAGAAAGGAAGGCCTGAAAGGTACAGCAGCCTCAGATCCTTCCCTGGGAGGGGAACAGCTAAATACATTCAGCTCCTTCTCACATGGTGTGTTCCGGCCAAGGGGTCATTTGCATAACTTATTTGCGTATGCCACACACCCCTGACATACCTAGAAAGTGTATTAAATTCTATCAGCTCAGCATTTAACCTTAAAATGGTTCTTGAATTATAACTGTCATAATAAAACCTTTACTCCCATTATAATTTGTAAATTACTTTCTCCTATGTGACCCCAGTGGCATGATGAAGATTTTAATCTGTCTGCTTTATGTGTTTTGATTCTTTTTCCATTTTTTGTGGGGGGAAATATTAGAAAGTTTGTCAAATCTTAGAGTTCAGCAAAATTCTCACAGGGGGTTTGAACAATGTAGCCCAGAAGCAAGTATGGGATAGGGGGGAGAGAAAGAAAGAGCACAATAAAATTTAGAGATTGCGGAGCTCCGCTCCTGTGAGCTCCTGCCCAAAATGAGGCCTGGTTCTGGCTAATTAGAGAAATCACTCCTAATAAGATTCCGTTCACCAGACTGCACCAGCTATACAGCTGATGGATGGGCCTGGGAAAAGCCTCCCATCCCCTTTTTTAGGCCTGTATTCCTGTACGAGCAACTCTTTTTTCTTCTTCTCTGCCCTGGTTGCTCATTCTTGAAGAAAATTGTAGTGGGCTACTGCCTGTTCCTTTCTGAATACCTCTTGCTCTTGAACTTCCTGAGTCACTTAGAGGTGGCATTGTCACTTGGACTATAGATAGCTGTTCTGCTTTAAAGTTTGCTTATCAACCTGTTATTGGTGCTTTCTTTACTACAATTACCTGTATGACCTTTAAATTCACAATCTTCTCTCTCCCTCTGGGTTCTACTGTGTGTGTCTATGATGATGGAAACAAGGACAGTTGACAAACAGAATAAGGTTTTCTCAGTGATTAGACCTTGGAACACCCTCCTTCCACATATTTGTTTTGGATTTCTTACCCTCAGCTGTCAGGAAAGTATTTTAGTTCCCTAGAAAGTATTTGAAGGTGAGGTCCTAATTATGAGGTTGAGCTAGTCTTTGGTTTTTGTTGTTTTAAATTAGAAGTCCTCACATTTATTGAGCCTGAGTCCAATAGCACTTTTAAGACCAACAGAGTTTTATTCAAAATAGAAGTTTTTGTGTGCACTCACACTTCTTTAGATACAATGAAACAGGGTTGCCAAGTCCAAGTCAAGAAATATCTGGGTACTTTGGGGGTGGAGCCAGGAGACATTGGGGGTGAAGCCAGGAGATAGTGGGGGTGGAGCCAGGAACAAGGGTGTGACAAGCATAATTGAACTCCAAGGGAATTCTGGCCATCACATTTAAAGGGACAGCACACCTTTTTAAATGCCTTTCTTCCATAGGAAATAATGAAGGATAGGGGCACCATCTTTTGGGGCTCATAGAATTGGACCCCCTGGTCCAATCATTTTGAAACTTGGGGGGTATTTTGGGGAGAGGCACTATATGCTATACTAAAAATTTGGTGCCTCTACCTCAACACATAGCCCCCCCAGAGCCCCCAATACGCACAGATCAATTCCCCATTATTCCCTATGGGAATCGTTCTCCATAGGGAATAATAGAGTGCTCAGTAGACATTTCTCTCCCTCCCCATGCTTTCTAAAGCGGGGGGAGGGCCTCCAAACCAGGGAATCTCCTGCCCCCTCCCTCTCTCTCTCACACAAATACTTACTGGGTCTTGTTCCTGCAGAACTTTACTTGATCTGAAAACGAAAGCAAAACAAAGGGAGGGGCCGTTCTCCGAAGCCCTTCCTGTTTCCTTCTTCCTGCTCAGCCTTAAAGGCACATATTTTAAAAAGGGACCTGCAGGAGCTCTAAAACTACATGGTGATTGTGGGGGGGGGGGGCTTCCCTCACGGGCCAGCTGGCTGGGGGTGGGGAGAAGCCTGTAAAAATGGGGGATCCCCTGCTGGGACCTGGGGATTGGGAAGCCTAATGAAACATAACTTCTTCAACCATTACATATAGGTAGAGAGAGATGGGGAGGGGGCAGGAGAGGCTAGTTCGAGTCAAGAAGATGCATTAATAACTGGGCAATTACAGCTGAGAGTGGATTAAGGCAGTTGGTAAGATTTGTGAATAGCAGTAAATTAGCATATAAATACAAGAGTTAACAGACAGATGTGAGAACTGAGTTTGGTTGTTAACTCTTAGTGTGAAGTGATGCACATGGTGGGGGAGGGGAATCCCAACTTCAAATATAGGTGAGAAGAGTTGCATGGCACAGAGTGGTAAACTGCAGTATTGCAGTCCAAGCTCTGCTCATGACCTGAGTTTGATCCTGGCTGAAGCTGGGTTCAGGTAGCCAGCTAGAGGTTGACTCAGCCTTCCAACCTTCCGAGGTCAGTAAAATGATTTTCCAGCTTGCTGGGGGTAAAGTGTAGATGACTGGGGAAGGCAATGGCAAACCACACCGTAAAAAAGTCTGCCATGAAAACATTGTGATGCAACATCACTCCAAAATTGGAAATGACTGGTGCTTGCACAGGGGACTACCTTTACCTTTTTATGTTAGGGATTTTTAGAACAGGAATTGAGAACAAAATAGCCAGTTTTATGATGCCCCATATATGATGCATAGTTATAGGATGGGAGAGACTTGTCTTAGCAGTAGTATGTGCGAAAAGAATCTAGGGGTCTTAGTGGATCATACGCTGAACATAAGTCAACAGTGTGATGTGGTGGCTAAAAAGGCAAATGCAATTTTGGGCTATATCAACAGAAGTATAGTGTCCAGATAGCATGATGTGATGGTATTGCTTTGATCTGGTAAGACCTCACCTGAGTATTGTGTTCAGTTTTGGGAACCATATTTTAAGAAGGATATAGACAAGCTGGAACGGGTCCAGAGGAGGGCGACGAAGATGCTGAGGGGTCTGAAGACCAAGTCCTATGAGGAAAGTTGAAGCAACTGGGGAAGTTTAGCTTGGAGAGGAGGTGGCTGAGAGGGATATGATCACCATCTTCAAGTACTTGAAGGGCTGTGATATAGAGGACGGTGTGAAATTGTTTTCTGTGGCCCCAGAAGGTAGGACCAGAACCAATGGGTTGAAATTAAATCAAAAGAGTTTCTGGCTCAACATTAGGAAGAACTTCCTGACCGTTAGAGCGATTCCTCAGTGGAACAAGCTTCCTAGGAAGGTGGTGGGCTGTCCTTCCTAGGAGGTTTTTAAACAGAGGCTAGATGGCCATCTGACAGTGATGATCCTATGAATTTGGGGTAGGTATTTGTGGGCTTCCTGCATTGTGCAGGGGGTTGGACTAGATGACCTTGAAGTACATTCCAACTCTATGATTCTATGATATTGGTTTATGGTATGGCGGAATTTGGAATACTCTGTACAGTTCTGGTCCCCCTATCTCAAAAAGGATATTGTAGAGCTGGGAAAAGTGCAGAGGAGGGTAACAAAGATGATTAGGGTGTTAGAGCACCATCTCTATGAGGAAAGACGAAAGAGTCTGGGACTTTTCTATTTAGAAAAGAGATGACTAAGGGGGAACATGGTAGAGGTTTATAACATTATGCATGGAATGGAGAGTTGACAAAGAGAAAGTTTTATCCCTCTCCCAAAATACTAGAACTCAAGGGCATCCAATGAAACTGATGGGAGTAGGTTCAGGACAGAAAAAAGGAAATACTACTTTACACAGAGTTATTAAAATGTGGAATTTGCTGCCCAAGGATGTAGTGATGGCCACAGGAATAAACAGCTGATTTATAATAAAGGTATTAGATAGATTCATGGAGGACATTGATGACTATAAGCCATGGTGACTGAGGGGAACCTCTACATTCAGAGGTACTAATCCTCTGAACCCCAGAGCCAGGAAGCAACATCATGGAAGGCCTCTGCCTCTCTGCCTTGTTTTTATCCTGTCCAGAAGAACTGGTTGGCCATTATGTGAAACTGGATGCTGGACTTGATGGACCATAGGGCTCATGTTCTTATGAGATGTAAGGAATGAACTTGTTTTCTCACAGAGTACAAACAATTGAAGATAGATGGATGTTATCGTCCTGCTCATTTTTAAAGGACAAATCTAGCCCTGTAAAGATCAGTTTAACTATTTTCCTCAATACAGTTTTGTTTTCAGTTGGACATCTTCCCCTTCCCCATCAAGACTACCATATATGGGATGGGAGTAAGTTTTGATAAGTAAAATCTTTTATAGGTGGAAGGGTTAAATTATTTCTCTTCTACCCATGTCATGGTCCTGATCCAAGCTGTGGTTCTGCTCAGCTGTAATTGCCCTTTAGTAATCAAATGACCATCTCCCAGCATCCCTTCTGCTTTGTCTTAAGCAACTTAAACTGACATTTGTAAGCCCTTGTGATTGTAATAAGAAGTGGAGCAGTTTAAGCCACCAACAGAATTTCACTTAACAAGGAGCACTGGTAAAAACAGAAGGAAGGAGCAAAAGTTTCTGAATTTCCAGGCAGCCACCAAAGCCATTTCTCATCCTGAAGAATTAAAAACTTCTATTATGCCACACTGCATAGGAGGGAAAACATCCAAAGTACATAATGATATGCAGAATGTTTATGCAGACCCAGCAAATACATTTTTGCCAGAAGCCCTAGAAACTTTTGATTATTGTGAACCAACAAAGAATCCCGATTTTCAGAAGTGCCAGTTTTGGAATCAAAAGTTTGATGAGATAGAATAGATAACTTTGTGTAACAAATCTAAGATAAAAGGAAAGAACTAGGAGCTGCAAAGGATCTCTTGCAGAGGGACAAGATTGCTTTACTGTTGCCAGATCCACCTGGTGTTTTTGCCCAAATACCAGTGTGTCCAGCATCTCCAGCAACGTGCTGACATTACTTGTGGTGTGGAAGTGATGTTGCAGCATTGCCAGCAATGCTTTTACAGTGCCCCCCATTGAGGAGGAGGAGATTGGAGAGTGGCTGACAATCTCCCTTCCCTTCTCCTCCGCACAACAAACACCCTGTGAGGTAGGTGGGGTTGAGAAAGCTCTTTGAGAACTGCTTTTGATTAGAGCAGCTCTGAGAGAACTTGTGGCTGACCCAAGGTCACACCAGCAGCTGCATGTGGAAGAGTGGGGAATCAACCCAGTTCTCCAGATTAGAATTTGCCACACTTAGCCACTACACCAAACTGGGTTCCACCTGTCTTTCCACCAGTCAACTGATTGGTGGCAGGGGCAGAGATCCCTCACTCCTGGCAACCCTGGTTTCACTGTCACAGAATTTGACACCAACTCACGTGAATATTCTTTGGGGGGGCGGGTTTAGGAGAAGAAATAGGATTATCAATTTCTCTGCAAATCAGAACTGCCTTCTCCCATATGGGGAGAGGAGATAAGGGTACCTGTATCTTTCCCCCCTAAATTTGAAACATGTCTTGGAAAGTGTGGTTTTGATAAGAAGAAAAATGCATGGGGAAAGAGGAATGCTCTGTCGCTGCATTCAAACTTTGAACTAAATTGACAGCTTTCCACCACTGATTTGTTTGTTTCATGATGCAGCATTCCCAAACTGCATATTGCAAGTTAATAAAAAGAGAATTTCAGTCTAGAAATCAACATTTGCTGGAGAAAAGCACCAACATGGAACCAGACAGAAGCAATGACAATATCTCTTCATGATGCAAAAGTACATGGCATCAACAAGAAAAGCACTCAGGGGACGATACTTAAAGTGAGAATGTCCCCACTGATGTCAGCTGCCCTGAAAAACTATAATACACCACAATCTAATCCTGAGAGATGTGAATTCTTCCCCAGACCCAGAGCATCTCCAGTGCATGACATCACATGCCACTGGTTCTCTGGAATCAGCCACTTGGCCATGGTGTACCTGTCATAGTGTGAACAGCAGCATAACCAGACAACAAAAGGGAACCACAATTCATCTTATACAAGAGTCATTGTTGCAGGTTTGAAGATATCCTTCAAGTTGGCATGTTTCTGTATCTTTTTGCATTAGTGTAGCTGCAAAGTTTTCTAGCATCATGTTTGCCTCAGCTTCACTCTTTTGTATTTGAACAGTGATGCTTTGAAGAGAAGTATTTTTTGCCATAGAATAAGCTAAAGAGAGCAAGATAATACAGACTCAGTGGAGTGGTAACCTAGATGATATAGAAGTATACTTTTCATTTTAAAATTGCATATTATATTTCTGTGTAACAGTATAAAAAAATAATTGTCTGAACTATAAACATGGCAGTGAAGGGGCAGCAGCTTGGAGGCTGATCATCTGAATTCAGGGTTCACATTGCTTCTTTTCTTCTGCAGAGCTCTGTAGAGTCCCTGGATTCTCTTCAGTTTTCTGGAATGTTAAAAATCATACATTTGGGAAGATTTGCAGAGCTTTGTTTTTTGATTATTAAAAAACTAGATTTTTGGACAGAATTTGATTTTATACTATGAGTCATTTTAAAAGTTTCAAGGCTAGTGATGGGAAACCACTCCTCTGCTCAAATGGCAATTCAGCTGCAAATTGCAAGCAGCATTTTCAAGTGCTCCAAGGATGCTAATTTTCTGTCTTAAGCATATAACAAATACTTTTTGCTCTTGCATTTTTGCACTGCCACTTGAGCATTGTAGTTTGTAAGGAGAAGATACCAGCCCAGAACAAAGCCACATGGCTGCTCCTTCTCTTTCTCGATTCATACATATAGAAAAGCAATGTGCAAAAAAGGGAGGGGGATGCCAAAGAAATGCCTTGCTCCTGGGCTCATCTGGGTCTGATTCTCTAAGGAGGGGAGTGTAATAAACTAGCATGTACCAGGGGTGACTAGAAGACCAAGAGGGCCTGGTTTATGTTCTTTTAAAAGAAAATGTCAAAACATTTAAATACCTTTTTCCCAGCTCCTCAAATGTGGAACCTTAGTCCTCACCAAAAACCTGCCACAATCAAGGGAATCATGCCCCCCATCTCACTTTATCGGACACTAGATGTATCAGCATGTGCACAGAAGAACGACATAGAAGAGTGGACTGATTCTCCCTTCCTTTTTCCTCATGCTGCCCTGTTTCACTCCACCCAGCACTGTTTTATCAGTACCTGGAAACATCTGGTTTGCATGGAAAAGCAACTGAGTTGCATGAGTGAGCTTCTAAGCAATCAGTTCTCACCCAAGACTGTTAAAAGAATAGATCTAAAATAATTAATACAAATCCTAATAAAACACATATAACAGGTCACTAGAGGAAGAACTTAAGGCAAAAAACCCAAGAAGAGGTGGCACTAGCTAATTCTGTACTGACAAACAGAAACCTCTGCAATTCTTCTCGCAGGGCTTTACTTAGATATCAAGACTTAAGCTTATAGGGATATCAGAGCAAGGATTCCAACACTTCTTCATGAAGACTTTCAGAGACTTGGTCTGAGTTGCCACCTGTATGCAGATGACACACAGCTATACCCCATGCTTCCAGCAGATACTGGAAAGTGTGAACAGGTGCCTGTAGGCAGTTTTTGGGATGGATAACAAAATGAAACTTAATCCCAACAAAATGGAAGTGTTACTGGTGGGATGTCTCCCATTCTGAATGAAGTTGCACACCCCCTTAAGGAGCAGGTTCATAGCTTGGGGGTGTGGTGGTAGTGCAGACTGGGCTGTCTTTCACCAGCTTGGCTGGTGAGTCAGCTGCAGCCTTTACTGGGCAGGGAAGGTCTTGACACTGTGGTGCATGCCATGATAACATCTAGATCAGATTATTGCAATGCACTGTACATAGGGTTGCCCCTGAAGACTGTCCAAAACTATGGTGGATACAGAATGCTGCAGCTGGGATACGGATTACAGTGGGCTGTAGGGATCACTCCAGTCTTGTTCCATTCACACTGGCTCCCAATTTGTTCCCAGACCATATTCAAGAGGTTGAGGCCAGCATATCTTAAGGATGACCTACTTCCATATGAACCTACCTGACCACTATGGGCATCTTCTGAAGCCCTGCCTCAGTTGCCCCCACCATCTGAAACTAGACAGGTAACCCAAGAAATAGCTTTCATGGTTATGGTTCCAAAACTCCCTATCCAGGGGGGGAATTTGTCTCCATCATTATCTTCCATCAGTGGGTAAAGACTTCTATGTTGTTTGGCATTCTCACACTATTAGCCCTCTTCCCTGTATGTACATTTATTTGTGTTTATATGTTTTATTTATTTATATGTATTTATATTTTAAAAGCTTTTTTAATGTTTGAAACGTTTTAAAATTTTAATGTTTAAAATATGTTATTGTTTTAATATATCACTGCCTTGAGGACCTTGAGTTGGGTGGAAAAGCAGCATATAAATGTTTTAAATAAATATCAGCATCTTTGCACAGAACACCAGTTGTGACATGAAGGTCAAAGTTTCCCTCCAAGTCTGCTCTTGGCCAATCATCTTAAAGTTTTGTTAAGGATTTTTAGGGTGCCAGGATGGGAAATTAAAATTCATCCATCCTGACTATTTTGAGCCAAAAAGCAGAACTTGAGCACTGGTCTATTCTGTTCCCAGCCCATCACTCATAGACTCCTTTCCTCACACACCCCTCCCCTTTTATGGACCTTAGGGTTTTACTCTCCCTCATATCACAAAGAA
Source organism: Heteronotia binoei (assembly GCF_032191835.1). Lineage (NCBI taxonomy): Eukaryota > Metazoa > Chordata > Lepidosauria > Squamata > Gekkonidae > Heteronotia > Heteronotia binoei. The sequence continues at coordinate 67,665,052 of NC_083224.1, forward strand.
GGCTGTGTTATTTTCTCTACCTGATCCCTGAACTTGCAGGGAAGGGAGCAGGCCAAGTGTTTCTATGTTGATTGCTCTAAACTGGGTGACAAATGCTTTGTTGATGCACATTTTAAACTGTGGCTTGAGAAATGGTGTTTCTGTGTGAGGAAGGCATTGTGCTGCCTAGGCAACCATGCACTGTTCTGTGTACAGGATGCATCAGGGTGTTTTCCCTCTTGCTTTTTAATGTACACCAACAGCAACTACCAGTTGACTGCTGATTGTGATGGTGAATGCCTTTGATGGCACAGATGCAAAAGCAGTATATAAATTCAGAACACAATACAGTGATACAATACAATGATACAAAATGCAATTTTTTAAAAGCCCAATTAGTCCACATTGCTCTTCAGGCACAAAGTCAAAATTGAAAATTGTCTAGTGATGGTTGGCTCAAAGATCATTTTACTTCAAGGAACAAGAGATGACTTGCTGCAGTTGCTGCTCTCAATTCATCAACCTATCCAACGAACTAAAAGCACAAGCTCAAGCAATTATGAGTTCTCAGAATGGACATTAGATTAAAATTTCATGCCATATCAGGAACTTCATGATTTCCTAAGAGATTCCAAACTTATCTTGGATAAAAATTGCCACAGACATCTTTGACATCTACATATGCACTCATTTATTGATGGTGGACTATTTTTCAAAGCACCCAGAGGTTCACATCTAATTGTTAAGACAACTGCTATAGTGAGTGAAGGCTGGATACGTACATCATAAAATTCCCAAAGGAAATAATACATAATCACTTGCCACTTAATAACCAGGTAATGAAACACTTTGTACATCAGTGGATCATAAAATCGATCCTTTTAAGTCTGTGCTACTAATCTACCCCTATCATTGCTGATTCTAAAGAGTGCACCAATCATTGGGCATGACTTTGTCTTGCTCAGTAATTACTAGTTAGATGTCTGCACAGTAACCTTCCCTCTACCATGGCATTGTTGTCAGCAGGAACAATAATGATGAAGTACAGCAGGAATTATGAAAAAAAAACAGGAATTATTCAAACAGGAAAACTTTAGTGCTTGGCTTGCATATAAAGATCTATACACCATGAATATTGGAATGTTACTTAAAGAAGCATCAGTCTCCTTTTAAGCATCATGGGGACACCATTCTCCAACTCAGAGACACACCGCTCAAATTAGAAAACAAGCCATGATCCTTTAGAGTGAACCATAGACAAAATCTTCTCCTTGGCTGAGGTCAGACAAAACTAAAAGCTCCTCAATTAAGCAGCTAGAAAATTAATATTATTGTGCAATTGGTTCAACTAGTTAAACTCTTTTGATTTTAATTACCATCTCAATGGTGCATCAAAATAGCAATTATGACACATTGTAGAGGAAGGGGAAAGGAAAGAGATCTATCTCAGAGAGTCGTGAGAGTTTCTGAATAAGCTTTAACCCCTTTAAAAGATTCAGGGCATTATGAATACTCTTTACTTGGTGACTCTACTGGTTAATGTTTTCATATATGTAAATACTCAAACCCTCAATTGTAACAGAAGGTTTCTGTTCACACAAAAGCTGCTTATCGGCATCAAAAGGAGTGAATTGAATAAAAATGGTGGAGAGAGGAAAATATTATTTTCTTTTAAAATAATACTTCTATTGTGTTAAGAGGATGTTTGGCATGAATTTCTTTCAGCTCTGAAGAAAAGTATTGTTGCTTCCTTTAGAGCAGGCCCAGTTTTCAAGCAGAATCTGCAGTCTAGTGAAATCAGGAGATTGTAAAATACCTTTGGAAGAACAAGAAAGACTGCTTCTCACAAAGAATTTCACATCCAGATAAGCACAACTGCCCTTTTCTCTGTACTTTTATGGGAAAATATAATTTGAGATCCTGGACATAGTCAGTTGAAGCTTCTGTCATTTCCAGGGAAGATAAATAGTTCCAAAACCAGCTAGAAGGGGGGAACTAATGAGCATTAAAGTGGAAGGTGAATTTTGCAATTTTTTAATTAACAATTGAATCATTTGCTACAGGAGGTCACAGAAGCCAAGTCTCAGCTGAGGTTGGAGAGCACTAAAGATAAAAAACAACAACAAATGGGTTCAAACATTGAGGTCAGCTGGATAGATTAGATTGCCCAGATAGTCAATTTCAGCCTTATCTTATGTGATTAACATTTAATTAAAGATTCTGATGTAGTTCAACTGTTAGTTAAGAAAAGTTGGTTTTGTACCCCACCTTTCACTACCCAAAGAAGTCAGGCTGAGATAGGTCTTTCCTAATGCCTCCTGTTGCCTGACATCCTTTAACTTAAGATGCCAGGGACTGAAGTTTTCTTGGACTTGGGACTAGCTCATATAAATAGTTACATCATTTCAGGTCAGAATATATCTATACTGCAGATACCCCACAATGTACACGTGCTTCTATGGAGAAGGTCATTTAAGAGCTAAGGTGTGTTATTTAATTTGTACAACCCAAGTCAGTATCTACTATTTTAAGTAGTTTCCATGCTTTCAGTTGCATCCTGTGTTGCCAGTCCTTTCAGACATTGCTTCTGATACATTCTAAAATACCTACCATGTCAATGATCTAACCTTGAAATCCATCCAAAGAGGTTGCTATAAAAATCAATGCATTTTATAAATGATTTTTTAAAAGTAATTTTGTGGGAATATTAGGACTGACACAGTCAGCCCCAAAGGGCATTGCTTATGTGAGAAGACAAAGTCTCAACTGGGGTTATTGAATAGCTGTTGTTAATGTAAGATTCAGCATGTCTTGCTTAAGACCAGGAAAACATATTCATTTTATTTCCTTTATATCCTGCTCTTCCTCCAGATTTTTTCAGAGCAGCTAACATTGCATATGGTTGCCAGGCAAATTAGAGGGCCAGATCAACTTTCATTCTTGCTTTTGTAAATTGCTTCCATGGTAGGAAATGAGCTGGGTCTAACCCTGTCATCATTATAATAGCTCTCTGTGATTATAAGCCTCTGGGGAAGTTCATATATTGAAAGGAACAGAAGGGAAGACAAGCTGCTCAATGGTAGCAGAGCATGATTTGTATACACAAACACACACCAGCCCCCAGCACTGATCTTTGATGGCAAGTCTGGCAAATAATTTCCCCTGGATTTTCAGACTGCTGAGGTTGAGCCTTGATGATATTCTTAAATGCTAAAGCTATAATTCAGACATCACAAAGAAACTCTAGATCGTTGCTGATGAGAATGAGCTAGAAAGTCTTCAGTCTCACATGCTCCTTCCTCCTTTCTGCTTCCCCTTTGTGACCAGAGCCAAGACTGAAGACTTCCTGCTTTTCTGTGTTATCAAAACTGGACTCTTTAACAAATTATAAGTTTGCTTCTTGCCGACAGACTGCAAATCTCATCCAAGTTCCTGGCTCATACTTCCAAGGAACATATTTGAAATAGTTCATGACTTCTGAATGCCCTACTAGTGATTTTCAACCTGTGTTCAACAGAAGAGAGCCTTGGGATTTCTCATTAGGGTTCATTGATAAGATAACTAATGGTGGACACGTTTCCTGAAGGACAGCTTTTGTCCACTACCACTACCAGTCATTCCCCAGATGTGCAGGTATAGGAGAGTATTAAGTTCATCATACAACTTATAACAGATGGTTCATATTTTTTTTAATTTACATTTTTTTAAAACTATATCAGAAGAAATATCTTGTACTATGTCTGGCACATGTGAAAAAGACAGTAGGGACACAACTGCTTTCAGTTAGCACAAGTAAGTAACAAGAAATTGTTTTTGGCCCTTGTTGTACCCATGGAAATCCTCCAGCACAGCATGTTCTCTGACACTAAAAACTCTAAAAATGGGCTGCAGCTCTGATGCAACTCCATTTAAGGGGACTGCCTTGCATCTTAATACGGTAATTTACACTACCTTTATTCAGTGGATTTTCAGAGTGATCCTAAACATAGTTATACCCTTCTTAAGGCCACTAATTTAAAATACTGCATTGTTCCATTAATGGACAAAAACACAGCCATACACAACACATTAATTGATCATATTAGGGATATATTCAATATTTTCCAAAAATGTCATGCATAACTTAAGTAGAGTATGTGTACACTTCTAGTTTTCTTTCTGTGATCTCTTTCCTGCTGTCTTGACATGAGTTGAAAACTGCAAGTAGGTCACACAGGACTCCAGAGTGTTCAAGAACAAACATTCCTCTGATGAACTGTTTAGTGGCCTAGATCTTGAGAAGCCAAGCCAAAAGAGACAGAACATTTCAAATGACACTAAACAAATGCCAACCACTTTAAGGTGGGACTCAGCAAGAATAGAATGCTACAGTCCACATCTTAGGCCCCTTTAGAAGATCATGGGAATGTTTAGCTGTTTGGTATGGAGGTTAATGGGAAATATGGCACTTGTGTGTTTTGTTTACTTATCTTGCATGCTAACCATTGTGGTTTGCATATATTTTTCTTTTAATAGCTTTATTTATTCCAGTTTCCATTATAGTGTACCTGTAAGGTTTTTGTCACTTCATTTTAGCCATCAGCACATTTTGTAGCAATGATTTCCATATATCATCTCTGTGCCTATCCTCTTTGATGATTTCTGTATCGTTTTAGGAGAGCCCACTCCTAAAACAGTTTTACCATGTCTTCCTCTTCTATTTTCCAAGGTGTGATGGGGCCAGATGCCATGATCTCAGTTTACAGCTACATTTTATTACAGATTTTGTTAGTTGTTGTTCAGTCGCACAGTCAAGTCCGACTCTTTGCGACCCCATGGACGAAGTCATGCCAGGCCCTCCTGTCTTCCACCATCCTCCGAAGTCTGCTCAAGTTCGTGTTTGTTACATCAGTAATGCTGTCCAGCCATCTCATCTTGCCGTCCCCTTCTTCTTTTGCCTTCTGTCTTTCCAAGCATCAAGATCTTCTCCAGTGAGTGCTCCCTTCTCATTTGGTAGCCAAAGTATTTGAGCTTCAGCTTCAGCATCTGACCTTCCAGGGAACAGTGTGGGTTGATTTCCCTTAGGACTGACTGATTTGATCTTCTTGCAGTCCAAGGGACTCTCAGGATTCTTCTCCAGCACCACATCTCAAAAGCATCTATTCTTCTGCGCTCGGCCTTCCTTATGGTCCAGCTCTCACAACCATACATTACTACTGGGAATACCATCGCTTTGACTATACAGACTTTTGTTGGCAGGGTGATGTCTCTACTTTTTATTACACTGCCCAGGTTCACCATAGCTGTACTCCCAAGGAGCAAACGTCTTTTAATTTCATGGCTACAGTCACCATCTGCAGTGATCTTGGATCCCAGAAATGTGAAGTCTGTCACTACTTCCATGTCTTCCCCTTCTATTTGCCAAGGTGTGATGGGGCCGGATGCTATGATCTTAGTTTTTTTATGTTGAGTTTCAAGCCTACTTTTGTGCTCTCCTCTTTCACCCTCAACAAGAGGTTCTTTAGGTCCTCCTCACTTTCTGCCATTAGAGTGGTGTCTGAGGTTGTTGATGTTTTTCCCGGCAATCTTAATTCTGGCTTCTGCTTCATCCACGTCAGCATTCCACATTATGTACTCTGCATATAAATTCAATAAGCAGGGTGACAATATACATCCTTGTTGAACTCCTTTTCCTATTCTAAACCAATCGGTTGTTCCATATCCCGTTCTGACAGCTGCTTCTTGAACCTTAAACAGTTTTCTCAGGAGACATGTGAGGTGGTCTGGTACTCCCATCTCTTTAAGGATTTGCCACAGTTTATTGTGATCCACACAATCAAAGGCTTTAGCGTAGTCAATGAAACAGAAATTGACATTTTTCTGATACTCCTGTGCTTTCTCCATAATCCATCAAATGCTATCTCTTTAAGGATTTGCCACAGTTTATTGTGATCCACACAATCAAAGGCTTTAGCGTAGTCAATGAAACAGAAATTGACATTTTTCTGATACTCCTGTGCTTTCTCCATAATCCATCAAATGCTAGCAATTTCATCTCTAGTTCCTCAACCTTTCCGAAACCCAGCTTACACTTCTGGTAGTTCCAGGGTCTTCAAAGGCAACTGTCCCCTCCCATCAAGTATACTGTCCCTCAGTGTTATTAAATAAAATATTATTATCATTGTTATTATTATTATTATGATTCCGCCATCATACATACTTGCATCTAATAGAATAGCACCAGAAATGTTAATTTTAAATTGGAATGTTTTATGTTGAATGTTGATTTTAAAATTGTTATATAACTTATTGTATAGATTGATTATGTTGTTAGCCACCCTGAGCCTGCTTCGGCAGGAAGGGCGGGATAGAAATAAAATGATGTTGTTGTTGTTATTATTAGTATTATTAAATATCTAAAGGCAAACATTCCCACTCTTGAATGCACATGAGGAATGCAATGTTTAAAGATTGTGATCCTGGGAGTGAGCAAACTAAAAATGGACTGGGTTGGGATATTTTCAGTCAAAAAATTACAAATTGTTTTACTAAGAGAATGTCAAACACAAAAGTATTGGAGATACTCTAATGGTGAGCCAAGATATAGCACAGACAATCAGGGGCTATAATGCAAAGTCTGACCAAATAAAATCAATTAGACTTCATTGGAAGCCTATCAATATAACAACCATTCAGGTTTATGCCCCCACTACTAATGCTGATGAGGAAGAAATTGAAAGCTTTTAAGCAAGTGTGCAGGAGGAAATTGATCACATAACAACAATATGTGCTGCTGATAATCATAAGTGACTAGAATGCAAAATTAGAAAACAAAGCAGAATCAAATACTGACGGAAGATTTGAACTAGGAGCATGAAATGAAGCAGGACAGCAACCCATAGAAATCTATGAAGACAACAATTTGTTCATTGTAAACATGTATTTCAGACAACCAAACTGTTGATTGCATATGTGAACATCAGTGAATGGCCAACATAGAAATCAAATAGATTGCATAATCAGGTACAGAAGACAGAGAAGCTATATTCTGTCTGCTAAAACAAGACCAGGAAATTATTTTGGTTAATATTGTGAATTGTTAATATTGAGAATTAGAATAAAGCTGAAGAAAATCACCAAAACAAGCAAAGTGATGATGATGATGATGATGATGATGATGATGATGATGATGATGATGATGATGATGATGATGATGATATTGGATTTATATCCCGCCCTCCACTCCGAAGAGTCTCAGAGCGGCTGACGATCTCTTTTACCTTCCTCCCCCACAACAGACACCCTGTGAGGTGGGTGGGGCTGGAGAGGGCTCTCACAGCAGCTGCCCTTTCAAGGACAACCTCTGCCAGAGCTATGGCTGACTCAAGGCCATGCTAGCAGGTGCAAGTGGAGGAGTGGGGAATCAAACCCGGTTCTCCCAGATAAGAGTCCGCACACTTAACCACTACACCAAACTTGCTCATAGTGCCACAATGAAATCCAAGCAACATTCCCTTTTAAAGACTATGTAAAAAACAGATTTGCTTTACTAAATTCAAGTGAAAGTGAACTAGAAGAACTCTGGGTTGAAGCCAGAGATCAAAGAAGAATGTGTAAAGACTGCTTCTGTAGCCAAAAGAAAATAAAAGCTTCAATGCTGAAACTCTTAAAACTGCTACAGATAGAGGAGAAAAACTTTTAGAATGGTTAAAGATAGACAAGAAGCAAAAGTAAAAGCTAGCAGAAACAGAATCAAAAGCCTAAAGGCAGTGACAAGCAACTGACACATAGAGACAAAGAGAACAATTATAATAAGCAATGTAAAGTAACAGAGGAGAACAACAGAAAGGGAAGAACAAGAAATCTGTACCACAAGATCCGAGTAGGTTCTAAATCAAATCAAGCCAGAATTTGCCCTAGAAGTTAAAGTGACTAAACTGCAGCTGTTGTACTTTGGTCACATTATGAAGACAAAAGTCACTGGAAAAGACAATAATGCTAGAAAAAGGAAAACATTTAATATTCCCTGCTATGTGGCAAATATTGTATTACAAGCAGAATTTGGACAGATATCCTTGAAAGCAAGAGCATGAGGTTAAAACAGCTCTTTTTTATTTGCAAGATTGAACATTATACCTACAGCTACAGTGATTTTGCAAGGGAGATATTTGAATAGACCCTACACTGATAGAATCTGCCCTTGTGATACATCCTTTCATGTTCTGCTAGAATGCAGATTTTTGAGATTATGCAGGATTACTGTATTAAGCAAACCAACCCCGCCCTCCCCCCCCCCCCCCCCGGAAACCCTGGTTCTTTTGCTCAGTGATAAGGATCCTAAGATCACTCTAGCCATTGTGAAATTTGTCTCAGTCCTTATTAGCCCTTGCATAAAAAAAAAGGAATAATTGCTGCTCATGATTTGTGAATCAATGAGCTTCTAATGGTACAAAAGAAAGGAATCTGTCCTAGAAACTAAAATGATTAAACTGTGATTATTGTACTTTGGTCACATTATGAAGACAAGAGTCACTGGAGAAGACAATAATGCTAGGAAAAGTTGAAGGGAGTAGGAAAAGAGGAAGACCAAACATGAGATGGTTTGACTCAATAAAAGCAACCATGGTCCACAGTTTGCAAGACATGAACAAAGCTGCTAACAATAAGATATTTGGGAAGACATTAATTCAGAAGTGACTTGATGGCACTTTCACACGTTTCACAACCCAAGGCACAGAGCATTCTAGTACATAGTTCTTATGACCAAGGCCAGCTCTGAAATTAAGGACAGTGAGGAAGCTCAGCTCAGGTGGCATATTTTAAAATTCAATTACAGGGTAGAAAATTGGGGGTAAATTACAGGGTAGAAAATTGGGGGTAAATTACAGGGTAAATTGGACCCATGCCCTTCCTGGCTTATTAAATCTTGCCAAGGGGATCTCAGATATCCTGTACGGGACATCATAAACAGATCCCTGACGGAAGGGCTTTTTCCAGCGCCGCTTAAAGAGGCTGTGGTCCGTCCCCTCCTAAAAAAACCATCTTTAGACCCGGCCCAATTGGCACATTATAGGCCGGTCTCAAATTTGCCTTTTCTAGGCAAACTTATAGAGAGGGCAGTGGCGAGGCAGCTACAGACTTTCCTGGAGGACGCTTCCATCCTTGACCCACTCCAGTCCGGCTTCCGCCCAGGTCATGGGACGGCGACGGTGTTGGTTGCCCTAGTGGATGACCTTCAACGGCATCTGGATCAGGGTGGCTCGGCAGTGCTGATGTTGTTGGACCTATTGGCGGCGTTCGATACGGTCGACCATCGGTTACTGACTTGCCGCCTCGCCGACGCGGGGATTCAGGGGCTGGCCTTGCAGTGGCTTTCCTCTTTCCTTGAAGGTCGGGGACAAAGGGTCGCGATTGGGGGGGAGCTATCCCGGAGGCACACGCTTAATTGTGGAGTGCCCCAGGGAGCGGTTCTCTCCCCGATGTTATTTAACATCTATATGCGACCTCTTGCCCAGATTGCCCGAAGGTATGGGCTGGGGTGTCACCAGTATGCTGATGACACCCAGCTCTATCTACTTATGGACGACCGACCTGTCTCCGCCGCAGAAAATCTAGATCGGGCATTGCAGGCCGTGGCTGAGTGGCTCAGACTGAGTGGACTGAGACTGAATCCTGCGAAGACAGAGGTCCTCTGTTTGGGCCGTCGTGGACCGGAGGGGGAAATCCCCCTGCCGACTTTTGACGGTGCGCCGCTGACGGCGGCGGACAGGGTCAAGAGCCTGGGGGTGCTGTTGGAGCCGTCCCTAAAGATGGAGGCTCAGATAGCAACCACTGCCAAGTCCGCGTTCTTTCATCTTAGACGGGCAAGGCAGTTGGCCCCCTTCCTGGACCGCGACGACCTAGCAACAGTGATCCATGCTACGGTCACCTCGAGATTGGATTACTGCAATGCCCTCTACATGGGGCTGCCCCTGTGCTGGACCCGGAAATTGCAGCTGGTGCAGAATGCCGCGGCCCGGCTGTTATTGGGCCTCCCAAGGTGGGGGCACATCCGGCCGGGCCTTCGGGCTCTGCACTGGCTTCCAATAACATACCGAGTCCGGTACAAGGTGCTGGTCATTACCTTTAAAGCCCTATATGGCCTGGGACCTGCCTACCTGAAGGACCGTCTCTCCCCACACGTTCCCCAGAGAGTACTGAGGTCTGGGACTCAAAACCTTCTCACCATCCCCGGGCCCAAGGAAGTCCGTCTCAAGACAACCAGAGACAGGGCCTTTTCTACAATGGCCCCCACATGGTGGAACCAGCTGCTGGAAGAGGTGAGGGCCCTGCGGGATCTTACTCAGTTCTGCAGGGCCTGTAAGACAACCCTCTTCCGGTTAGCTTATGCCGACTAGATAAATGTAGCTTATCAGATTTTAGTGAAATATACTGGATAGTTTTAATGTTAAGATTTTAAGGTTTTTAGGTTTTTTAAATGTTTTGACTTTTAAATGTATTAACTTTGTACCTTGTTTATTGTTTTGTCGTTGTTGTGAGCTGCCCTGAGCCACTTTGTGGGAAGGGCGGGATATAAATTATAGAATAAATAAATAAAATAAATAAAATTGTCCATTATTTAGTAAATTGTTAGAATTCTACCATAGGTGAGTGTCAATTGGATTTTCATCAGCAGGCAACTGAATGTCTTGGGTAGTCATGCCAGGTATCACAGATTACAGCATTGCACATCTAACAACATCCTGTTTGACCAAAGCATTAGAAGATTTCAGGAGTTCAGAGAGAGGAGGTTGCTACATATCCTGTTTGCCCAGCAGGGGATCTTACAAATGTCCAGATAATCAGGAATTCCTACAATGACATAATTCTCAGCATCCAAAAGCATGGTCCTCTTAGTAATCCTTTTCTCCAGACAACCATCTGAGAAAGAGAAATTACAGCTAAAAGACTCCCTAATGCCCAGCTTTGAATCTCTTGATTTTATAATTGATTGTACAGTCTTATTCAATAACTTTAGTGCATGATTTATCCCTTTTGTATGATATCCCTTTTGTATGATAAATTCCCACACTAGGACTTGTAAGCCTTATTCATGTCTTGCATAATAAAATAAAAACAAAATTGTTAACAGCTAAATTGTTACGGCTAAGTATACAAACTGTGTCATAATAGGTGATTTTAACTATGCACAGATTGATTGGGTCAATATGTGTTCTGGTCAAGAGAAAGAGACTGAGTTTCTAGACACTCTCAGTGACTGTGCTATGGAACAGATGGTCACAGAACCTACCAGAGGTGGTGCGATTCTGGATTTGGTCTTAAGTAATGCCCAAGACCTGGTGAGGAATGTAAAAGTGATTGCACCACTAGTGAACAGGGGCCATAATGTTATTGATTTCACCGTTTGTATAAATAGGGAGTTGCCCCAAAAGACCAACACAACCACTTTTAACTTTATAAGGGTAAATTCTCTGAGATGAGGAGGCATGTGAAGAGGAAACTGAAAGGAAAGGTAAATGTGGTCAAAACCCTTGGGGAAGCTTGGAGGCTATTTAAAACTTCAACCCTAGAAGCTCAGATAAAATATATACCACAAGTCAGGAAAGGCACGAATAGGTATTTTAAAAAGCCTGTACTGTTAACAAACAAAGTAATGGAAGCTGTAAAAGGTAAACAGGATTCCTTTAAGCAGTGGAAAGCTAGTCCAAGTGAGGTTAATAAAAGGGAACACAGGCTGTGGCAAATCAAATGCAAGTCTGTGATCAGGCAGGCAAAAAGGGACTATGAGCAGCATATTGCAAAACACATAAAGACCAACAATAAAAATGTCTTCAAATACATTAGAAGCAGGAAACCAGCCAGGGAGGCAGTGGAGCCCTTGGATGACCAAGGGGTAAAAGGATTACTGAAGGAGGATAGGGAAATGGCTGAGAAGCTGAATGCATTTTTTGCCTCTGTCTTAACTGTGGAAAATGAGAAGTGTTTGCCCACTCCAGAATTGCTAATTTTGGAAGGGGTGTTGAAAGACCTAAGTCTGATTGAGGTGACGAGAGAGCAGATCCTACAACTGATAGACAAATTAAAAACTGATAAGTCACCAGGCCCAGAAGGCATACATCCAAGAGTTCTGAAAGAACTCAAAGGTAAAATCGTGGTTCTCCTTACAAAAAAATATGTAATCTTTCATTGAAATCTGCCTCTGTTCCTGAGGACTGGAAGGTAGCAAATGTCACCCCCATCTTTAAAAAGGGTTCCAGAGGAGATCCGAGAAATTACAGGCCAGTCAGTCTGACTTCAATGTCAGGGAAGTTGATGGAAACCATTCTCAAAGAGAGAATTAGTAGGCATATTGATGAACAAAAGTATTGAGGAAGACTCAGCATGGATTCTGTAAGGGAAGATCTTGTCTCACTAACCTGTTAGAGTTCATTGAGGGAGTGAACAAACATGTGGACCAAGGGGACCCAATAGATGTTGTTTACCTTGACTTCCAGAAAGCTTTGATAAAGTTCCTCATCAAAGGTTCCTTAGTAAGCTCGAGGATCATGGGGGGAAAGGACAAGTCCTCTTGTGGACCCAAAACTGGCTAATTAATAGGAAACAGTGTGAGTATAAATGGGCAATTTTCTCAGTGGAGGATGGTAAGCAGTGGGGAGTCGCAGGGCTCAGTACTGGGTCCGATTTGAAGTTAGGAGTAAGCAGTGAAGTGGCTAAGTTTGTGGATGACATTAAATTGTTCAGGTTGGTGAGAAACAGAGAGGATTGTGAGGCACTCCAAAGGGATCTGTTGGCTGGGCGAATGGGCATCAATGTGGCAAATGAGGTTCAACATGACCAAGTACAAGTAATGCTTATTGGGGCCAAAATCCTAACTATAAATACAAGTTGATGGGATGTGAACTGGAGGAGACTGACCAAGAGACAGATCTTGGGGTCGTGGTAGATAATTCACTGAAAATGTCAAGACAGTGTGCAACTGCAATTAAAAAAGACCAATGCCATGCTGGGAATTATTGGGAAGGGAATTGAAAACAAATCAGCCAGTATCATAATGCCCCTGTATAAATCGACGGTGTGGTCTCATTTGGAATACTATGTACAATTCTGATCACCACACCCCCAAAAAGATATTATAGCTTTGGAAAAAGTGCAGAACAGGGCAACTAGAATGATTAAAGGGTTGGAACACTTTCCATGTGAAGAAAGGTTAAAACGCTTGGGGCTCTTTAACTTGGAGAAATGTCGATTGAGGGGTGACATGATGGAGGTTTTACAAGATTATGAATGGGATAGTAAAGGTAGAGAAAAAAGTACTTTTCTCCCTTTCTCACAATACGAGAACTCATGGGCATTCAATGAAATTGCTGAGCAGTCAGGTTAGAACAGATAAAAGGAAGCACTTCTTCACCCAAAGGGTGATTAACATGTGGAATTCACTGCCACAGGAGGTGGTGGCGGCTACAAGCATAGCCATCTTCAAGAGGGGATTGGATAAGCATATGGAGCAGAGGTCCATCAGTGACTATTAGCCACAGCGTATTGTTGGAACTCTCTGTCTGGGGCAGTGATGCTCTGTATTCTTGGTGCTTGGGGAGGGGGCACAGTGGTAGGGCCTCTGGTGTCCTGGTCCCACTGGTGGACCTCATGATGGCACTTGGGGTTTTTTGGCCACTGTGTGACACAGAGTGTTGGACTGGATGCTCATCATTGGCCTGTTCCAACTTGGCTTCTCTTATATTCTTATGTTCATGCTGTCACAAACATTTTTATATTATCAAGCCTATGACTGACACATATTCCATTTGTTGAATGACCACTGATGTACATTTTTCTTCAAATAATAATCTAAAAACTTAACACTGGCTGTGCAGGCCAATGTTACCAACTTTATAGGAGAAGGCAAACAGGTTTTTTTTCTCCTAATTCTTTCAACTGTTGAGTGAATACTGTTGGAAAAGGCAATGGCCGTTTTCGCACTAGCGTTTGCTCCGGCGTAGCGCCCCATTTACCTCCGGATCTTCTCTTGGATTTCGCACATGTTGCTCCGGCGCTGCGCTTTGCTCCGGCGCTTCAGGGATTTTACGCCGGAGTATGTTTTTCAGCATGTTGCCGGAGTTTCCGAAAACCTCCGGATCCACTCCGGATCCACTCAGCGGAGTTTGCTGTGCGAAATCCATCCACGCCGGATCGACTGCTTTGTGGGCGTCACCCTCTCCCTTTCCGTCCTCCCACCCCATCCACCCGCTTGGCCAATCATCAGCCTTTCGCGGCGCTTCCCCAAAGTGCCGGCACGGCCATTTTTTTAAAAAAACTTCACAGTTTTGCGTAATAGCGATATTTTGAAATTAACAAATAGAAAAAAAAACCCTCCTGGAATAGCCTCAATTGCCACTTCAATTGGTTTCATTAGAATTTTTTTTATTATTATTGACTTTAGTTGCGTTATTTCGCTGTTGCGTTATCTCGATAATGCGAAAACGACCATTGTTGGGGGGGGGGAATCTAGTGCCGGTGCAGGCCAAAGCGTTCATGTGTGTGTGTTTTAAAAAGGGAATGCCTCCCTCAGCTGTGCCACCAGGATTTCTGGACCTGCACAAAATCGCCATGTATAAAATGGGAAGTTGGAGTCCTGCATTCTTCTCCCTGGCTACATTCCGCTCGGTTAGAAAATAGACGCGACCTCGCTCTTCACACGCGCCATAGAAGGGGAAGGAGAGAATGGAGCGGGGGGGGGGAGCTCTGGCAGCAGGAATCAATCAGGTCACCGTTGCAAGCGCCAGCCAGGGAGGGGAAAGAGAGCGGAGGAAATTTGGGGGGGGGATCTAGTGCTTCAGAATTTGGGGGGGGGGGAATCTAGTGCTAGGATTCTCCACTGTGAATGCTTCCGTTAATACATAAAGGGCTGTGGAGGATTCTACAGCTGCAGCCAATCCATAAGCAGCAGCAGCACACGTGATGCGGTTTGTCCAAGAAAAGAAGGGGAGGGAACAGCTCGATGTTACGTTAGTACGTTAGTACATCATTACGCAACTAGACTTGCGCTTAAAAAAAAAATGATTGACAGGGCATCGAACTCAAGCCGATGCCAGTGGGAAAACGATTTGAGCCGGGGCTTCAGGGAAGGCGACTCCGCAAAGAGTCACTAGTGGGAAAACGAGAAAAATGATCCGGACATAATTGCGCCGCGGAAAAAGGGGAGCAAACGCTAAGTGCGAAAACGGCCATTGTCTGGAGTACAAAGAAGAGAAGAAAACCCTGCAGGGGCAGCAAGAAGACAATTAGATTGGATAGTGAGGCCAGCATCATCGCTCCTGTTAAGTGTTATTTCTTGTCTGTCTCCAGATTTCTACTCATAAGTTAATTTCCCCCTTCTCCAAAGTGCCACACTTAGTCTTACCCTCACTCTCAGCTGGAGATGTAGTTAGGAACCTATATCTGTCTCTCCCCTTTTCTATCAAGTATAGTAATTCCTAAATAAACCTTTATCTGCTCTTTAATCAAGCTATGCACCATTGCTGTGTTAATTACTCTGCCAACAGAAACATGGGTAGGGTATGTGACAGGGGCCCATTAAACTTGGCCTTCCCTCAATCTGATATCCCAGCATTCACCTGGGCTGCCTGTGCCTAAATCTCCTCAATAGGAAAACAGAAGCAGGCAAGGTCATTTGGTCTCCAAGTTTTTTTTAAAAAAAAGTCATGTAGCAGACCCATTGCACATAATTTGATGTCAAATCCACCTGCTCTTATGAATAATGTTACAATCAGTGTTCCCTCTAAGCTGAATCAGTGTGAGCTAGCTGACAGGTTTTTAGCCTTTGGCTCACAGATTTTTGTCTTAGCTCAGGAAAAATGCCCCCAGAGCAAACTAATTTATTTAGTAGCTCACAACTTTAATGCCAGTAGCTCACAAAGTAGACTGTTTGCTCACAAGACTCCCCTGTTTAGAGGGAGTATTGGTTACAATATGTGGCATTTGGGCACCCTACTCACAAAACTGGGCTGGCAGTTGTGTTCACTGTGCTGTGTAATGTGGCAACTTGTTTGTTTAAAACAATTTTATTTGGTAACATATGGTAACATATTTCTTGCATCATTAATATCTTCTTTTATCTATCCCATATATTACTTTCTACCCACCCCTCCCCCCGTTATTTGACCCCCGCCAGTGCTATTCACTTAAAATACTAATATTTAAAAGTACCCTTAACTAATAAAAACAAAAATTAATATTCTCCTTTTTTCTAAGACTTAATCATTATCAAAAATTGTCCAATGTCCTTTTATTTTCCACTCTTTTTCTACGTATCTTCTGAACTTTTTCCACTCCATCTTAAAAAACTTCTACATCATAGTCTCTTAAAATTCTTGTTAATTTGTCTATTTCACTCCATGTCATAACTTTTACAATCCAATCCCATTTCTCTGGTATTTTTTCTTGCTTCCACAGCTGCACATACTTTTTAAAAGTATGAGCTACTTGTGGGAAGGGCGGGATATAAATTCTAAATAAATAAATAAAATAAATAAACATACAATATCCTAGCAGCTGAAAGCAAGTACCAAATTATAGTTCTATCTTCTTTTGGAAATTTTTCCATTTGTAATCCCAACAGAAAAGTCTCTGCAACTTTCTTAAAATCATATCCCAAGATCTTAGAAATTTCTTGTTGAATCATCTGCCAATACTTTTTTGCTCTTTCACAAGTCCACCACATATGGTAGAAAGAACCTTCATGCTTTTTACATTTCCAACATCTATCTGGCATCTTGTTGTTCATCTTTGCCAATTTTTTAGGAGTCCTATACCATCTATACATCATTTTAAAACAGTTCTCTTTAATACTATGACACATCGAGAGCTTCATAGAGTTCTTCCACAAATATTCCTAAGTTTCCGTATTTCTTTATTTACATTAATTGCCCATTTAATCATTTGAGATTTCACTACATCCTCCGTAGACCATTTTAAAAGTAATTTATATATTTTTGAAATTAATTTTTCATTGTCTCCAAGCAGAACTTTTTCCATTTCTGTTTGTTCTTTTCTTATTCCTTCAGTTTTGATATCATTATCCACCAAACTCTTAATTTGTTGCATTTGAAACCAATCATATTTATTGTTCAGCTCTTCAGCAGTTTTCAATTCTATTTTGCCACATTGTATTTTTAATAATTGATTTTATGACAACCACTTTTCTTCACCTATCTCAGCCGTTATTTTTATTACTTCAGCTGGCACTATCCATAGCGGTCTTCTCTCATCTCCATATTTCTTATATTTCATCCATGCATTTAACAAATTAATTCTTATATAATGGTGAGAGAAAAAACTGTCCATCTTCTTTTTTCCATAATACAAATACGCGTGCCAGCCAAATTTATTTCCATGACCTTCCAGCGCTAAGAGTTTTTTATTTAACAGCATTATCCATTTTTTTATCCACACTAAACTAACAACTACTTGATATAATTTTAAATTCGGTAATTGAAATCCACCTCTCTCTTTTGCATCTGTCAAAATTTTCATTTTGATCCTTGGTTTCTTCCCAGCCCACACAAATTCTGAGATTTTTCTTCTCAATTTATCAAATTGTTTACTATCTTTCACAATAGGAATAGTTTGAAACAAATACATTATTCTTGGTAGAATATTCATTTTAATTGCAGCTATTCTGCCCAGCAATGACAAATTAAGTTTATTCCATTTTAACATATCGTCATCCATTTTACGCCATAGCTTCTCATAGTTATTTTTGAACAAATCAATATTCTTCATTGTTATCTCCACACCCAAATATTTTACCTTGGAGGTAACTTCACAGCCTGTCAGTCTCTGCAAGGCCTGTTGCTTGTTTATTTGCATATTTTTTACATAAAAATTTTGATTTTTCTTAGTTAATACAAAGTCCCGCTAACTCCCCCTATTCTTGTATTTTGGCTAACAACAAAGGTGTAACTTGTATAGGATTTTCATTTATAAACATTATATTATCTGCAAATGCTCTATATTTGTAAGTAAATCCTTTTATTCTTTTTTTAAAAAAACAATTTTATTGGTAACATATGGTAATAAATCTATATCTTACATCTTTAAAAAAAGCTTTTTTTATCTACCCCATATATTACTTTCTACCCACCCCTCCCCCCATTACTTGACCCCTGCCGGTGTTATTTACTTAAAATGCAAATATTTAAAGGTACCCTTAACTATTAAAACAAAAATGTATATTGTTCTTATTTTTAAAACGTAATCATTATCAAAGATTGTCCAATGTCCTTTTATTTTCCACTCTTTTTCTACATATCTTCTAAACTTTTTCCATTCCGTCTTAAAAACTTCTAAATCATAGTCTCTTAATATTCTTGTTAATTTGTCCATTTCACTCCATGTCATAACTTTTATAATCCAATCCCATTTCTCTGGTATTTTTTCTTGCTTCCACAACTGCGTATACAATGTCCTAGCGGCTGAGAGCAAGTACCAGATTAAAGTTCTATTTTCTTTTGGAAATTTTTCCATTTGTAGTTCCAACAGAAAAGTCTCTGCAACTTTGTTAAACTCATATCCCATGATCTTAGAAATCTCTTGCTGAATCATCTGCCAAAACATTTTAGCTCTTTCACAAGTCCACCACATATGGTAGAAAGAACCTTCATGCTTTTTGCATTTCCAACATCTGTCTGGTGTTATTCATCTTTGCCAATTTTTTAGGAGTCATATACCATCTATACATCATCTTAAAACAGTTTTCTTTAATACTTTGACATGTTGAAAGTTTCATAGAGTTCTTCCACAAATATTCCCAAGTTTCCATCTGTATTTCTTTACTTACATTAATTGCACATTTAATCATTTGCGATTTCACTACTTCATCTTCTGTAGACCATTGTAGAAGTAATTTATATACTTTTGAAATTAATTTATCATTGTCTCCAAGCAGAACTTTTTCTGATTCTGTTTGCTTTTTCCTTATTCCTTCAGTTTTAATATCATTCTCCATCAAGCTCTTTATTTATTGCATTTGAAACCAATCATTTATAATTCAACTCTTCAGCAGTTTTCAGTTCTATTTTGCCACTTTGTATTTTTAATAGTTGATTATATGACAACCACTTTTCTTCGCCTATCTCAGCCATTGTTTTTATTACTTCAGCTGGCACTATCCATAACGATCTTCTCTCATCTCCATATTTCTTGTATTTAATCCATGTATTTAGCAAATTATTTCTTATGTAATATTTTTCC
This sequence comes from Heteronotia binoei, assembly GCF_032191835.1. Classification (NCBI taxonomy): domain Eukaryota; kingdom Metazoa; phylum Chordata; class Lepidosauria; order Squamata; family Gekkonidae; genus Heteronotia; species Heteronotia binoei. The sequence continues at coordinate 67,684,258 of NC_083224.1, forward strand.
ATAATACAGCCAGCCAAATTTATTTCCGTGACTTTCCTACACTAAAAGTTTTTTGTTTAACAATGTTATCCATTCTTTCATCCACACTAAACAAACTGCTTCCTGATATAATTTTAAATTCGGCAGTTGAAACCCACCTCTTTCTTTTGCATCTGTCAAAATTTTCATCTTAATCCTTGGTTTCTTCCCAGCCTACACAAATTTTGAGATTTTCCTTTGCCATTTATCAAATTGTTTGCCATCCTTCACAATCGGAGTAGTTTGAAACAAATACATTATTCTTGTTAAGATATTCATTTTGATTGCCGCTATTCTACCCAACAATGACAAATTAAGCTTATTCCATTTTAACATGCCTTCATCCATTTTACGCCATAACTTCTCATAATTATTTTTAAACAGATCAATATTCTTCATTGTTATCTCCACCCCTAGGTATTTTACCTTAGAGGTGACTTCACAACCCGTTAGTCTCTGTAATTCTTGTTGCTTGTTCATCCGCATATTTTTACACAGAATTTTTGATTTTTCTCTATTAATACAAAGTCCCGCCAACTCCCCATACTCTTGTATTTTAGCTAGCAGCAAAGGTGTAACTTGTATGGGGTTTTCATTTATAAACATTATATCATCAGCAAAAGCTCTATATTTGTAAGTAAATCCTTTTATTCTTAATCCTTCTATTTCTTTTACTTTTTGGATCTGCATCAATAATATTTCAAGTGTCATTATAAACAACAATGGCGAAAGCGGACAGCCTTGTCTAGTACCTTTGCTAATTTTCATATCTTCTGTAAGTTCTGTGTTTATACACAACCTTGCACTTTGTTCAGAATATATTAATTTTATCATTCTTATAAAGTTTTCACCCAGCTCCATTTTTTCCATTACTGCAAACATAAAAGTCCCAATTTAAATTATCAAATGCTTTCTCTGCATCTGCAAAGAATAATGCTACTTCTTTTTCTGGATGTCTTTCATAATATTTTACAATATTTACAACAGTTCTAATATTGTCTCTTATTTGTCTTTTGGGAAGAAACCCTGCTTGATCTTCCTTTATAAAGTTTATCAAATGTTGTTTAAGCCGTTCTGCCAAGATTTTTGTAAATATTTTATAGACATTTAATAGCAAAATTGGTCTATAATTTTTTACATTTGTGACATCTCTATCTTCCTTAGGTATCAACGAAATAACAGCTTCTTTCCATGTATTTGGTACTTTCCCTTTTTTTTTTATCGTATTCATCAACTTCTGCAGTTTGGTATTAACTCATCTTTAAAAGTTTTAAAATATTTAGCTGTATATCGATTAGGCCCAGGTGCTTTTCCATTCTTCATTGTGTTAATTGCTGCTTCAATTTCTATTTTTTCAATTGGATCATTCAAAACTTTTCGCATATTTTCAGTTAAGGGCTCTATTTTTATCTTTTGTAAATACTCATCCATCTTTTCTTTCTTTATTTTAACACCTTTAAACAATTTGACATAGTACTTAAAAATTCTCTTTTTATTCCCTCTTGGGTAACCACTTTTCTTCCATCTACCACAATTCTGTTAATTCTATTATTAGATTAGATAAAAAAGATTTTGGCAATTTTCCTTGTTTATTATTATTTTTTCCCCCAGACCCATCCAGTGTATTCTTAATTGTTCCATTAAAGTCCCCCATTATCAGAACTTGATCATGTCAGTTCATCAAATTGTTGTGTAATGTCTTTTAAAAAAGCTTCCTTTGCACCATTTGGTGCATACAGTCCCAATAACAACGGGTTTTTTTGCATTTAATATAATTTCTACTGCAACAAATCTTCCATCTTTGTCTTTAAACACTATTTTGGCTCCAATTCTTGTTTAATATAAAAAATCACTCCCCTTTTCTTCTGTTCAGCCAATGAATTCTAGTCCCAATTGTTTATTCCATAAAAATTTATAATCCTTTTGTTTAATATGCACTTCTTGTAAACAAACTATATTACAATTTTGCTTTTTAATCCAATGAAACGTTGCCCTTCTTTTTTGTGGTGAATTTAGTCCATTTACATTCCAAGACAATAATTTGTAATCCATCATGGTGCACTTCTTGTAAACAAACTATATTACAATTTTGCTTTTTAATCCAATGAAACGTTGCCCTTCTTTTTTGTGGTGAATTTAGTCCATTTACATTCCAAGACAATAATTTGTAATCCATCATGGTGCAAATTCTTTATGTTCTTCATAAAAGCTATGCAGTTCCTGTGCATTTGTAATTGTGGTTCTTTTCCCCTGAAGTTCAAAACTCAAGCCTTCGGGTATTATCCATCTATACCTCATTTGATTGTCCCGTAATTTTTCTGTCAGTTTTTTATATGTTCTTCTATCATTTATCACTTGCCTTGGCAACTCCTTCATAATTCTTACTCTGCTACCTCCCACTATCAATGTCTTTTCAAAATTTTTGTTCATGATCTTTCCCACCATTTCTTTTGTCATATATCTTATGACAACATCTCTTGGTAAATTATTATTATTATTATTTTTGCATAGAGTGAGTTCACTCTATACATATAATCATACATACTTTTAGTCTCTTCAGGATCTTCCTCTAAATATTCTGCAATTATTTTTATTATATATTAATTCAAGTCACCATCTTTCTTTTTCAGGTACTCCTCTCAGACATATCTGAGTCTCCATCAATTTGCAGTCATGTATTACCAGTTTTTCTTGTATTTTCAACAAGGTGGAGTCATGTGCTTTCATTCTCCCTTCTACCTCCTGCACTTTCTTAGATGTTTCTTCTGTCTCATTTCTGAGATCTTCAATATCTTTTTTAATCTCTTCTATAATTTCTTTTTTAGATACAGTTATCATCTCTTTCATACCTTTCATCATTCTAGCCTCCATTGCCTCTAATTGGTCCTGCATTTTCTTCAATGAGGTAGCCCTTGCACAGGGTTGCTTGTGTTCTGACATTTAAAAATACCGAAAATTTTGATCTCACCAATTTCAAATTTGACTAAGATTCAAAAGATTAGAGCTTGCTTTTTACAACAAGCCCAATTTTGCCATCCTCAGAGCTTCCCAGACCGAGATATTAATTTTTAAAGTTTTTAAATCCTTCAAAATGGCGGTCGCGACTTTTTGCTTCTCTCTAAAAAAAAAATTTCTCTTTCTTTTAAAGGCTTCTAAGGTCCATTATAAACAATATGTCCAATAATATTTATCTTCTTATCATCACCTCAATTATTTCCAACAATTTTAATGTCCTGAACACTTTAAAAAATATATTTTAATTTTAACCTCCTTGAAATGGCTGCCAATGTTTCTCTATGGTATTATAGTTCTAGAGTAGCCTTTTCATCTGCTACTTCCTGCTTTACTTGCCACCAAATCTCATTTTCACTGGTAAAGAGATCTCACGATACTTAACGTACTTTCTGTGTTGATTGTATATGCTGCAGGTCTGTGACGATGGTGCTCTTTTTTCAAAACCACAAGTAGACCAAACAATAAATTCCTTCACACTTTTTAGCACGGTCCTTTAAATTTACAAAGTCCAAATTTCACCTCTTCCTCCTTTCTTCTTCCAAGCTTTCTATATTTCCATTTCCCACCTTCTGAGTTTATTCTGTTTAACTATAAATAGTCCCGGAATGAAAGATAGTAATCTGTACCTTTTCTGCCAATTATCCAGATCCACACCGGTCTTGTGTAGCTTTAGATGTTTAGCAATGTCCAAGAAGGTTAGGATTCTGTTGAGCTTATGTCAAATAAATGACTCTGAGAACTTCTGCAGATGATGAATATGCAACTTGTCTTCGGAAACCCCTCAAAGCCTCAAAGGAGCCCCCCCCCCGCCCGAGAATCTCTTTTAGCCAAGGTAAATCTCCTCAAAGTTTTCTGTGCATATCTTAGACTAATCTCTGACTGAGAAAAGTAGGCAGTAGGTATTAATTTGCCTTCCACTACCCCGAACAGAAGTTCCAGCCTGCTCTAGTTATGAGAAGCAGCTCAGCTTGGCATTTTCCTCCCCCCAAAGTCCCGTAATGTGACAACTTGTTAATGCCTTTGCACATTTCATGGTACTCATAATCAAAAAACATATTTTAATAAAACATCATGATATACTCATTTTTCCAGCTGCAGCTCACAGGGCAGGTGTCAGGTTATGTTAGTGGACCCATTTATTTTAGTGCAGTAATTGTAGAAAAAGAAAATTTCTCCTATCAAATGCATTTGCCATGCTTCTAGTTTTAGTAATTGTTTTCTTTAAAAGTGTCACCTCCTCTACCAGCACATGTTTTGCTGGCATCTTGACTCACTAAAATTTCTGAGGACTTACTGGCGTTCTTTCTATTGATTCAGCTGTAATTCTGGAAAACTGGCATTTAACCCTAATTGAATTTACATCAATATCCACTCTTTTGCCTCTAAGCAACAAGCAAACTTTGTTCAACCAATGTTCATGCAAAAAACAAAACAATGACTGAGAAAAAAGAGCAATGACCACATCTGTCACAATTGCCTTGACACTAAATAGGAAACATGATTAATCTTGCTACCACACACCCCGTCTTTGCTATGTGTGCAACTTCAGTTAAAGAGTTTTTTTAAAATAAATAAAATGTATCACACATATTCCTGGATTTAAATGAAATCAGCAGCTTGGAAATAAAATGCGGGAGTTAAAATGATTGAAGTAAGCAAGTAATGTTTAATGCAACACTCTTGTATCATCCATTCCCTCTTTTCATATGCCCTAAGCATCAAGCATATAAAGAAAACACTAGCCAAAAATAGACTCTCTAGGATGTCAAATGTTGTTTGATGATAATTTGAGCTTCAAAGCCCATGCCTGCTGTTCCCATTACTGTCAGAGGGATGGTTCAAGACCAGCTGATGATACATTGCTAGAAGTTACACATACATTTTTGTATTCTTAGACCTCTCATCTGACCCTTCCATTGCAAATGTGGTCTCATGCAACAGGGAAAGCCATTGTCTTATAGAAACCTTTTGCATATGAGGAGCAGACTTGCTGCTTTTGTGAAGACTAGAGATGAAATGAAATGAAACATGGAGCAAAATTCAGCACAAATTTTGCCTTGTACAAAGTTTGTGAGGGGTCTACCATCATAAACTTCCATAAACTTTTAAAGCAGCTCATGGCAGTTTGTAGATAGACCAGAAAAGGGGGAGGGGTAAAGGGACTCTGAGCAGCCTGCTCCCCACCACTCAGCAAGTTTAGGTTGTCTTGTGCAGTCCCTTTAAAGTTTAAAGGAAGTGCACAAGAAAAAAAAAACCCTGTGAGTGGCAGAGGCTGATCCCCATTGCTCAGCTGTTTGGGAGGGGGAGGGGGGTTCACAGGGCCATGAACCCATTTGATTTGTGAATGAACCTCTTGGTTTGGTTCAGTTTGTGGTTTGGTTTGTGGTTCAGCCTGATGGAACATGCAGTATCATCTTTGTAGCTTGTGCAGATTTCACAGTGGTTGAGACTGGGTACAATCATTCAAAAACATTACCATTATTTTTGTCATAGGCTCTTCCTTCCTCAAAGCCTGCCTCTATAGACCAAGTGCTTACAACTAAAATTTTGTGCTTTCTTATGCAAAGACAGCTTTTATGCAGAATGCTCCATTTTTTCATAACTACACTGTGCAGCATAATGTCTAAAATAAATGTATGATTGTTCTAAATTGTGGAGAACTCACCCAAGAACCAGACTGCTAAATAATGCAAGTTGGATATATGAAAAATTAGAGGGACAGTAGTTCACTGGGCTTGAGTGCTGCAGTACACTGGTATATGATGTCATTGTAGAAACATATGCTAAACAGTATCCAGTGGAGTGATCTCTTACATGAAGAAGGAGCACTGCTCAGCAGAAGCAATTCAACAAGGAACTGCAGTTTTGCACCAGGGATGACTATGAAGTGTCATTCTCATCAGGCTCAGTATCTGCTTGGATGATTCCAGCTAAATACACGACAAAAGGCCATGAGCTAAACTCTGGAACATGGAGGTGAACAGTCTGGATGAGACTTTCAAAAGACACCCAGCCTACTGTGAAGATGTCTATTCCCTAATCTAAATATACCTAATTCTCAACAGTCCCCTCTGCCTGTGAATACTTATTTCCATAAACAGAGGCCACACTCTCCCCCAACAAGTTTTTCTACTGACTCAGGAGACTCTGTGGGTCTGCAGAAAAATCCAAAAAGTTTAAAAAAAAAAGGTTACTGCAGGAATCTACTCCAGACCCTGCTGCATCAACAGTGAGAGATAGACTGCCTGATAGCCAGAGAGACAGAGAGGGGAGGAAGCAAGAGCAGAACTGGAGGTGGGATTGGGAAGGATTCCCCCTGCAGTATGAATGGCTAAATATCAGGGGAGCTTTCAAAGGACATCTGAGCCTGCAACTGCAAAGCCTTGCAAGCAAGAGAGAAAGATCATTCTCACTCCAATCTCTGTAGCTGCAGGCTCTGCTGCCCTTTAAAAACATTCTGTCTGCTTTCTAACTGCTCCTCCCCGTAAGAGCTTGGCCACTGTTTCTTCCCACTGCTTCTCTCTTCCGACTGTCTAGAAGCAAGGGGAAAGATGAAAAGAACAGCTGAGGCATCATTAATACATGGGTGGGCACAGTAGAGGTAGGGGTCAAGTGGGGAGGAGACAGGACTTCCTCCAACCAGTGTCAGTTTGTACACACCACCTTTTAAATTCAACCTTGGGAATTCAACTTTCCCTCCCCTGCTGTCTTCATGACCTGAAACTGCTCCATGGAGTTGCTGTTAGCTCAATTGTTAAAATTGCATGAGGCCCCATAGGTGACAAGCATTCACAATGCAGCCCCAGAGCTGAAGCTGCTGCTCACTTTGGACACAGGAGAAAAAGGGCTGTTGTGCATCTGGGAGGTACAAAACTCCCATCACAAATCTGATACAAAAACATTGTGTGTCATTCAGTAATAAACTTGAGGATGTTGTAATTTGTAGTGAACTAGGCTTGCCAACCTCCAGGTGGGTTGAGGAGAAAAAGCCCAAGGCTCCGTGTATAAATGGCCTGGAAAAATAGCTATTTGCAAAAAACAAAACAAAAAAAACACCCTATATATTTCATCAATAAAGTCGAGCTGAATATGAATCAAGTCCTGGAGATTTCCTAGAATTAGAGTTAATGTCTATACTACAGAAATCATTTCCCCTGGAGGTGATGGCAGCTTCTGTGCCATCACATCTCTGCTGAGCTCCTACTTCTCCCCAGGCTCTGCCCCCAAATCTCCAGGAATTTCCCAACTCAGAACTGAGATTCCACAAATATTCTTTATGAGGAGATGTCAAAGATGGTGCTGCTTGCATGTGTTTACAGAGGAAAGATACTTGTTTTCAATGTACTTGTATGAATGTAAACAGAACTGTTTTTAATGAGTTGAGTTAGCCTTTATTGGCATAAAATATATAGATATATATATCAGAGCGAATGGGTTAAAAAAAGATAAAATGGAACGATTGCATACGTATACATCAGGAAAAGCATAAACATAAACTTTCTATGAGATCCTCTGACGTGCCTTTAAAACAGAATAAAGAAACTTAGCCACTTTCTCAGTGACACTAGATGAAGTATTATTCAAAAGACTATAGACCTTAAGTGCATCAGAACAATCAACCATGCTAACTAAAAGAAAATGTAAATACTTGTGACGAAGATCTATATACAACTTACAATAAAGTTTGGTGGTGGCTACAAGCATAGCCAGCTTGAAGAGGGGGTTAGATAAAAATATGGAGCAGAGGTCCATCAGTGGCTATTAGCCACAGTGTGTATATATATATGTATATATATGTGTGTGTGTATATATGTGTAAATTTTTGACTGTGTGTGATACAGAGTGTTGGACTGGATGGGCCATTGGCTTGATCCAACATGGCTTCTCTTATGTTCTTAAAGAAGAATATGAGTAAGTGACATTTTTGCTTACAGAGACAGTGTCTGACTTAGTAGGCTGTCTTGTTAAATCTGCCATAAAGAATGGCAGAGGGCATGGCGTTGCATCTGGCAAGGGAAAAAGCTCTATGCTGCTGTGGCACCTGCAAGATGGATAGATATGAGGCCATTTTCCCAGTACTAAGAGAGATCTCAAAACTCAGTGGGGAACAAGTTTTCTTAGCCAGACTGTATAGGTCTTGGCGTTCAATATCTAGCAACCTGTTTTTAATTTATTGTACCGCAGTGGTGAAGGACAGCATGGACAATAGTTCTAGGGATAAACCCATTGCTTTGATTTTTCTCTCAATTTGTGCTGACCAATTTGACAAATTAAATTCAGAGAGCATTTGAGAGATATAGCTCCCCGGTTCAGAGTTGTAGTGCAAGTGTAGCCAGAATTTGAAGGTCATGAGCCATGCACTAGTAATCATTAAAGACATGCCAGTTTCTAAGCAGATAACTGCATATGGGACACATTTTGGCATGCCCAGAATTTTATGCAAGAATTTGGATTGGACACGTTCAATAGCACATTCATAAAATCCAATCCAGATTGGGATGCCATGCAGAAGTTGTGAAATCACTTTGGCTTTGAATATTTTTATGGCAGCTGACACAAATTGGTTACCTCTGCCATTAAAAAAGTGAGCTATGGCAGATGCACTGATGTTAATTATCTTTGCTGCATACTTGCAATGGGTAGACCAAGTCACATTATATTGAAAATAAACACCTAAGTATTTAAACTACTTGACTTGCTCCATCTCTTTATCATCAATAACCCATTTGTAAAGTCTCCACTTTTTTGGGAAAACTAAGATTTTGGACTTCTCATAATTGAGTTGGAGCTTATTACTAGTAAAATACAGAACACAACGGGACAACAGACATCTTAAACCCACTCTGTTTTTAACATCACTGGAAGAACCGTATAGAGCCCTGGCAACCAGCTGGTGGCTTGTGAAGGGCACAGCATCAGAGATTTTTTTTCTAAGAAGGTACCTACCTGGAAATGACAAGGGGTAGTTCTTCCCCAGAAGTTAACTCTAGGAATCACCAGCAATTCCTAGCATCATTCCCTATATGAACTTCTGGTAAGTACATGAGGTTGCTGTATTGCAATGGTTATTGGTATAATGGTTAAGAGCAGTGAACTCTAATCTGGAGAACTGGGTATGATTTCCCATTTCTCTACATGCAGCCGGCTGGGTGACCTTGGGCCAGTCACAGTTGTCTCAGAACTCTCTCAGGTGACTGTTGTGGGAAGAGGAAGGGAAAGGAGATCATAAGTTGCTTTGAGACTCATTAAGGTAGAGAAAAGTGGGGTATAAAAACATACTCTTCTTCGTCTCTTATTTTACCTTTTTATTTTTTTTGCTACTGCTTGGAGCAGTGGACACATGACCTGGGGATAGGGGTTTCCTCACCCCCAGCAAGGCTTGACAGCTGTATTGTAAACTCTTCTTGTGATTTTTTTTAACTTGTCATTAATATCATTATTATTTTTTGAAATCTATAATGCAAAGGACTTATTTATAGTAGTGACCTCCACAGCGGAAGGTTCACATCTTTTAAGAGCTTCTAACCTCCACCAACCCTTCATACCAGTGGCTGTGATGATAGATCCCACTTTGCATAAGATGACACTAGGGTGGCCAGACCGCCCCGGGCACCCGGGAATGTCCCGGTTCTGGCCCCCTATTCCCGCCTCCCGGGCTGGCTATACCGGGACCATTTACAGGTCCCGGTTTAGCCAGCCCCGGAGGCGGTGGGCCGCGGGCGCGGGCGGGAAAGGCGGCAAGTGAGGGAGGGAACGTCCCTGCGCGTGCGCAGGGCCCCTGCACACGCGCAGGGACGCTCCCTCCCTCACTCGCCGCCTTCCCCGCCCGCGCGCGGGGCCCAGCGGCGGTGGCGGAGGCCTCTCCGCGGCCTCCGCTGGTCGCTGGAAGCCCTCCAGAGACTCTGGAAGGCCTCCAGCGACCAGCGGAGGCCGCGGAGCAGCCGGCGCTGGTCTCGGAAGGCCTTCCAGAGACTCTGGAGGGCCTTCCGGGACCAGCGCCGACCAGCGAAGGCCTCTCCGCGGCCTCCGCTGGTCGCTGGAGGCCCTCCAGAGACTCTGGAGGGCCTCCAGCGACCAGCGGAGGCCGCGGAGAGGCCGCGGAGCAGCCGGCGCTGGTCCCGGAAGGCCTTCCAGAGACTCTGGAGGGCCTTCCGGGACCAGCGCCGACCAGCGAAGGCCTCTCCGCGGCCTCCGCTGGTCGCTGGAGGTCCTCCAGAGACTCTGGAGGGCCTCCAGCGACCAGCGGAGGCCGCGGAGAGGCCGCGGAGCAGCCGGCGCTGGTCCCGGAAGGCCCTCCAGAGACTCTGGAGGGCCTTCCGGGACCAGCGCCGACCAGCGAAGGCCTCTCCGCGGCCTCCGCTGGTCGCTGGAGGCCGCGGAGAGGCCTTGGAGCAGCCGGCGCTGGTCCCGGAAGGCCTTCCAGAGACTCTGGAGGGCCTTCCGGGACCAGCGCAGACCAGCGAAGGCCTCTCCGCGGCCTCCGCTGGTCGCTGGAGGCCCTCCAGAGACTCTGGAGGGTTTCCAGCAACCAGCGGAGGCCGCGGAGAGGCCACGCAGCAGCCGGTGCTGGTCCCGGAAGGCCTTCCAGAGACTCTGGAGGGCCTCCAGCGACCAGCGCCAACCCGCGGAGGCCGCGGAGAGGCCGGCGCTGGTCGCTGGAGGTCCTCCAGAGACCAGCGGAGGCCCTCCCCGGCCTCCACAGCCGCCGCCAGCCTCGCCAGCAGCACCAGCCGCCGGGAGGAGAGGCCGTCACCCGCCCTGGAAGAAGGTAAGCAGGGAGGGTGGGGGCCGAAAGCGGGGGGGGCTGGCGGGAGGGGGCGGTCTTCCTTCCCTCCCCCCTCCCTTCCTTTCTTCCTTCCTTTCTTCCTTCCTTCCTTCCCTTCCTTCCTTCTCTCCCTCCCTCCTCCCTTCCTTCCTTCCCTCCCTCCTCCCTTCCTTCCTTTCCTCCCTCCCTTCCTTCCTTTCTTCCTTCCTTCCTTCCCTCCCTTCCTTCCCTCCCTCCCTCCTCCCTTCCTTCCCTCCCTCCCTTCCCTCCCTCCCTCTCTTCCCTCCCTCCCTCCCTCCCTTCCTTCCTTCCTTCCTTCCTTCCTTCCTTCCTTCCTTCCTTCCTTCCTTCCTTCCTTCCTTCCTTCCTTCTTCCCTTCCCTCCCTCCTCCCTTCCTTCCCTCCCTCCCTCCTCCCTTCCTTTCTTCCTTCCTTTCTTCCTTCCTTCCCTCCCTTCCCTCCCTCCCTCCTTCCTTCCTTCCTTCCTTCCTTCCTTCCTTCCTTCCTTCCTTCCTTCCTTCCCTCCCTCCCTCGCTCCCTCCCTCCTTATGTTCTTATGTGACACAGAGTGTTGGACTGAATGGGCCACTGGCCTGATCCAACAGGGCTTCTCTTATGTTCTTATGTGACACAGAGTGTTGGACTGGATGGGCCACTGGCCTGATCCAACAGGGCTTCTCTTATGTTCTTATGTGATGCAGAGTGTTGGACTGGATGGGCCACTGGCCTGATCCAACAGGGCTTCTCTTATGTTCTTATGTGATGCAGAGTGTTGGACTGGATGGGCCACTGGCCTGATCCAACAGGGCTTCTGTTATGTTCTTATGTGACGCAGAGTGTTGGACTGGATGGGCCACTGGCCTGATCCAACAGGGCTTCTCTTATGTTCTTATGTGACGCAGAGTGTTGGACTGGATGGGCCACTGGCCTGATCCAACAGAGCTTCTGTTATGTTCTTATGTGACGCAGAGTGTTGGACTGGATGGGCCACTGGCCTGATCCAACAGGGCTTCTGTTATGTTCTTATGTGAGGCAGAGTGTTGGACTGGATGGGCCACTGGCCTGATCCAACAGGGCTTCTGTTATGTTCTTATGTGACGCAGAGTGTTGGACTGGATGGGCCATTGGCCTGATCCAACATGGCTTCTCTTATGTTCTTATGTGACAATACTGACTTTGGTGGACCCAAGCACTGATTCAGTGTAACGGAGCTTTGTGTTTGTGACTGGAGTGGACAATACTGACTTTGGTGGACCCAAGCACTGATTCAGTGTAAGGGAGCTTTGTGTTTGTGTCTTCTGGTGCAATTTTGTTCTCAGATCCTGTATTTACTTCATCAGTATATGGGATAAGGCACTTTCTCAACTGTGCTGCATAATGCAGCCTATTTATTTTGTCCTGTTTGCTCTGTTGGCTCTATCTGCGCCACCTTCATCACTTTCGGGGTGTGGATCCCCCAGTGGGGTGGTCTCCCGACTCCCTCCGCCGGCTGTTTCTGATAGCCCTGCGCCCCCTCTTTCATTTGATATGTGTCCCGTGCGGGTGCCACCCTCCCGCCGGGAGATGCCGCAAAATAAGCCCCCTTGAGGCTTATGGCGGCAGGGCTCGGGGGAAGCGAGCTAGACTGCTGTTCTTTTGAGGGGCTATAGAGTGTTTCGAGCCCGTCCCTGTGGCATCGGTCCCATCGTTGTAGGGCCCAGGGGGCCGGCGCAGCGGCCCGCTGAAGCAGCCTGTCAGTCACTTCCGGGTTCCTGTCCTGCATCTCGACCTGTGTTATTAGTGACAGGCTGCTTCGGCGGGCCGCTGCGCCGGCCCCCTGGGTCCCGCAATGATGGGACCGATGCCACAGGGACGGGCTCGAAACACTCTATAACCCCTCAAAAGAACAGCAGTCTAGCTCGCTTCCCCCAAGCCCTGCCGCCATAAGCCTCAAGGGGGCTCATTTTGCGGCATCTCCCGGCGGGAGGGTGGCACCCGCACGGGACACATATCAAATGAAAGAGGGGGCGCAGGACTATCAGAAACAGCCGGCGGAGGGAGTCGGGAGACCACCCCACTGGGGGATCCACACCCCGAAAGTGATGAAGGTGGCGCAGATAGAGCCAACAGGACAAAATAAATAGGCTGCATTATGCAGCACAGTTGAGAAAGTGCCTTATCCCATATACTGATGAAGTATATACAGGATTTGAGAACAAAATTGTTTCCGGCGGTGATATTTGGGGGATTTTTGGGGACGTCACAGGAAGTGCTGTGAAGTCACTTCCTGTTTCCGGCAGTGGCATTTGGGGGAAGTGATGTCACTTCCCGTTTCTGGCAGGTGACGCGGGGAAATGATGTCACAGGAAGTGGTGTCACTTCCTGTTTCCGGCGGTGGCATGACGTCACTTCCTGTTTCCGGCGGCGCGCGCACGCTTTGCGCGCACACCCCTTCCTCCCCCCTTCCCCCCCAAGGTGTCCCTGGCTGGCCTTCAGACATTATGGTCACCCTAGATGACACAGTCATGCGGATTGGGTTCTTCTAAACCTGTTCCAAAGAAACAGCAACATAAAATACTCCTCCCTGCCTTCAGTGAATCAGGCACTGCACTGCAGAATATTCTATGCTAAAATCTTTTTACATTATTATTATTGCCTTATTTCAAAGATGCTTGCTGACTTTCAGAAAACAATAAACACAAGCCAGTTTAAATAAAAAACAAAGCCTACAGTTTAAAATACACAAATATAGATTGTAGGGAATAAGTAGTTGCCGTATGTAGCAAACTGGAGCTAAAAGCAAATGAAAAGAAAAGAAAATCTGGTCCAAATATTTAGCTTTACACTCATGGGTCTAAGCATTCCTATTGCCAAGCACTGCAGTTGGATGATTACTTGTGATATGGGTTATATTTTGCTTCAGTTTCAGCAGTTCATTTGTGGCAGCTAGGGTTGCCAGTCCTCAGCAGGCGACTGCCAAGAGACTGGGGGTTAGCAGAGACTCATCATAACAGTGTCCAGTGCTGTCATAACACTGGAGTTTACAGGAGGCCCTGTACTAAGAGCTCTGTAAGCTCTTGGAGGATTGGCTACATCGGGGTGTGTGGCCTAATATGCAAAGGAGTTCCTGCTACAAAAAAAACCCCTGCATGGCAGCTGAATTACCAGAAGCAACATCACTGTGTTGCTGGATGCTCTAGCATTCACCCCAAACTCTTCTACATTATGGTCCAGTGATACAGTGACAACACTTTTGATTATGCAGCAGGGAATGATGTCACAATGTTGGGACATCATCTCCCACATCCACCCCCCTATCACTAATTGTGTGAGAGGGGCCATGATGAGCCAGGAGATCCTGCACCCTCGCCTAGCAAATGGCAACCCTAGCTGATGGTTTTGCAGTGGTTGCAAAAATGAGTCAGAAGGAATAAACCTCTCCCCATTCCAGCTAATTTGTTGCAGTGACATAAAGGCAGGGCTTTTTTTGTAGCAGGAGCTCCTTTGCATATTAGGCTATGCACCCCTGATGTAGCCAATCCTCCAAGAGCTTACAAGGCTCTTATTACAGGGTCTACTGTAACCTCTTGGAGGATTGGCTACACCAGGGAGGTATGGCCTAATATGCAAAGGAGTTTCTGCTACAAAAAAAGCCCTATATAAAGGATTTTTTTTGGGGGGGGGGGGGTTGTAGTGTATTGCGTTAGTACACTATCACGTTATTGCGTTATTACGCCATGTCGAAATACAAGCACCGCGCGGCCATGCAGCGGCGGCGACTGGGGGACAGTCTCCAGACGACTCTGCGCAGCGCGCGAAAGGCTCCGCCTATGACCATCAGTGGTGGGAAGTTTGACTGGCCAGGATTAGGCTGGCCAGCCTGGGAGGTTGTTCCGGGTTATATATATAAGCGGGACCCGGCCCGCGTGTTCCCTCTCTTGTGATGTGCCTCCAATAAAGCATGTTGCCCTATCGTCATCTCCAGTCTCAGTGGTGACGAAGGTGGGATTTTAGCCCGGGAAACAGGGCTGCATCGGGGACCTCAAGGGCAACCCACAGACAATGACCGCCACAGCCACCATGGCTAACCAGAGCGGGACCACAGGTCACGTCGAGGCGTTCAACCCCTCGAATCCAGAGGGCTGGAAGTCCTACTCGGAACGGGTTGAGTGCTACCTGAGGGCCAACCGAATTACGGAAGACACTATGAAGAGGGACGTTCTCCTGAGTGTCTGTGGGGCGGCCACGTTCGAAATCGCCAAGGGTCTCTCGGCCCTCACAAGGATCACGGAGAAGTCCTACGAGGAAATCGTCAGACTCCTCACCGGCCACTTCTTGCCTCAACCCTCAAGGGTGGCCCGCTGTTTCCTCTTCCACCAGAGGGACCAGGCAGCAGGAGAATCGGCCGCCGACTACCTGGCAGCCCTACGCCAGATCACGGGCAACTGCAGCTTCGCACAGCTGGAGGAGACCCTGGTGGACCGATTCACGTGGGGCCTACGAGACGAGAGGCTCCAACAGAAGCTCTTTGCGAAGGAAGAGCTCACCCTCCAGAGCGCCTTCAGCGAAGCCATGGCGTTCGAAAGGACCACGAGGACCTTCCCCAAGGTGAGAGCCGACACGGTCCACCAAGAGGAGTTGGACCCCGACCGACAGGAGGAAGGAGAAGCGTTCCAGCTGCACTGCCCAGCAGGGGCGACCACCCGAGTGCCACAGCGACCCTGGATGACGGAGAAACCGCCCGCAACAAAATGCGCCAGCTGTGGCGACCCCCACGAATGAAGGGACTGCCAGTACTGCAACTGGGACCGCCGGAGCTGCGGGAAGACCGGCCACATCGCATGGGCTTGCCGAGCCAATTCCAGCCACCGGAGGCCGACCACTCACCACGAGTCAGCGGAGACCCACACTACAGCATCCACCCGTCTACAGGTACTGAACTTGCCCCTCGCCACCCCCGACAAGGTCAAAATGGCGGTCCTCATCGAGGGGGCCCCATGCCTCATGGAGGTGGACTCGGGTTCCTCTGTCTCCATAATTGCGGAGGAAACCCTGAGGAAACTGTGCCCCCGCCACCGGCTCCAACTGAGGCCAGCCGACTTTATTCTGCGGGACTTTCAAAAAAACCCGGTACACATTGTGGGGTGGGCCCGTGTGTAAGTGGAGAGAGGGGCTTTCAGGGGACCGCTGGACATCCTGGTGGTCAAGCACCTGCTTACCACCCTGCTGGGGCTGGCATGGTTTCGCCCATTGGGGATCCGTTTAGAGGGTGTGGAGCAAATCCAAGCAACCAGGGGGTTCGGGGAGGTATGCCGCGAGTTCCCCGATGTGTTTGACGGGTCCTTGGAGAGCTACAAGGGACCGCCCATCTCCCTACCGCTTGACCCCACGGTCAGACCGATTAGGCTCAAGGCAAGGCCTCCGTTCGCCTTGAAACCAAAAATCGAGGCAGAACTGGACCACCTCACAGCCCAAGGGGTTCTGGAACCGGTCAACTATGCCACGTAGGAAACCCCCATAGTGACCCCGGTTATGCCCAACGGGGAGGTGCGGATATGAGCAGACTACAAGTGCACAATCAATAAGGCACTGCAGGACAACCCCTACCCCGTTCTGGTGGTCAGCCACGTATTGGCAGCCTTAGCTGGGTCCAAGATATTCGGGAAGCTGGATCTGGCACAAGCCTACCAACAGCTCCCAGTAGACGCCAAAACGGCCGAGGCCCAGACAATAGTGACCCACAGGGGGGCCTTCAGGGTGAGGAGGCTGCAGTTTGGGGTCAGTGTAGCTCCGGGGATTTTTCAGAGCATAATAGACTCTCTTCTCAAAGGGATTCCCGGAGTCCAACCATTTTTCGACGATGTTTTAATCGCCGCCCCGGACCCAGAGGAGTTCAGCAACCGCCTGAGAGAAGTACTCCGCCAGTTCGAAGCAGCGGGGCTTAAGGTCAAGAGGGAGAAATGCTTGCTAGGGGTACCGCGGGTGGAGTTCCTGGGGTTCGCCGTGGACGCAGCGGGAATCCACCCGACGGAGGACAAGACCCGAGCAATCGTGCAAGCCCCAGCCCCCACGTGCAAGGCGGAGCTACAAAGCTTCTTAGGATTGCTGAACTTTTATCATTCGTTCTTGCCCCATAAAGCAGCCATCGCGGAACCACTCCACCGGCTGCTGGACAAACAAGCCCCTTGGGAATGGGGCAAGCGACAAGCCGCCGCGTTTCAGGCGGTGAAAGACATCCTAGTCTCAAACGCAGTGCTCCACCACTTTGACGAGAGCCTCCCAGTAATCCTGGCTTGCGATGCGTCGCCATATGGGGTGGGCACAGTCCTGGGGCACCAACTCCCGGACGGGAGGGAGGTACCGGTGGCGTATTACTCCTGAACACTATCCCTGGCAGAGCGTAATTACGCTCAAATTGACAAAGAGGCTCTGGCAATCGTAGCAGGGGTCCACAAGTTCAATAATTATTTGTATGGGAGGAGGTTCACCATAGCCACAGACCACAAGCCACTCTTGGGTCTGTTAACCCCGGACCACCAAACCCCACACATCCTTTCGCAGCGCGTGTTGAGGTGGAACCAATTCCTTAACTCATACACGTACACTTTGGTCCACCGGCCCGGCAAGGCAATGGGCCACGCAGACACGCTCAGCCGTTTGCCGCTTCCTGCCATGGACCCAGACCCGGCCCACCATGTTATGTTAGTCGAAACACTCCCAGAGCAGCCCCTACATGCAGCTGAGATTGCAAAAGCCATGAGGAAGAATAAAATACTGGCGAGGGTTCTCGACTGGGTGGTAAGGGGGTGGCTGGATGGGAAGATGGGGGAAGAGTTCAAGCCATACAACACAAGGAGGGAGGAACTAGCCGCCCACAAAGAGTGCCTCTTGTGGGGTAGCAGGGTGGTGGTCCCCCCCCTGCTACAGAAGCGAGTACTAGAGTCGCTCCACGAAACCCACCCAGGTATAGTAAGGATGAAAGCCTTAGCGCGGAGCTATGTCTGGTGGCCAGGGATGGATGAGGAGATAGAGAACTGGGTTCGGAGGTGTAGCGTGTGCCAGGAGTCTCAACCCGAACAGCCCAGCGCCCCCGCCACACGATGGGAAACCAACCGGAAACCATGGTCGAGGCTCCACATAGACTTTGCGGGCCCCTTCCAGGGTCAGATATTTTTTATTGTGGTGGACGCCTACACCAAGTGGCTGGAGGTCATTCCAGTAGCGTCCACCTCATCGGCAGCCACAATCCAAGCGCTGCGCAGGGCCCTGAGCACACACGGTATTCCGGACACAATAGTCTCGGACAACGGGATGGCTTTTACCTCTGGGGAGTTCCAGGTGTTCTTACAGAGGTATCTAATCAGACACATACGGTCCGCCCCATTCCACCCGGCCACCAACGGCCAGGCGGAGCGCATGGTGCGCACAACTAAGGAGGCCCTGGGTCGGATTGTGCAGGGCGATTGGGACCACCGGCTAGCCGCATTCCTGTTTGATAACAGGGTAATCCCCAACCCAGCCACGGGGGTGAGCCCGGCGGAGCTCCTCATGGGGCGCAAGCTCACCACAAGGTTGAACCGGATGCACCCCGACAGAGCCTCGGACGTCCGCGGGTCCCCCGAGATCAGGGAAGCGGCCAGGGGTTTCTTCACGGGGGATCCGGTGTTCACTCGGAATTACGCGCAGGGCCCAGAATGGGTGGCGGGACCAGTGCTGCATGTACTAGGGTCCCGCCATTATGAAGTGTCGACAGAGGGGGGCCAGATCTTAAGACGGCACATCGACCAATTGCGCCGCCGCACCTTGCCGGAGGAACCCACCGAGGCAAGGGACGCGAGGGCCAGGGGTGAGCCAACAAGGGGTCTGCCAGAAGCGACAGCGCCAGAACCAATCCTGCCTGCGCACGATCCCCCGAGACCGGCAGAACCAGAGCCCCCAACAGAACCGAACGGGCAGCCAGCGGAGGGGTCACTCCCTGGGGAGACTCCAGCCGCGGGAGCCGCCCCGACACCACAAGCAGCCCCTAGGCGATCAACCCGGGAGCGCCGGGCTCCCGCCTACCTACAGGACTATGTACATCAACTAGGGGGGGAGGAGTGTAGTGTATTGCGTTAGTACACTATCACATTATTGCGTTATTACGCCATGTCGAAATACAAGCACCGCGCGGCCATGCAGCGGAGGCGACTGGGGGACAGTCCCCAGACGACTCTGCGCAGCGTGCGAAAGGCTCCGCCTATGACCATCAGTGGCGGGAAGTTTGACTGGCCAGGATTGGGCTGGCCAGCCTGGGAGGTTGTTCCGGGTTATGTATATAAGCGGGACCGGGCCCGCATGTTCCCTCTCTTGTGATGTGCCTCCAATAAAGCATGTTGCCCTATCATCGTCTCCAGTCTCGGTACATTACGGGGGGGGAGGGGGGGAAGAGTGTAAGCATGATCAAATTAAGGCATGCTCAGGTTACTGATAACTGAGTGATACTCACTCAGTGGCTCAAGAGCTCCATACGGTTCTCTAATATACTGCATGTTGCTATTTTGAGCACTATTCCCCAATGTGGCACCTGTCCTACATTTAAGAATAGTAGGCAAGACCCTTGACAGATGGGGTTTGTGGTTAGCAGTTGGTTCTCACCTTGACACAGCCACCAGTGGAGAAACAGGTAAGCTGCAAGTTTCCCTGAGGTGTAGTTATTATACTGGGGATGGAAATAAATGTATCTCTTTTGGTTGACTACAGCTTTCCATGGGCTGTAGAGGGAATACCACTGGTGCAGATTGCTTATTGTCCCCAAACAGTTCAGATTTAAGCACAAAAATGTCAGTTGTTATGTTGTTCTTACAAGGCAATACAAATTTGCTGCAGCATTATATATTGTATACTACTTGTAACAATGAAATCTTACCACAAATGATGCTTGAGGAGGTAAGGAGAGACAGCACAAAATATGGTATAAGAAAGAAAAAGACATTCAAGGGAGACAGAGATAGGGGTGATGGTTAGAGAGGCAGATGGTGAGAAAGATAGACTGGTGTAAGAGAACAAAATGAGCAAAAAGGCAGCAGGAGAGAGAGAGAAAGAGATTGAGAGATGCTCCCAGTAACTAAGTAGCTGAATGGCAGATATGATATGGATTGTGTTTCTTAGATACAAGTCCTAACAGGCCTCTAGTTATTGTTGCTATGAAATATTCCAGCTGTATGGGTCATCTGCAATCCTCCTGAAACACGTAATCACCATTTTGTCAAGACACAACACTTATTTTCTGTTTCAGTACATCCTGGATTTGGTGTAGCAGGTGTCTATCTCAGGTAAAATGGCTAGTGTAGAAAGGTCACCATTAGAAGTAGAAGTAGAAGGCCCACCGTTAACTCATGCCCCCAATATATGCAGTTGAACACCACCCCCCAAATGTGAATAGCTATTGTGATGCTTAGAAAACCAAACTGACAGAAGTGCAATGCAAATAGGCTAGCCATATCATGTCCCAGAAATCACTGAGATTATATCTGTATAAAGTGACTGCAGCATGGAACTATTACTGTTCTTATGATTCCACTAAAGGTGAAGATCAGACTGCTGAGTTCATGTGCATTTTTTATTTGATAATGTTCATGTGCATTTTTTATTTGATAATGTTCATGTGCATTTTTTATTTGATAAAGTAAAGCAAAGTCTAAGCTTTTGAGCAATCACTGCCAAGAGTTCATAAATTTAAGTCAGCTGTTTAAAACTGAACATTGAACCTTTACTCAAACAAATTTTTCCTTACTCCCAAAGACCCAGAATCTAGGTCTGAAATGGGTATGTGGTAGATCTAATCTTTATGCACATTCACACACTTCCAAAACCATGACCAATCTCCAGCTCACCTTATGCCGCTCTCACATTCCTCTTCTCAGCAGGGCTTCCTTCTGATTTCACACTATCTGCACTGGGGCTGCAAGTAATGTCAGCATTTTCGTGTGGCAAACAGAAACTGGTTTTTAGAGGTTTCTGTTTGCTGCGCAAAAACGCTGTTACTTGCAGCCCTGGGGCAGATAGTGTAAAATCGGAAGGAAGCCCCACTGAGGTTACTTACTTGTGTTGAATAAACAAAGTTTTCAGTTTTGCATGTCATTCCATATTTTTCATGCTATTTTATATTCCTCCCATTTGGCCAATGGATGATTCCTTCTTAGATGGTGGGAAAGGAAAGGTCCCCTGTGCAAGTACCAGCCGTTTCTGACTCTGGGGTAACGTTGCTTTCACAACATTTTCACGGCAGACTTTTTACATGGTGGCTTGCCATTGCCTTCCCCAGTCATCCACACTTTCCTCCCAGCAAGCTGGGTACTCATTTTACTGACCTCAGAAGGATGGAAGGCTGAGTCAACCTCGAGCCAGCTACCTGAAAACCCAGCTTCCACCAGGGATCGAACTCAGGTCAGAGCAGAGCTTAGGACTGCAGTACTGCAGCCTTAACACTCTGTGCCACGGGGCTCTTAGATGGTGGGAAGGAACAGGCAAATTCTCGGAATGCCCTCCAAGGCAAGGTACTGAAGCTGACAACAGAAGCTAACACTTCAAACACCAGGAAGAAATTAATGAAACTATAAGGTGAATAATATTCAAGTATACATTATCTGACAAAAAGAGAAGAAGTTGGAATGGATCATGGTTAAAATCTCTATTGCTCCTTGTCCTGGGATAGAAAATACTGATTGCCCAATTTGAAAACTTCTCATGTGATTTGGCATTCAGCTGCTGCTGGAGAATATAGAACAGGGGTTAAGGAATATGATTATGATTTGGCAGACATGACTTGTGTGCCAAAACTCAAACTCTAGAGTAAACCCTTGACTTATTCAGCACTAAATTAGCTGGTATCACTAGTACTGCTATATTAGTCAGTAGCTCATCTTTGCCAGATCACAAAAAGGTGGTTCAAGGCTAGCTCAAGTGACACAACTGGGCACAACAGCGTTGACACGTCAGAAGAAGAAAGGAGTATGTGAAACCTACATTGCTGGCTATTTTCATTCAACCCAAATCAGCTTCTTGGACTGCTAATAATATAATTTGGCTTATTCCAGCTTCTTCTAGCTGCTGGAAGTGATAAACATTTTCAGGTGCAATGCAGGATTATCTTCAATAGGATTTTTTGAGCCTTAGAAACAGGAGGTTTGAACGTAAAGCTTTGGGGGACTAGCTGTGACTAGTCTTAGATCTACCTACCACCTGGAGGACTCGCTGCCGGCGTCCCGGCTTACTGGGCCATGGCAGATGACCCCCAGGTGAAAGGGTGGAGCCAGTACCGCGCACACTGGGCTTCACCTAAAAAATTCCTCTGCGCAGGCCTGAAGGGCATATCCACATACACAACCCACAACGCATCAAGTCCTGCAGCGATGGGCAAGGGGCGAAACGGCAGGTGGAAGGTGCCACTGGAAGCCGCAGTCCCGATCCTGCATGTAGGCGGTTCAGGGTATTGGTCGCCTGATGCTAACCCGGAGACGAAAGCATTTTTTGGCAGCACCCTGAACGACCAAGCAGCCTTATCTAGGGACAGCACTGCTTGCTCCACACGGAGAGGGGCCTAGAAAAGGTGGCCTAAACAAAGCTCGTCTCCTCCACCCCAGTTGGCTAGCCGCGGTCAACAGGCATCCTTACTTGTGGTCAAAAAATAACAACAAAGAAAAGGCATGCACCTGCCTCACAAAGTCTGCAAAGAAGAATCGCACTGCTACAGCACCAACCCTAAATCAGACTTTTCCCTGCAGCCACTGTGGCCAGACCTGCCTGTCCCGCATTGGTCTTGTCAGCCACCAGCGAGCCTGCAGCAGACGTGGACTATTACACCCTTCTTAAATCTTCGTTCGCGAAGCCAAGCCGAGAGAGAGAGAGAGAGAGTCTTAGATCTTAGGCTCAGTCCACAGGATCTCAAATTGAAAGCTCTGGAGTAGCAGAAGGTTGAAAAGAACTCTTTTGTCTGTGACCCTAAGGACTGGCTGCCAGTCAGAGTAGAAAGTATTGAGTCAGATGGCCCAGTGTGGTCTGACTCAGTACAAGGTGGGTCATATATTTAAATTAGCCTCAGATAGGCTGTTTTCAGGGATGTTTCTATGCTGAGTTGTAGGTGCTAT